>NC_041393.1:7189254-7251340 GCF_002162155.2 Triticum dicoccoides
GGGTTCATACATAATGATTTTTAGTAGTAGTAGTAGATGTTAATTAGTAGTAGTGATGGTACTAGTTAACTAGGGCAGTATGGTTAATGGTAGATGCTTTTTAGTTAGGGTAATAATAGATGTTAAGTAGTAGATAATGTTGATGTTAATTAGTTCAGTGGGGTTTAGTTTTTAAATGGAGTTTGTTTAACTAGATGTTAATTAGGGCAGTAGGGAATTTAGTTTAGAGTAAAGTAATTTAGTTCAGCAGTTAACTAAATATAATCTATATTTGGTTTTTGAATTGAGTTTGAGAGAGCATGAGATTTGTGTAGATTTTATTGTAGTGTCAAACGCTAGGACATGCAAGTTAGAAGTGGTCAGGATATATGCAAATTCCTCAATTGTGTTTGCACATGCATGTTTCGATTGTGCCCAAGTGGCCTTTTGTTTGTTTTTTGAAACTGCACGACAGTGGGAGAGGCTCCCACTGACTTTGTGTTACTCACAAGGGACCAATTACAACATAGTTACAAGTGGGGTGTGAGCCTCCCCGGGCATTAGTTTTAGAGAAATATATTGGCAACAGCTACAAGCTTTCTATGTAGTTTTCCAGGGAGGGACGCAGGGCCTCCTTACAGTTGTGAACTAACAAAGCCAAGAGCTCTTTGAACCTAGCTAGCCACGAGCGAAAAGAATGTGGGATCCCCCTGAAATAAAGGTTATTTCGCTCCTTCCATAAACTCCAAGCTGCCAGTAGGAAAATGTCCATGAACAACGGCCGGCGCCAACCCTCTTTGCCAGCATGTATGAGGGTTAATCTATTGCCAAAGATTGGCCAAATCATGCCGACTTTGTCCCAACAACGTCGGCTGAATGGGCAGTTGAAGAAGAGATGCTCGACAGTTTCCTTGGGAGGGTTATGACAGAGCATGCACGTGTAGATGTTCCCAGCCACTGCAAAGTGGCGGCGCTGCAGCATGTTTCTAGTGTTTAGGCGATCAACCATCAGAAGCCAACCGAACATTTTGAACTTGATAGGACTCTTGGCCTTCCATAGCCACCCAAAAGCCTCATCAGCAACCATGTCTCTGAAGCAGTGATGATAGTATCTCTTGGAGGTGAAAGACCTGCCAAGGTTACAAACCCAGGAGTCATTGCAATCCACGTCAAGTGCGACATGCATGGACCCGTGCTGAATAGCTCTGATCTCCTGTCTCGCTTGCGTGGAGAGAGGTAGATGAAAGATCAAGCTGGGATCTGAGGCAGTCAGAATATTAACCACTTGCTCATCATCGTTTAGGCAGAAAGAGAAGGCCCTGGGGTAAAGCTCCATAAGAGGGGTGTCACGATCGTTGAACCATGCATCTTTCCAAAACAGGGAGGATGAGCCATTACCCAGCACAACCTTGGTGATCCCGCGAAACACATCACTAAGCTGCATAACATCACGCCACCAGAAAGAGCCCAACTATTCCACTGCATGTGGGACCCTGTCAGGGTCACCCATGGGACATCATGGTGGTTATAAAGTTGAAAAGATGTTTGAGTAGGAGGGAAGCGTTCTGGGTCTTGATATCAATGACACCAAGACCCCATTTGTTTTTGGGTCTACAGACCAACTCCCAAGCAGCAAGGGAATTAATTTTGACGCCATCATCAGAATTTTTCGCCCAAAGACAGTACCTGTGCAGCTTATCGAGGTGCTCAATAACTTTTGGGTGTAGCTTGATCGTACACATGGCGTAGATCAGCATGGATGTAACAGCAGAGTTGACCAGTGTTAGCTTGGCCCCCGAGGACATCAGCGCAAGAGCTGTAGACATTTTCCTCTCCACCCCGTGCACCAACGGCATGAGATCAAGCAGCGTGGGCCTTGTCGTGCCCATGGGGAGGCCAAGGTAGGTGAAAGGCATAGAACCAACAGAGCAGCCAAAAATGGGAGCCAAGTCCACCGCGTACTGCTGATCAAGGTTAATGGGTATAAGAGTGGACTTATGAAAGTTGATTTTCAGACCCACAGAGGCAGCATAATCCTTCAAGATTGATTTCATATGGGTAGCTTGGACAGGACACGTAGGCATCACCAGGATGGTGTCATCTGCGTACTGCACCACCGGGTAATCACCAAGTGGCCTTTTGTTGTTTCCAGGGAATGAAGCCGAGTGGCCTATGTTTTGCTGGAATGCTGATTCATTTCCGTTCGGGCAAATTTCAGGTTCTCGATTTGTCCACTTTTTAGCACAGGTCATGCCGAAATTTTCCGTGAATTTCGGCATGACTTGTGCTACAAACTAGGACATATCGCGTGCCCTGGATTTGCCGCACCGGGAAGGAGTCAACGTTCCTGCAAAATAATAGGCCTTTTTATGTCATTATTCATTTTATTAGGTCTAGAATTAACTGACTAGATTTAATCGTAGGAAACATGGCTAGCAACGATGAAGGATAGGGTTCTGGTGATTGCGACATCGTCTACCGGGTGGCAGACGAATTTTTGAGCCCTGCCGATGATCAACCGATGGTGTTGTTGGGCCCACTGGTGGCATCAGGGACTGAGACCGACACTCAGACCGGTGCTGAGACTGAGACCGGCGCTGAGATTCAGACCGGCATCGAGACCGGCTCTGAGACTGAGACCGGCGCTACCTCGGGGAGCGGAGCCGGTGTAGAACCGAAAGCAAAGAGGCAACGGCTTCCTAACAAACTCAGGACTAGTAGACTGGTGGTCACGGAGGTGGACGACGGCAATTTTGAGCCAAACGCGCCCAAGGAAGTGCGCATGTGCTACGGCAATCAAATAGGCTGCATCGTACGGACAACCGCCACCATCAACGATGAGAAACTACAGAAGATAGATAATATGAGACCCTCCCTCCTAAAGAAGTTTCACCAGATATTCTTGTTCCCGGGCCAGAATGAAAAGGATTATGAAGATCCAGATAAGGACCCGACAATGAAGAAGATAAACAAACACGCCATGACCAAGTTTAGCGACGCATTGGCCGCCTAGAAAGCAAGGGTCAAAGCAAGGATCATCAACAAGGAACCCTACTCCAAGATTGTAAAGGATAATCTGACAATCACGGAAGAGCAGTTTCAAATATTCAAGGCGGCTTGCAAGGCCGAAGCTGCCAAAAAAAATTCTAAGTACATGAAGGGGCTTCAAGAGAGGAACATTGGGAGCCACCACCTCGGAAGCCGTGGTTACAGCGGGAAGAGGTCCAAATGGGCCAAGAAGGACGTAGAAGCCGCGAGTCTGGGCATCCCAGACCCCTTGGCGGAGTTCACCATCCCGCAGGAGCGTGACGTCCTCAGAGGCCAGATTCGGCGATCTAAGGAGACTTCATGACGATGTGCTGCGGATAGAGAAAGGCCTCATCACCTCGAAAGATCCAGGATACCCACTCTACGTGGTTAACATTCCGCGGCAACTGTCGTATGTCGACTGCTTCCCTGCGGATAAGTTCTTCCTTCGATTCGATTACATATTCGACATGTTTCACGTGAAGAAGCTGGATTTTACGTGTGTCTGCCTTTATGCTTTGCACATGAACTACATCATCGGGGTTGAGTAGATACCTTATATCTGTGTCGCTGACCCGTACTACATGCACGAGGGCTTCTTGGGAGTCTGCACAAAGCACTGTGAATACGCGAGGGAATACATTGTCAGTTTCATGCTCGCCAATAAGGACAAGGAGGCGATTCTCGTGCCTTATCATCCCATGTAAGTCATCTGCGCGGATATCCTTCCTTCGATTTCAATCATTCATTTGCATGGTGGAGGCTAATTAATTTGAGGTGTACTTATTTTCTGCAGCGGCAGGCGCGCTGTCGTCATCATCCTCTACCCCCGATACTCCCACGCTCTTTACTTGGACTCGTCAAAGAACATATACAAAAAGGATTACACCCACATCAAGCATGTTCTCGACAGTGCTATGTTTTACTACCAAGCACGGGGTAGAGAGGTCAAGGACAAGAAGAGAAGGGGAGGTAGGCTCGCCTTCGGCCATAAGACCAACTTCTGCTGCATCCAGCAATCGAGTGATTCTCTTAATGATGGATTCTATGTCCTACACCACATGCTGGAGTACAGACTTGATCCAGAACCTTCGCATGTCACCTAGATCCAGCGATGCCCATATTCTGCAATGGGCAAAGAACATAGTAGATATCGAGGATCATCGACTTCGATCTGAGTTCTATCACATCCAGCGCGAACTTGCACAAATCATCATGAAGGAGGTCGTCGGAAAAACAGGGATGTTCTACGAAGAAGGACAAATGTCGCGGGAAGACGTCCGAACATGGGTAGCCTCTCAGCATCTCGACATGAAGCCTTTCACTAAGCTCGAGGACTATCTCCTTGACGTCGATGGATGGCACGACATGTTTGAGTGATTGTCGATATATGACAATGTGTCCGTTTAGTCCATACTTTCTGTATGACAAAACTTTGAGTTATGCACAGCGAATCTTTATTTGTGATGTAATTAAACCGTCCTCCTCCTCGACTACTGAAGATCACTCTAGTTAGGGCATTTTGGGTACGATGAACTTTGTTATTTATGCTTATGATATGTTGTTTCTATTTTTGCCAAGTCTGTCTCTTTCTGTTGCTCAACTATATATGTTGCATATCATCAACTCATGTGACGATGTAGGTGAATAGATCATCGATGGCGAAGAAGTGCTACGCCAGGAGTATATATACGATGAGTGGCCGGAGTGTCAAGCCCAGGTGTACCGGTTTCCAGTTTCCGAGTGACAGACAGTAGTTAGTTTAGGTTCACGCTAATGCGAGAGAGGGATACGAACTCATGTACTGCATAGTTCCGCTCTCACTCAAAGTGATAGCTCTTCTCGCGTATATCATTGTTTAGATGGATGACGATGTATTTGCAAGTAATTGAGACTTGTAACGCTATTTTCGAGATGATGACGAGAGACCACTTTCTGTTGGATGATGATTATGATGATGACATGATTTGATGAGACTAGTTGTATGTATATGCTATGATTACATTTCTATGTGTATGATATGCTAAATATTATTGTATAAAGCCTATTCAAATACAAAACAAATATGCATAAAAAACTAATAAAACTAGTAGTGGCAAGGGGGAAAAGTTAGCAGTAGCGCCGCCTTACCAGTAGTGCTTCCTTGTAAAAAGCGCTGCAGATAATATCAGTAGCGCTCTTCACTGAAGCACGCTATAGCTATCCATGTATAGCAGTAGCATGGGACGACAGGCGCTACTGCTACACGTTAGCTGTAGCGCCTTATCAGTAGTGCATCGTCCCGCGCTACTGATAGGCCTAAAACCATCATGATCATAATTACATATATAATTTTTGGCCTCGCGAAGGAGAAAGCATCGCTCAAGCTTGGGGGAGGCTTAAGTCAATGTTATATTCATGCCCCAATCATGATCTCTTAAGAGAAATGATTATTCAAATTTTTTATGCTCGGCTTTCTCTCAACAATCGCTCCATGCTCGATACTTCTTGTACTGGTTCTTTTATGATGAAGACTATTGAATTCAGATGGGATTTATTGTAAAGAATTAAATGCAACTTTGAAGATTGGGATCTCGACGAAGGTAAGGAGTCAGGTATGACACCTAAGTTTGATTGTGTTAAATCTTTTATGGATACCGATGTTTTCTGTGAATTTAGCACTAAATATGGACTTGACTCTGAGATAGTAGCTTCTTTCTGTGAATCATTTGCTACTCATGTCGATCTCCCTAAGGAGAAGTGGTTTAAATATCATCCTCCCATTGAAGTAAAAGTAGTTGAACCTATTAAAGTTGAAGAAAAGACTATCACTTATAATGATCCTATTGTTCCTACTACGTATATTGAAAAACCACCTTTCCCTGTTAGGATAAAAGATCATGCTAAAGCTTCAACTGTGGTTCGTAAGAGTAATACTAGAACACCTACACCACCTGAGCAAATTAAAGTTGAACCTAGGATTGCTATGGTTAAAGATCTCTTGGCTGATAATATTGAAGGGCATGTTATTTACTTCTGTGATGAAGCTGCTAGAATTGCTAGACCCGATACTAAGAATAAACACAGACCTGTTGTAGGCATGCCTCTTATTTCTGTGAAAATAGGAGATCATTGTTATCATGGCTTATGTGATATGGGTGCTAGTGCAAGTGCGATACCTCATTCCTTATATAAAGAAATTATGCATGATATTGCACGCACTGAGATAGAAGAAATTGATGTTACAATTAAGATTGCCAATGGAGATACTATTTCACCAGTTGGGATTGTTAGAGATGTTGAAGTCTTGGAAAGTTACGTTAAATATCCTGCTGATTTTCTTGTTCTTGGTTCCGCAAGATAGCTTTTATCCCATCATATTTGGTAGTCCATTCTTGAATACTGTTAATGCTAGGATAGACTACGAAAATGATATTATTACGATTGGTTTAGGCGATATGTCTCATGACTTTAATTTTGCTAAATTTCATAGACAACCCCATGATAAAGAATTGCCTAGTAAGGATGAAATTATTGGTCTTGCTTCTATTGTCGTGCCTCCTAATGATCCTTTAGAACAATATTTGCTAGACCATGAAAATGATATGTTTATGAATGAAAGAAGGAAGATAGATGAAGTATTCTTTAAACAGACACCTATTTTGAAACACAACTTGCCTGTTGAAATTCTAGGGGATCCTCCACCACCCAAGGGTGATCCCGTGTTTGAGCTTATACCAGTACTTGATACTCTTAAATATGCTTATCTTGATGAAAAGAAGATATATCCTGTTATTATTAGTGCTAACCTTTCGGAGCAGGAAGAGGATAAATTATTGAAAACTCTGAAGAAGCACCGTGCTGCTATTGGATATACTCTTGATGATCTTAAGGGCATTAGTCCCACTCTATGCCACCACAAAATAAAATTGGAGAAAGACGCTAAACCAGTTGTTAATCACGAACGGCGGTTAAATCCTAAGATGAAAGAAGTGGTAAGAAAAGAAATACTAAAGCTCCTGGAAGCACGTATAATTTATCCGGTTGCTGATAGTCAGTGGGTAAGCTCTGCCCATTGTGTCCCTAAGAAGGGAGGTATTACTGTCGTTCCTAATGATAAAGATGAATTGATCCCGCAAAGAATTATTACAGGTTAAGGATGGTAATTAATTTCTGCAAATTAAATAAAGCTAATAAAAAGGATCATTACCCTTTGCCTTTTATTGATCAAATGCTAGAAAGATTATCCAAACATACACATTTTTGCTTTCTAGATGGCTACTCTGGTTTCTCTCAAATACCTGTGTCAAAAGAGTATCAAGGAAAGACCATTTTTACTTGCCATTTCGGTACTTTTGCTTATAGATGTATGCCTTTTGGTTTATGTAATGCACCTGCTACCTTTCAAAGATGCATGATGGCTATATTCTCTGACTTTTGTGAAAAGATTGTTGAGGTTTTCATGGATGATTTCTTTGTTTATGGATCCTCCTTTGATGATTGCTTGAGCAACCTTGATCGAGTTTTTCGGAGATGTGAAGAAACTAATCTTGTCTTGAATTGGGAAAAAATCCACTTTATGATTAATGAAGGCATTATCTTGGGGCATAAAATTTCTGAAAGAGGTATTGAAGTTGATAAAGCTAAAGTTGATGCTATTGAAAAGATGTCGTGTCCTAAAGACATTAAAGGTATAAGAAGTTTCCTTGGTCATGCCGGTTCTTATAGGAGGTTAATTAAGGACTTCTCTAAAATTTCTAGGCCTCTGACTAATCTCTTACAAATAGATATTCCTTTTGTCTTCGATGATGATTGTGTAGAAGCATTTGAAATACTTAACAAAGCTTTGATTTCTGCACCTATTGTTCAGCCACTTGATTGGAATTTACCCTTTGAAATTATGTGCGATGCTAGTGATTATGCCGTAGGTGCTGTTCTAGGAAAAAGAGTTGATAAGAAACTAAATCTTATTCAATATGCTAGTGAAACTCTAGAAAGTGCCCAGAGAAATTATGCTACTACTGAAAAAGAATTTTTAGCAGTTGTATTTCCTTGTGATAAGTTCAAACCTTATATTGTTGACTCTAAAGTAACTGTTCGCACTGATCATGATGCTATTAAATATGTTATGGAAAAGAATTTGATGGGTTCTCCTACTACAAGAATTTGATTTGCATATTATTGATAGAAAGGGAGCTGAGAACCCCGTTGCAGACAACTTATCTAGGTTAGAGAATGTTCTTGATGACCCACTACCTATTGATGATAGCTTCCCTGATGAACAATTAGCTTTCTATGTTAATTACATTGTTACAAAATTTATACCACCTAGTTTCACGTACCAGCAAAAGAAAAAGTTTTCTATGATTTAAGACACTAGTCGACAACCCGTGCATTTGCGCGGCCTAGTATGTGAATTATTAATTTACATTACTACAAATGTCTTTTTCAAAGAAATTAAATGTCCATGTTAGATAAGTTCCTGACATTATATTTGTCAAAGTAGTTCATCTATAGAAAGTAAAAGTAGTTTTGTTTTGAAACTTCATTACTGCAGATTTGACAATAAAATCTTGTTCAAAGCTCATGCTATCCTGTTATTCATGCAAATACCAGTGAACCCAAAATTATAGTTATTTTAAGTGGCCGATTGATCATGCATTTATTCATTACCTTCTACATATCCTCAACTTTTCGTTATAATTCCTGGGTGGTTATATGGTTGTGAGTTTAGTTTTAGAAGAGAGAGTAGACAATGGGGAGACTTGTGGAATATGATCTACCATGTTTTGTTCACTTGAGTTACTATGAGTTGGGCCCATCAAATGGAAACACTGAACATTCCTATAAGTTTATATAGTATTAGAAGATAGCATTTACCCAACACTTCATATAATTTTATTAGGAAATATTCCTAACATATAATTTGTCGAAGCAAACTTTTGAAGTTTAGGACCACCCTGATCGCATAACTGCGGTCGGGTGCTTGCCGATGTTGGTTTCGCCAACTATCCGCAACCTCAAGGTCACTAAGATGCTAGTTGACGGCGGGGCCGGCTTGAACCTGATCTCCTCCGCCGTACTCCAGAAACTCCAGATCCCTGACAGCGAGCTTGAAGAGACCGGTACATTCCAAGGAATCAATCCGGGAAGGAGCAAGCCGAAGGGAAATATCACGTTGCCGGTGACATTTGGCAGCGAGTTGAACTTCAGAACTGAGAGGGTCACTTTTTACGTTGCTGACTTTCCATTGCCCTACAATGGAATACTCGACCGTCCAGCACTCGCCAAATTCATGGCAGCCTCTCACTATGCATACAACATGCTGAAGATGCCAGGCCCGATAAGTGTCATCTCTGTCCCTGGCGACAAGAAGGATGCCCTTATCTGCGCCGACAAGATCTACCGGGAAGCAGCAGCTGCAACAGATCGCAAATCACCTGCCGTTGAAGCTCCCGGGGGGGAAGAAAAAGACCAAGTCCGGCAAGAGTTATGATGCCCACTCCGGCAAGCGCACCTCTTCGGAGTGCTGCGCTACCATCGAGGACGGACCATCGAGCTCCACCGGCAAGTGTAAGAAGGCAATGGCAGCTCCACCAGAGACCCAGAAGGTGTCCGCCAAGGAGGACGGCACTGGTGGTACCTTCACCATCAGTGCCTCTCTCGACCCTAAATAGGAAAGCGCGCTCGTTGCTTTCCTGCGGGCGAACGTCGACGTGTTTGCGTGGCAACCGTCTGACATCCCCGGTGTTCCCAGGAAAGTAATCAAGCACCACCTTGCCGTCTGTCCTCATGCGCGGCCCGTCAAGCAGAAAGTCAGGAAGCAGGCAGTGGAGCGCCAAGAATTCATCGCAGAAGAAATCAAGAAATTGCAAGCAGCAGGCCTTGTTAGAGGAGTGCTCCATCCTACGTGGTTGGCCAATCCTGTAGTCGTGCACAAGGCTAACGGGAAATGGAGGCTTTGTATCCACTTTACCGATGTCAATAAAGCTTGTCCCAAAGACCCATTTCCCTTGCCGCGCATCGACCAGATTGTTGACTCTACGGCCGGATGTGACTAGCTTTCATTTATTGATGCATACTCAGGATACCATCAAATCTTCATGGCAGAAGAGGATGAGGAAAAGACCGCATTCATCACCCCTACCTGGCGCGCCAAAGATGTTGGGGAAGCTGATCCACGAACACCTATGGGACCGGCAGACCGAGCCCCTTTCCGTTCGGCGGGGGGAGGAGGTCGCACAAAGAGCGGATCGAGGCGAAGCACACGAGCAGTTTACCCAGCTTCGGAGCTCTCCGGAGAGATAACACTCCTACTACTCCATGTCTGAGTATACTGAGCTCTTGCTCGGGAGCGGTGAGTGCTACAGTACACACGAGCTGCTAACGAGACCGAGCGTGAGTGTGTTTCTGGCTTCGAAAACCGAACCCCCTCTACGTTGCGCATGGGCCTCCTTTTATATGCTCAAGGGGTCACCGACAGGTGGCAACATAGGCAAGGGTAAAAATGGAAAAGGAGTGGTGGTTGGTACAGCTACCTGTACAGTGCATCCTACCTAACCCTGACGGCAGGGGACAAAGGCATTAAATGCCCGTCTGCGTCGCCCAAACAGTGCAGAAAAGGACCGTCAGGGACGCCACCGCTTGCCATGATGGCAATCTTGTCAGCGTCGCATGCCACGGCGCACCGCTGGTTGCACAGCCTCCCGCCACGCGCGCCTGGAAAGGCCCCAGGGCGACACGTTGGTGGATGTGCTGGAGCGTGGGTACAGACTAGTTGCTTGCCGCGGCAAGCGCATTGCCGCGGTCATTGCCTTGTCACGTCCGGAAGCTTGTCGCTCACCGGGCCTTGCCGGGACGCGTGGCGCGTCGCGGCAAGTTCCTTGAAATGCCTTGGTTGGCCTTCCCGGCAAGCTCCTCTTGCCGGGGTCTTGTCTCCTTGGCTTGAATACTTTGTTCTTGAATGGCTCCAAAGGAACCACGGAGGACCTTGACGGTCACCCGGCAAGCCTTGCCGCGGGGCGCTGCAACTGCCCGTGCACAAGTTCGGGATACTAGGGCACCCCTACTCTAGTACACCTACAGGAGCCCCCGGGCCTGGGCCACACACGGTGCGGAGCGCTATTGGGCCAGGCCCAAAACAGGGCACGGGCACACGCGGCCTGGGTTACGCCGTATCTTACTCCGTATCCACCGCGCCCTCCCCCAACGGCACGCGTCGAATGCGGCGCCGTGGGAGAGATCGTGGGTGGTTTCTTTATTCGGAAGGATGAAACGTCCGCCCCCTCCCTCTTTATAAGAAGGGGAAACAGGGGCAGTTCGCCCATCTCGCCGGTTGTTACTCCAATTTCACAAATCTCCGCCGCTCCCTCCCTCTTCCCGAAGCTGAAAGAGAGCAGCGCTCCGCCCCCCCATTGCCACCAGCACCACCAACGCCGTCGATCTCCCCCACCACCTCCGCCATGGCTCCGAAAGCCGACAAGGGGAAGGGCGTGAAATCAGTCGAGGCGCAGCGGCTCGCGGCGCTGCGAAAGAAGCGGGCCATCTTCCCCCCTCAGCTTGCCGCGAGGGAGCTGAGGGAGAACTACTACCTCCTCTCGTCGACGGAGACGCGGGCGCTTCCGCGCACGAGGGTACTCCCGGCTGCCGCTTCGGAACTGGCTCCAAACGGGTACCCCTTCTTCGCGCTGTTCTTCTACTGCGGCTCTGCCCGCCCTTCTCTGAATTCTTCTGTGACATCATGAACACCTACGGGTTCCGCCTCCTTGACTTCACCCCCAACACCGTTCTGACCATGGCAGATTTCGCACATCTCTGCGAAAACTTTGTCGGAGTCCATCCAAACGTAGCCCTCTTCCGCCACTTCTTTATGCCTCGAGTTGAGAGAGGGGAGCCCCTTGCCGGCGGAATTGCTTGGATCTCGAGAATCGGCAAGAAGGAGGCTTATCTGGAGGGAGAGCTCTGCAGCAAGTGGGAGGAATAGAGAGCAGAGTGGTGCTGGATTGTCGAGGAGAACCCGCAGCCATTCACCGCCCTGCGACAAGCCCCAATAGCGCGCGACAACGATTGGAGCAACGTGGCCCCGGAAGACGATAAGCTGAAGATTGCCGTCACACGGATCCTTCGCCTCAGGCTTGCTGGGCTCACTGTAGGCGCCGTTGGCGCAGATTTTCTTCGCCGCCGCATTGCCCCCCTGCAGGAGAGGAGGAGACCCGCCTGGGAGTTCTAGAACTCGGCGGATATCATGAGGCTGCGCCCGGGCCTCAACTTCAACTTCACTGTCCTGGAGCTGGACGCGATGCTCCTGGAACTGTTCAAGCGCGATCCTCAACATCCATTCACGTTGCCGAGGGGTGTTGTTCCGTTGTGCAACAACTCCTCGCTCGACCGCATCCGCGCAATGATGCCGCTGTGCGACTCGCATGGAATTGCCCCAACCTGGCAAGAGCCTGCAGATGACGTCGTGCAGGAGTTCTTTGACAGCCTGGTAGAAGTGCCGATCCGCCCCGATGAACAGAAGAGCCTCACCCGCGACACCACCGATAATGAGATGCAGCGCATCGCCACCAGGCTGGAAGAGGTGGCAGCAGCCGTTGCCGCGGGTGAGTTCAGATTCACCATGGAGGAGGTAGAGGCAGCAGAGGCGGCAAGCCTTGCCAAGCGCGAGGAGTTTGCCGGCGAGGAAGAGCTTGTCGGGCCCGAAGGTTTCAGAGGCAAAGCGTTCCGGCAAGGATTCTTTTGGCCGACAGCCCTCCATGATGCAACTGCACAAGTAACCAAGTGTGAAGCGTGCCAGTTCCATTCCAAACAGATACACCAGCCAGCTCAAGCTCTCCAGACGATCCCTTTATCCTGGCCATTTTCGGTCTGGGGGCTCGATATCCTCGGCCCTTTTCCCCGAGCTATCGGGGGCTTTGAGTACGTGTACGTTGCAATCGACAAGTTCACAAAGTGGCCGGAAGTGGAACCAGTGAGGAAGGTGACAGCACAGTCAGCAGTCAAGTTCTTCAGGTCGATTGTTTGCCGCTTCAGGATCCCTAACAGGATCATCACCGACAACGGCACGCAATTCACGAGCCACACCTTCATGCAGTACGTCCAAGATCTTGGCGCCAAGGTCTGCTTCGCTTCTGTTGCTCATCCGAGAAGCAACGGTCAAGTGGAGAGGGCAAATGCTGAAGTGCTGCGCGGGCTCAAGACCAGGACTTTCGACAGGCTGCACAAGTGCGGAAAGAACTGGATTGAGGAGCCGCCGGTGGTTCTTTGGTCGATAAGGACGACGCCAAATCGAGCCACTGGCCAGACACCTTTTGCTCTAGTCTATGGAGCAGAGGAAGTTCACCCCACGGAACTCGTATACGGGTCGCCTCGAGTGCTCGCTTATGATGAGCTTGAGCAAGAGCAGTTGCGACAAGACGACGCGCTGCTCCTTGAGGAAGACCGTCTTCAGGCTGCTGTACGAGCTGCTCGATACCAGCAAGCTTTGCGCCGCTACCATAGCCGCAAAGTTAATGCTAGAAGTCTCGAGGAAGGCGACCTTATTCTTCGGCACGTTCAGTCCACCAAGAATTCCAACAAGTTGACGCCAAAGTGGGAAGGCCCTTACCGGGTGAAACGAGTCACTAGGCCTGGCGCTGTCCGCCTTGAGACCGAAGATGGCATTCCGGTGAGCAACTCCTGGAACATTGAGCATCTTCGTAAGTTTTGCCCATAGGGCGCGGTTGCCGGAACCCGTTCTAGTAACCACCTTTTGTACAAGTCTTGTCGATGTTGCATGTAATCCTTTCTACAAAGCCGGGCGCAGACCCCGTGCATAAGTAAAACTAATGTGCTCCGCACGTCTTGTCAATTTCATGCTTTCTACTACCTTTGCATGCATTATCTGACACTTTGTGCAGCACCAACCCCCGGTAAGCGATAACGAGCCGTAAGGCTCCATATCTTTATTTTCTCTTCTTTCTTTTTCTCAAAAAGGAAAGGAAGGTTCCCTCGCACACAAGTTTGCCGGGGGGAAAGGAGAAGATAATGGTGTGGACCAGGCATCGTTCAAGGAAGTTTCGCCTTACCGGGAAGCAAACGACAGAAAAGCCAAGTTGCCAAAGTTTGAGCAATCACTTTTAAATTTTTAAGTTATCTTCCTCGAACGACCGTACTTTGTATGGAAAAACTGTGTGCAGAGGAACCAACTCGTAGCTAGTTGCGCCCTTACTTTGTTTCGAGTCCGCTCAACAACTTAAGTGAGCTGCGACTAGTTGTGACAAGGTTTCTTGTCGGAAGCGGCACCGCCAGCAGGCTGCTGATGTCCCGCACTCAGCGCTCGCGGCTAAGGTGGCCGTGCCGATAAGTTCCCTAAAAGCGTAGGGCAAAAACATACAAAGGAAGGAATCAAGTAAAGGAAATAACACAGCAATCTCTACCCAAAATAGAGTTATATTACAAGATAGCTTGTCGCAGCTCTAACAGATTATTCTCATGACATAATCAGCAGCGACAAGAAAAAGAGAAAACGGGTGGCCTAATCTACGCGATCGCCCTCAACCCTCTTGATCTCGCTCACCTTGTCCACAATGGGTGCGACAAGGGCCTTGAGCGCTTCCGGATCGGCATCCGGCAGCAGGGACCTGAGGACGTTGGTGAGGTTGAGGCCTGGGTTGCGGAAGGTCACCTTCACCAGCACCTTCTGGAGAACTCCTGCGCAGATCTTGCGCGACTCGTCGGCCAGCTGCTTTGGGATCTTCTCCCGGAGTCGCTGGAGGGCCGTCGCCACACCTTTGAAGAACAAGCTGAGCTTGGCGCTGGGTTGGAGGTGCTCATCGGAGGAGTACCCGAGATCCTCCATCCCCAGCTGCGCCAGCTCCCCGTCGATGGCGGCGGCAACATTCACAAGACCCTCGGTCTAGTGCTCCACAGTCTCCCTAAAAGTATCCTGAGCGGCAGCAGCACTCGCCATCAGCGCTTCATCGGCCTTGATCTTCTCCGTCAAGGCCACCTCCCGCTCCCTGGCGCTGTCCAGCGTCTGAGTCAAAGTAGCCAGCTTCAACTCGAGATCTGCATTGGAATCCTTGGCGGCGCTGAGCTCCTTGCTCCTCTCAGCGAGAAGGCCCTACAGCTCACCATGAGCGGCAGCGTCCTTCTCGCGCTCACGCTTGAGCGCGGCAAGCTCCTCGCCGCTCGCCCTGAGATCAGCCTCCAGCTGCGCTACCTTTGTCTCCAGCTCCTTCTTGGCGGCCTCGGCAGCTGCGGCAGCATCCTTTGCTTCCTTGAGAGCCCCGCCAATTGCTTGCTCGCGCGCAGCAAGCTCCTCCTCGTGGCTGTCAAGGTTGACCTTGCGCTGCGCCAACTCTCCTTCCTGCGCAAATAGATTTTCGGCGACAAGCCGTTGCTTCTCTTCAACTTCAGCCTTCTCAAGGAGGAAGGCTTTCCGCTCCTCGAGAAGTTGCTCCCGCTCCTCCACCAGGGACCGGAGAGCTTCCTGCCTGAGACCCCGGAGCTCCTCCGCGCGCTTCTCGATATCCACTCCCGCCTTCGCGACGAGTGCTTCTCGGGATGCCATCTTGGCTTGTCGGGCGCGGTAGAGCGACAGCAGCTTCCGCAGCAGCCGCCCCTCCTCAGGCTCGTCGCTGCTGCTGCTTGGCGCGTCGACCAACGTCAGCCCAGCGGAGGCGAGCACCTCTCCATCCAAGATTTCTCCTTCGACCGGCGCCCTGGAGCTTGACGCCCAGGGGAGCTTGATGAAGATGCCGTCGCCGGCCTTCAAGTAGGTGCCGGGATGGGGCTCTTCGGAGCCTGGCGCTGCAGCAGCGGCGAAGGGATCGGCGGTCGGCATAGCGCCTGGCGCTCCTGCGGCCTCGGGGCCGTCAGTGCGATCGTCGGATCCCTCACCAGCTTCTGCGCCGGCAGTTTTGGTGGCCTCTTCGTCGGCAGGATCATCAGCGCCGGCTTCTCCTTCAGTTTCCATCGGCTCCGTGGTAGATGGATCTGATGAATGGGAAAAGGAGAAAAGTCAAGCAAATATCCAGAAAGAAAATAAGAAGAAGAACCCAAGGGAAGTTTTCAAGCAAGAAGATTACCTGTGCTAGGATCTGCGGTCGAGGTCTCAACCACCGGAGGATCGCCAGTGCTGTCCCTTGCCGGAGAACTACCCCTTGCCGGAGAATTCTCCCTTGCCGGAGAACGCTCCCTTGCCGGGGAATCCTCCCATGGCGGTGTAGTCGAAGCAGATGGCATTTCGGGAGTGGCTTCCGGGCCCTCCTGGTGAGGCAGCTCTGCTCCTACACAAATCAACAGTCAGATATCAGCAAAGAGAAGAGCACCTATGCGCGCCTGACAGCAGGAAGTAAACTATACACTTACGCTGGGGGCTGCGCTGGGGGCTGCTTTGGGGAAAAGTTGCCGGGTCTGGCAAGGTGGTCTCGGGCACACCTTCTGCTGGCGTGGTGGGTTCGTCCTCGATGACAATCACCGGGACCTTGGCTCTCTTCGCCGCTCTTTGGGCCAGCGTCCTGAAAAGGAATGGGTTCAAAGTCAAGCAAATCAGATACAAGACAAAGCAACAAAATTGAAGAACTGCAAGAACAGTAAGGAATCTTACTCTTCTACTTCCTCGTCGGAGCTGAGCGCGGAAAGATCGAAGTCCGGCTCGCCTCCGGTGCGACGAGGCGGAGGAGTAGGCTCCCTTGTCCGCTTGGCAGGCGCAGTAGCGGTGGACCGGGAAGACCCCGCTCCAGTTGCCGAAGCGGCGTGAGGCGCTCCCGCGGCAACAGTGCTTGCCGCGGTAGAGCGTGTCGCGGCTCGACGGCTGTTGACCCGTCTGCCGCCCCGCTACGTCCACGGCCTTGCGGAGACGCCTTCTTGGTGGAGCTGGGGGCTCCGCTTGCGGCAAGCTATCTGAAGGTTCGGGTCCGACAAGCTCTCCCTCGCCGGGCTCGCTCAACTCATCTTCGGGCCCGACAAGCTCTTCCTCGCCGGCAAACTCCTCGCGCTCGGCAAGGCTTGCCGCCTCTGCTGCCTCTGCCTCCTCCATGGTGAATCCGAACTCACCCGCGGCAACGGCTGCTGCCACCTCTTCCAGCCTGGTGGCGATGCGCTGCATCTCATTATGGATGGTGTCGCGGGTGAGGCTCTTCTGTTCATCGGGGCGGATCGGCACTTCTACTAGGCTGTCAAAGAACTCCTGCATGACATCATCTGCAGGCTCTTGCCAGGTTGGGGCAATTCCATGCGAGTCGCACAGCGGCATCATTGCGCGGATGTGGTCGAGTGAGGAGTTGTTGCACAACGGAACGACACCCCTCGGCAACGTGAATGGATGTTGAGGATCGCGCTTGAACAGTTCCAGGAGCATCGCGTCCAGCTCCAGGACAGTGAAGTTGAAGTTGAGGCCCGGGCGCAGCCTCATGATATCCGCCGAGTTCTGGAACTCCCAGGCGGGTCTCCTCCTCTCCTGCAGGGGGCGATGCAGTGGCGAAGAAAATCTGCGCTAACGGCGCCTACGGTGAGCCCAGCAAGCCTGAGGCGAAGGATCCGTGTGACGGCAATCTTCAGCCTATCGTCTTCCGGGGCCACGTTGCTCCAATCTTTGCTGCGCATTATGGGGGCTTGTCGCAGGGCGGTGAATGGCTGCGGGTTCTCCTCGACAATCCAGCACCACTCTGCTCTCCATTCCTCCCACTTGTTGCGGAGCTCTCCCTCCAGATAAGCCTCCTTCTTGCCGATTCTCGAGATCCAAGCGATTCCTCCGGCAAGGGGCTCCCCTCTCTCAACTCGAGGCATAAAGAAGTGGTGGAAGAGGGATACGTTTGGATGGAGTCCGACAAAGTTTTCGCAGAGATGTGCGAAAACTGCCATGGTCAGAACGGCGTTGGGGGTGAAGTCAAGGAGGCGGAACCCGTAGGTGTTCATGATGTCACAGAAGAATTCAGAGAAGGGCGGGCAGAGCCCGCAGTAGAAGAACAGCGCGAAGAAGGGGTACCCGTTTGGAGCCAGTTCCGAAGCGGCAGCCGGGAGTACCCTCGTGCACGGATGCGCCCACGTCTCCGTCGACCAGAAGAGGTAGTAGTACTCCCTCAGCTCCTTCGCGGCAAGCTGAGGGGGGAAGATGGCCCGCTCCTTTCGCAGCGCCGCGAGCCGCTGCACCTCGACCGATTTCGCGCCCTTCCCCTTGTCGGCTTTCGGAGCCATGGCGGAGGTGGTGTGGGAGATCGACGGCGTTGGTGGTGCTGGTGGCAATGGGGGGGCGGAGCGCTGCTCTCTTTCAGCTTCGGGGAGAGGGAGGGAGCGGCGGAGATTTGTGAAATTGGAGTAACAACTGGCGAGATGGGCGAACTGCCCCTGTTTCCCCTGCTTATAAAGAGGGAGGGGGCGGACGTTTCGTCCTTCCGAATAAAGAAACCACCCACGATCTCTCCCACGATGCTGCATTCGACGCGTGCGGTTGGGGAGGGCGCGGTGGATACGGAGTAAGATATGGCGTAACCCAGGCCGCGTGTGCCCGTGCCCTATTTTGGGCCTGGCCCAACAGCGCTCGGCACCGTGTGTGGCCGAGGCCCGGGGGCTCCTGTCGGTGTACTAGAGTAGGGGTAGCCTAGTATCCCGAACTTGTGCACGGGCAGTTGCAGCGCCCCGCGGCAAGGCTTGCCGCGTGACCGCCAAGGTCCTCCGTGGTTCCTTTGGAGCCATTCAAGAACAAAGCATTCAAGCCAAAGAGACAAGGCCCCGGCAAGAGGAGCTTGCCGGGAAGGCCAACCAAGGCATTTCAAGGAACTTGCCGCGACGCGCCACGCGTCCCGGCAAGGCCCGGTGAGCGACAAGCTTCCGGACGCGACAAGGCAACGACCGCGGCAAGGCGCTTGCCGCGGCAAGCGACCACTCTGTACCCACGCTCCAGCACATCCACCAACGTGTCGCCCTGGGGCCTTTCCAGGCGCGCTTGGCGGGAGGCTGTGCAACCAGCGGTGCGCCGTGGCATGCGACGCTGACAAGATTGCCATCATGGCAAGCGGTGGCGTCCCTGACGGTCCTTTCCTGCACTGTTTGGGCGACGTAGACGGGCATTTAATGCCTTTGTCCCCTGCCGTCAGGGTTAGGTAGGATGCACTGTATAGGTGCCTGTACCAACCACCACTCCTTTTCCATTTTTACCCTTGCCTACGTTGCCACCTGTCGGTGACCCCTTGAGCATATAAAAGGAGGCCCATGCGCAACGTAGGGGGGGGAGGGTTCGGTTTCGAAGCCAGAAACACACTCACGCTCGGTCTCGTTAGCAGCTCGTGTGTACTGTAGCACTCAGCGCTCCCGAGCAAGAGCTCAATATACTCAGACATGCAGCAGTAGGAGTGTTATCTCTCCGGAGAGCTCCAAAGCTGGGTAAACTGCTCGTGTGCTTCGCCTCGATCCGCTCTTCGTGCGACCTCTGCCCCCCGCCGAACCGAAAGGGGCTCGGTCCGCCGGTCCCATAGGTGTCCGTGGATCAGCTTCCCCGACATCTTAGTCATTCCTCATGACCTTTTTTGCCTTTTTATAGGAACTTAAATCTTATGTATACTAAGATCGAAAAACATAG
The DNA here is from genome assembly GCF_002162155.2 of Triticum dicoccoides. Taxonomy (NCBI): domain Eukaryota; kingdom Viridiplantae; phylum Streptophyta; class Magnoliopsida; order Poales; family Poaceae; genus Triticum; species Triticum dicoccoides. Next base: position 7,208,801 of record NC_041393.1, read on the forward strand.
AAAAATTTATTAACTACCATGACTATCGAAATAAATATCTAGTAATTTGCATTACATGCGCTTTCAAGACAAATAATTCTACCAAAGTAGCTGCAGTCTTCAATCCACAATATGATTCCCCTCGGATGAAGTGAATTGCAAAAGAACACACCCGAAATTCCTACATGATTTAAAACCACTGCAGTAAGAAATGTTATGAAAACTCAAAAGTATTTGGAGGTAGTGAATGAGCTGTAGATGGTCATATCCCACACATTCCCAATCTTCAAATGTGCCAGTCCTTAGTTTACTTCACATAAAACATAACTAAGTGTCATACGTGGCTCCTTGAAATAATTGCATGTGAAATAGCAAATTACATTTTTACAAACATTTATTTAATTATAAGAGACTTCTTTAATAGCATTATTGATGAAGGGAGTACCTCTAGTGCGCACAACCCATGAAAGTGCATAATCGGCACAATTCCATGTATGGCCGCTATTGGGGGGCCCTTCTGAAGACAACATCCATAAGAATTACACAGGGACACGACTTCAAGCTTGGAGAGCGGAGCCAGACAGGCTTGACGATAGCTTTGTCCCCAACATGTGGGAGCCTGCATGTCAATACTGTGTAATATAATAATCCGGGAAGTAATGTATTTAAATTTCATAAGGTTATCGGAATACTTACTCTAATTCCTGAGTGCATCTGAGTTCTGACACAATCATATTAGAAGAAATAAACACAAACTGTTAGCCATTATGGACGAACGCAAGAGAAAATAGCATGCCGATTTCTAATGCCTTCTCTTATGGCAGTGCAGCCATGTATTTCCTCACTAATGACCATGTCCTGGTACGTACAAAAAATCCAAGTGACCTTTAAATTTGATTATTAATGGGATCAATCAATTGATTAGTTCTTACCATCCGCCATCATGATCAGTAGCGCTTGGTCCTTTAACTCTTATATAGTCCTACATACATGCCTTGCCAGGTAATACTATCGCCGCGTTACTGTTGTCTCTGTATCAACTAATTCTACAGGCTACCATGCATGATGTCCCTGTGTACCTAGCCTACAAAACATCAGCTTGAGTTGCATGTGATACGCAATTCTAACAACGAAAGAACACCAAGGCTATTAGAAGGATCTTTCCACTTTTGTGATAAACAACTTGGACTCGACGCTGCAGATACATATCCATGCCTTTGTTCATCATCGACGACCTGTACTATGTTTCATCTGCTGAAGATTAATCTATGAAAAACTAAAAATATGTGCAAAGAAAAAAAACAAATGCATAGTACTCTACATGGATCTGCCAATAGCCTATAGAGCTTACATCCATGCCTGGCAATTCTGATTTGAACACTAAATAAAAGACCAGACGCTACCTCCTCATTGTGGCATCCGCTTAAGCGTTAGCGCCAAGTCAACTGGCTGGAAGATGGCATGGCTGGCACTATCTCTCGCAAGTTCTACCAGCATGCGCTTGTGAATGGAGAAGAGATTGATGATTTGTTTTATCAAGGTCTCAAAGAGAAAGGGCGGAGAGGAGAGGAGATGGAAAAAAGTGAAAACATGAAGGAGATTGAGATTTGAGATGATCTCAAGGGCAAGGGCCTCTACCGCGTGCTCCTGTCCACCAACTCCACCTGGTCGTCCTCCTCATCCTCCTAATGACATCGTCTTCTTGGTGTGGCTATTGCAGCAGGCTCTGCTTTCGGTGCTGGTGAACAGAGGCAGAGTGGAAATTGACGAAGCAGGGCCGTAGGCAGCAACCATGGTGATTCCACAAGCGGAGGAAGGCGATCGCTAGGCATGACACAGGTCAAATACAATATAGGTTCTAAGGCTGTGTACCTAGAAGAATCGATCTGGCGCATGACGGGAAGAAAAGGAAACGATAGGTACAGATGGAGGCCGAATTGGGGCGTGGCATAGTCAATGATGAAGGCCATCAAGAGATTTCTTGGAAGAAAAGGAAACAATAGGTAGAGATGGAGGCCTAATTGGGGCGTGGCATAGCCAATGATGAAGGCCATCAAGAGATTTCTTATGCTGTTGACATGCGGCCAGAGAAGTCCAAGAGAAAGGGGACATGTACCGGCTTAGGAGATTTTTTAGGGGGGAGTCTAACATCTAAACCGTTAAAATTTGGTCCCACCAGATTAACAGTTCCTAATTTCTAATTAACGTGATAATTTTTTGGAAGTCTGTAATTAGTATAGGTATAGATAGATTTTGATTTTGTGGTCCAACCGTGAAAAGGTGTGCTCTCGCTAGATTGATTCGTGGAGGCCATATAGAGACCAACCGTGAAAGGATTATGTTAGTTCTCTTGAAAAAAAAGTGTGGGTTAATCTACACCGTAATAACTCGGCCCCACCAGATTAAGGGCTCCTAATTACTGATTAACATGGTAATTTCTTGGGAGTATGTAATTAGTATAGGTATAGATTACTTCTGGGATGACCCACACCTTTATAAAGAAGGAGTAGATGGTGTTATTAGACGTTGTGTACCTGAGCATGAACAGGAACAGATCCTACGCAAGTGTCACTCTGAGGCTTATGGAGGACACTGCGCTGGAGATAGAACTGCGCATGAGGTATTGCAATCCGGTTTTTATTGGCCTACTCTCTTCAAAGATGCCCGTAAGTTTGTCTTGTCTTGCGATGAATGTCAAAGAATTGGTAATATTAGTAGACGTCAAGAAATGCCTATGAATTATTCTCTTGTTATTGAACCATTTGATGTTTGGGGCTTTGATTATATGGGACCGTTTCCTTCCTCTAATGGGTACACACATATTTTAGTTGATGTTGATTATGTTACTAAGTGGGTAGAAGCTATTCCAACTAGTAGTGTTGATCATAACACTTCTATGTATTAAGATGCTTAAAGAAGTTATTTTTCCGAGGTTTGGAGTCCCTAGATACCTAATGACTGATGGTGGTTCACATTTTATTCATGGTGTTTTTCATAAAATGCTTGCTAAGTATGATGTTAATCATAGAATTGCATCTCCTTATCACCCACAGTCTAGTGGTCAAGTAGAACTGAGTGATAGAGAGCTTAAATTGATTTTGCAAAAGACTGTTAATAGATCTAGAAAGAATTTGTCAAGAAACTTGATGATGCATTATGGGCCTATAGAAATTACATATATAAATCCTATGGTATGTCTCCGTATAAAATGGTTTATGGAAAACTGCCATGGTCAGAACGGCGTTGGGGGTGAAGTCAAGGAGGCGGAACCCGTAGGTGTTCATGATGTCACAGAAGAATTCAGAGAAGGGCGGGCAGAGCCCGCAGTAGAAGAACAGCGCGAAGAAGGGGTACCCGTTTGGAGCCAGTTCCGAAGCGGCAGCCGGGAGTACCCTCGTGCGCGGATGCGCCCACGTCTCCGTCGACCAGAAGAGGTAGTAGTACTCCCTCAGCTCCTTCGCGGCAAGCTGAGGGGGGAAGATGGCCCGCTCCTTTCGCAGCGCCGCGAGCCGCTGCACCTCGACCGATTTCGCGCCCTTCCCCTTGTCGGCTTTCGGAGCCATGGCGGAGGTGGTGGGGGAGATCGACGGCGTTGGTGGTGCTGGTGGCAATGGGGGGGGCGGAGCGCTGCTCTCTTTCAGCTTCGGGGAGAGGGAGGGAGCGGCGGAGATTTGTGAAATTGGAGTAACAACTGGCGTGATGGGCGAACTGCCCCTGTTTCCCCTGCTTATAAAGAGGGAGGGGGCGGACGTTTCGTCCTTCCGAATAAAGAAACCACCCATGATCTCTCCCACGACGCCGCATTCGACGCGTGCGGTTGGGGAGGGCGCGGTGGATACGGAGTAAGATATGGCGTAACCCAGGCCGCGTGTGCCCGTGCCCTATTTTGGGCCTGGCCCAACAGCGCTCGGCACCGTGTGTGGCCCAGGCCCGGGGGCTCCTGTCGGTGTACTAGAGTAGGGGTACCCTAGTATCCCGAACTTGTGCACGGGCAGTTGCAGCGCCCCGCGGCAAGGCTTGCCGCGTGACCGCCAAGGTCCTCCGTGGTTCCTTTGGAGCCATTCAAGAACAAAGCATTCAAGCCAAAGAGACAAGGCCCCGGCAAGAGGAGCTTGCCGGGAAGGCCAACCAAGGCATTTCAAGGAACTTGCCGCGACGCGCCACGCGTCCCGGCAAGGCCCGGTGAGCGACAAGCTTCCGGACGCGACAAGGCAACGACCGCGGCAAGGCGCTTGCCGCGGCAAGCGACCACTCTGTACCCACGCTCCAGCACATCCACCAACGTGTCGCCCTGGGGCCTTTCTAGGCGCGCATGGCGGGAGGCTGTGCAACCAGCGGTGTGCCGTGGCATGCGACGCTGACAAGATTGCCATCATGGCAAGCGGTGGCGTCCCTTACGGTCCTTTCCTGCACTGTTTGGGCGACGTAGACGGGCATTTAATGCCTTTGTCCCCTGCCGTCAGGGTTAGGTAGGATGCACTGTACAGGTACCTGTACCAACCACCACTCCTTTTCCATTTTTACCCTTGCCTACGTTGCCACCTGTCGGTGACCCCTTGAGCATATAAAAGGAGGCCCATGCGCAACGTAGGGGGGGGGGGGAGGGTTCGGTTTCGAAGCCAGAAACACACTCACTCTTGGTCTCGTTAGCAGCTCGTGTGTACTGTAGCACTCAGCGCTCCCGAGCAAGAGCTCAATATACTCAGACATGCAGCAGTAGGAGTGTTATCTCTCCGGAGAGCTCCAAAGCTGGGTAAACTGCTCGTGTGCTTCGCCTCGATCCGCTCTTCGTGCGACCTCTGCCCCCCGCCGAACCGAAAGGGGCTCGGTCCGCCGGTCCCATAGGTGTTCGTGGATCAGCTTCCCCGACATCTTAGTCATTCCTCATGACCTTTTTTGCCTTTTTATAGGAACTTAAATCTTATGTATACTAAGATCAAAAAACATAGAAAAATTTATTAACTACCATGACTATCGAAATAAATATCTAGTAATTTGCATTACATGCGCTTTCAAGACAAATAATTCTACCAAAGTAGCTGCAGTCTTCAATCCACAATATGATTCCCCTCGGATGAAGTGAATTGCAAAAGAACACACCCGAAATTCCTACATGATTTAAAACCACTGCAGTAAGAAATGTTATGAAAACTCAAAAGTATTTGGAGGTAGTGAATGAGCTGTAGATGGTCATATCCCACACATTCCCAATCTTCAAATGTGCCAGTCCTTAGTTTACTTCACATAAAACATAACTAAGTGTCATACGTGGCTCCTTGAAATAATTGCATGTGAAATAGCAAATTACATTTTTACAAACATTTATTTAATTATAAGAGACTTCTTTAATAGCATTATTGATGAAGGGAGTACCTCTAGTGCGCACAACCCATGAAAGTGCATAATCGGCACAATTCCATGTATGGCCGCTATTGGGGGGCCCTTCTGAAGACAACATCCATAAGAATTACACAGGGACACGACTTCAAGCTTGGAGAGCGGAGCCAGACAGGCTTGACGATAGCTTTGTCCCCAACATGTGGGAGCCTGCATGTCAATACTGTGTAATATAATAATCCGGGAAGTAATGTATTTAAATTTCATAAGGTTATCGGAATACTTACTCTAATTCCTGAGTGCATCTGAGTTCTGACACAATCATATTAGAAGAAATAAACACAAACTGTTAGCCATTATGGACGAACGCAAGAGAAAATAGCATGCCGATTTCTAATGCCTTCTCTTATGGCAGTGCAGCCATGTATTTCCTCACTAATGACCATGTCCTGGTACGTACAAAAAATCCAAGTGACCTTTAAATTTGATTATTAATGGGATCAATCAATTGATTAGTTCTTACCATCCGCCATCATGATCAGTAGCGCTTGGTCCTTTAACTCTTATATAGTCCTACATACATGCCTTGCCAGGTAATACTATCGCCGCGTTACTGTTGTCTCTGTATCAACTAATTCTACAGGCTACCATGCATGATGTCCCTGTGTACCTAGCCTACAAAACATCAGCTTGAGTTGCATGTGATACGCAATTCTAACAACGAAAGAACACCAAGGCTATTAGAAGGATCTTTCCACTTTTGTGATAAACAACTTGGACTCGACGCTGCAGATACATATCCATGCCTTTGTTCATCATCGACGACCTGTACTATGTTTCATCTGCTGAAGATTAATCTATGAAAAACTAAAAATATGTGCAAAGAAAAAAAAACAAATGCATAGTACTCTACATGGATCTGCCAATAGCCTATAGAGCCTGCATCCATGCCTGGCAATTCTGATTTGAACACTAAATAAAAGACCAGACACTACCTCCTCATTGTGGCATCCGCTTAAGCGTTAGCGCCAAGTCAACTGGCTGGAAGATGGCATGGCTGGCACTATCTCTCGCAAGTTCTACCAGCATGCGCTTGTGAATGGAGAAGAGATTGATGATTTGTTTTATCAAGGTCTCAAAGAGAAAGGGCGGAGAGGAGAGGAGATGGAAAAAAGTGAAAACATGAAGGAGATTGAGATTTGAGATGATCTCAAGGGCAAGGGCCTCTACCGCGTGCTCCTGTCCACCAACTCCACCTGGTCGTCCTCCTCATCCTCCTAATGACATCGTCTTCTTGGTGTGGCTATTGCAGCAGGCTCTGCTTTCGGTGCTGGTGAACAGAGGCAGAGTGGAAATTGACGAAGCAGGGCCGTAGGCAGCAACCATGGTGATTCCACAAGCGGAGGAAGGCGATCGCTAGGCATGACATAGGTCAAATACAATATAGGTTCTAAGGCTGTGTACCTAGAAGAATCGATCTGGCGCATGACGGGAAGAAAAGGAAACGATAGGTAGAGATGGAGGCCTAATTGGGGCGTGGCATAGTCAATGATGAAGGCCATCAAGAGATTTCTTGGAAGAAAAGGAAACAATAGGTAGAGATGGAGGCCTAATTGGGGCGTGGCATAGCCAATGATGAAGGCCATCAAGAGATTTCTTATGCTGTTGACATGCGGCCAGAGAAGTCCAAGAGAAAGGGGACATGTACCGGCTTAGGAGATTTTTAGGGGGGAGTCTAACATCTAAACCGTTAAAATTTGGTCCCACCAGATTAACAGTTCCTAATTTCTAATTAACGTGATAATTTTTTGGAAGTCTGTAATTAGTATAGGTATAGATAGATTTTGATTTTGTGGTCCAACCGTGAAAAGGTGTGCTCTCGCTAGATTGATTCGTGGAGGCCATATAGAGACCAACCGTGAAAGGATTATGTTAGTTCTCTTGAAAAAAAGTGTGGGTTAATCTACACCATAATAACTCGGCCCCACCAGATTAAGGGCTCCTAATTACTGATTAACATGGTAATTTCTTGGGAGTCTGTAATTAGTATAGGTATAGATTACTTCTGGGATGACTCACACCTTTATAAAGAAGGAGTAGATGGTGTTATTAGACGTTGTGTACCTGAGCATGAACAGGAACAGATCCTACGCAAGTGTCACTCTGAGGCTTATGGAGGACACTGCGCTGGAGATAGAACTGCGCATGAGGTATTGCAATCCGGTTTTTATTGGCCTACTCTCTTCAAAGATGCCCGTAAATTTGTCTTGTCTTGCGATGAATGTCAAAGAATTGGTAATATTAGTAGATGTCAAGAAATGCCTATGAATTATTCTCTTGTTATTGAACCATTTGATGTTTGGGGCTTTGATTATATGGGACCGTTTCCTTCCTCTAATGGGTACACACATATTTTAGTTGATGTTGATTATGTTACTAAGTGGGTAGAAGCTATTCCAACTAGTAGTGTTGATCATAACACTTCTATATATTAAGATGCTTAAAGAAGTTATTTTTCCGAGGTTTGGAGTCCCTAGATACCTAATGACTGATGGTGGTTCACATTTTATTCATGGTGTTTTTCATAAAATGCTTGCTAAGTATGATGTTAATCATAGAATTGCATCTCCTTATCACCCACAGTCTAGTGGTCAAGTAGAACTGAGTGATAGAGAGCTTAAATTGATTTTGCAAAAGACTGTTAATAGATCTACAAAGAATTTGTCAAGAAACTTGATGATGCATTATGGGCCTATAGAATTACATATATAAATCCTATGGTATGTCTCCGTATAAAATGGTTTATGGAAAAGCATGTCACTTACCTCTCGAACTAGAACATAAGGCATATTGGGCCATTAAAGAGCTCAATTATGATTTCAAACTTGCCGGTGAGAAGAGGTTATTTGACATTAGCTCATTTGATGAATGGAGAACTCAAGCCTATGAGAATGCCAAACTGTTTAAAGAAAAATTTAAAAGATGGCATGACAAAAGGATACAAAAGCATGAGTTTAATGTAGGTGATTATGTGTTGCTTTTCAACTCTCGTTTAAGATTTTTTGCAGGAAAACTCCTCTCTAAATGGTAAGGTCCTTATGTTATCGAGGAGGTCTATCGTTCCGGTGCCATCAAAATCAATAACTTCGAAGGCACAAATCCGAAGGTGGTAAACGGTCAAAGAATCAAACATTATATCTCAGGTAATCCAATAAATGTTGAAACCAATGTTATTGAAACCGTAACCTCGGAGGAATACATAAGGGACACTTTCTAGAACGTTTCAGACTCCGAAAAGGAATAGGTACGTGGTACGGTAAGTAAACCGACTCCAAAACAGTTCTAATAATAGTTTTTATCCGTTTTGGAATATTTAAGAAAATAGGAAAATAAGTAGTCCGGGAAGGACACGAGGCGTCCACGAGGGTGGAGGGCGCGTCCTACCCGCCTGGGCGCGCCCCATGCCTCATGGGCACCTCGTGTGCTCTCTGTACTCCGTTTTCTTGCACGATACTTCATTTGGTCGGTAAAAATTCCTTATATAATCTCCCGAAGGTTTTGACCACCGTACCACGATGAAATCCTCTGTTTTTGTGTTGAGCTATTTCTATCATAGACTAGAGCAAGATGTCTTCTCAAGAGTCGGAGGAAGAGATGGAGGCCGGTTTGAAAAGGATAGATGCCATGGAGGAGGATCAAGAAATTACGTCTTGCTTCCGAGTCGGATTCACGATGGGGGAACTATAGAGCTTAGCTATTCCAAACTCGGTCATCCCTTCCAATGTTAGATTTCTTTCTTATGAAAATATTAAAAAGAGTGTCACTTGTTCTCCAGCAGTTATGCAACATCCATGGGTGAAAGGAGCTTTGGCCGTCACGGGTAAGCTCCGTAAGGAAATAATGGACCTCAAGCAGCAAGTCAATAAGCTCGAGGAGGAGAATCGTATCCTGAGGGGCATCATCACCAAAAATATCACATCACCACCTCTGAAGAAGGAGATATAATCACATGGATATGGGCACTCCCCTTGGCTACTGTCAAGCTTGGGGGAGGTGCCCCCATATCGTATCACCATCACACTCCTATCTTTACCGTTTTTCTTAGTTTGATCCTTTTGGTAATATCTTGATCTAGTAGAATAAAGTTTTAGAATGATCTAGTTTTGAGTTTTGCTTTATGATCCCTCTATGTAATAGAGTCCGTGAACTATATATAATAAAGATTAGTCTTGAGTCAAGGGCCTTGCTATCTTGCTATGATCTTGAGGGAATAAAAGAAAAAGAAAGAATAAAAAGAAATAAAGAGATCATATGGATCTTATGGAGAGTAATGACTTCACATATAAATAGTATGATGAATAAAAGTTGTTGAGAGTTGAAAACATAGTTTTGGTCATCGTTGCAATTAATAGGAAGTAATAAAGAAAGAGAGGTTTCTCACATATAAATATACTATCTTGGACATCTTTTATGATTGTGAGCACTCATTAAAATATGACATGCTAAAGAGTATAGGTTGGACAAGGTAGACAACATAATTGGTTATGCTTTCTTATATCCGAAATAAAGTATATTGTCATGGATCATCCAACATGTTGAGCTCGCCTTTCCCCCTCATGCTAGCCAAATTCTTTGCACCAAGTAGAGATACTACTTGTGCTTCCAAAATATCCTTAAAACTGGTTTTGCCATGAGAGTCCACCATATCTACCTATGGATTGAGTAAGATCCTTCAAGTAAGTTGTCATGTTGTATGCAATAAAAATTGCTCTCTAAAGTATGACTTATTAGTGTGGAGAAAATAAGCTTTATATGATCTTGTGATATGGAAGTAATAAACGCGACGGACTGCATAATAAAGGTCCCTATCACAAGTGGCAATATAAAGTGACGTTCTTTTGCATTAATATTTTGTGCATCCAACCATAAAAGCACATGACAACCTCTGCTTCCCTCTGCGAAGGGCCTATCTTTTATTCTTGTCTTATACATTATCCAAGAGTCATGGTGATCTTCACATTTCTTTTTATATTTTATCCTTTCGCAAGCACCTTGTGTTGGAAAGATCCTGATATATATATCCAATTGGATGTAAGTTAGCATGAAATATTATTGTTGACATTACCCTGGAGATAAAAGGTTGGGAGGCAACACTATAAGACCCTATCTTTCTCTGTGTCCGATTAAAACTTGATACCCATTAGTATTGCGTGAGTGTTAGCAATTGTGAAAGACTAAATGATAGTTGAGTATGTGGACTTGCTGAAAAGCTCTTATATTGACTCTTTCCGATGTTATGATAAATTGCAATTGCTTCAATGACCAAGATTATAGTTTGTTAGTTTTCAATGAAGTTTCTGATTCATACTTGACATTGTGAATAGATCGTTACTTTAGCATAATAAATCATATGACAATATGTTGGGGAACGTTGCAGAAAATTAAAATTTTTCCTACGGTTTCACCAAGATCCATCTATGAGTTCATCTAAGTAACGAGTCAAGGGAGAGAGTTTGCATCTACATACCACTTGTAGATCGAGTGCGGAAGCTTTCATGGGGATGGTGATGAGGGAGTCGTACTCGTCGTGATTCGGATCACCGACGACCAAGTGCTGAAAGGACAGCACCTCCGCGTTCAACACACGTACGGGACGATGGACGTCTCCTCCGTCTTGATCCAGCAAGGAGGAAGGAGAGGTTGAGGAATACAGCTCCAATGGCAGCACGACGGCATGGTGCAGTTGGTGCAGAAGTTCTCCGACAGGGCTTCGCCATGCTCGCACGGAGGAGGAGAGGTGTTGGGGAGGGGAGGGGCTGCGCCTTCAATTGTCTGTCGCAGCCCTCCCCTTACCCCTCTATATATAGGAGGAGAGGGGAAAGAGGGGCCGGCCCTCTAGGGGAAACCCTAGAGGGGGGCGGCGGCCAAAGGGAGAGGGGAAGAGGGGTGGCTTGCCCCCCAAGCTAGGGGGGCGCCCCCTTTAGGGTTTCCCCCTCCCTTGCCCTAGCCGCATGGGCCTAGGTGGGGAGGCGCGCACAGCCCACTAGGTGCTGGCTCCCTCTCCCACACAGCCCATGTGGCCCCCTGGGAGGGGTGGCCCCTCCCGGTGGACCCCCGGAACCCTTCCGGTGGCCCTGGTACAATACCGGTATGCCCCCGAAACTTTCTGGTGTCCGTTTAACAACTTTCCATATATAAATCTTTACCTCCGGACCATTCTGGAACACCTCGTGACGTCCGGGATCTCATCCAGGACTCCGAACAACATTCGGTAATCACATACAAGTCTTCCTAATAACCCTAGCGTCACCGAACCTTAAGTGTCTAGACCCTACGGGTTCGGGAGACATGCAGACATGCCCGAGATGCTCTCAGGTCAATAACCAACAGCGGGATCTGGATACCCATGTTGGCTCCCACATGCTCCTCGATGTTGTCATCAGATGAACCACGATGTCAAGGGTTCAAGCAACCCCGTATTCTATTCCCTTTGTCAGACGGTATGTTACTTGCCCGAGACTCGATCGTCGGTATCCCAATACCTCGTTCAGTCTCGTTACCGGCAAGTCACTTTACTCGTACCGTAATGCATAATCCAGTGACCAAACACTTGGCCACATTGAGCTCATTATGATGATGCACTACCGAGTGGGCCCAGTGATACCTCTCCGTGACACGGAGTGACAAATCCCAGTCTCGATCCATGTCAACCCAACAGATACTTTCGGAGATACCTGTAGTGCACCTTTATAATCACCCAGTTACGTTGTGACGTTTGGTACACCCAAAGCACTCCTACGGTATCCGGGAGTTACACGATCTCATGGTCTAAGGAAGAGATACTTGACATTAGAAAAGCTCTAGCAAAACGAACTACACGATCTTGTGCCATGCTTAGGATTGGGTCTTGTCCATCACGTCATTCTCCTAATGACGTGATCCCGTTGTCAATGACATCTGATGTCCATAGTCAGGAAACCATGACTATCTGTTGACCAACGAGCTAGTCAACTAGAGGCTTACTAGGGACGTATTGTAGTCTATGTATTCACACATGTATTACGATTTCCGGACAATACAATTATAGCATGAATAAAAGACAATCATCATGAACAAGGAAATATAATAATAATGCTTTTATTATTGCCTCTAGGGCATATTTCCAACACAATATATATATATATATATATATATATATATATATATATATATATATTGCTGTTATAAGAATGATCATGATGCCCTCGTGTCCGTATTTTATTTTATCAACATCTCTATCTCTAAACATGTGGACATATTTTTCGATACTGGCTTCCACTTGAGGACAAGTGAGGTCTAAGCTTGGGGGAGTTGATACATCCATTTTCGATCATGCTTTTATATCGATATTTATTGCATTATGGGCTGTTTGTTACACGTTATGTCACAATACTTATGCCTATTCTCTCTTATTTTACAAGGATTACATGAAGAGGGAGAATGCTGGCAGCTAGAATTCTGGGTTGGAAAAGGAGCAAATATTAGAGACCTATTATGCACAACTCCAAAAGTACTGAAACTCCATGGAAGTTATTTTTGGAATTGATAAAAAATACTGAGCAAAGAAAATACTAGAGGGGGCCACCCACCGTCCACGAGGGTGGGGGGCACGCCCTACCCCCTGGGCGTGCCCCTTGCCTCGTGGGCCCCCTAGCAGCCCTCCAGTGGCCATCTTCTGCTATATGAAGTCTTTTACCCTGGAAAAAATCATAAGCAAGCTTTCGGGACAAGACACCGCCGCCATGAGGCGGAACCTTGGCGGAACCAATCTAGGGCTCCGGCGGAGCTGTTCTCCTGGGGAAACATCCCTCCGTGAGGGGGAAATCGTCACCATCATCATCACCATTGATCCTCTCAGTGGGAGTGGGTCAATCTCCATCAACATCTTCACCAACACCATCTCCTCTCGAACCCTAGTTCATCTCTTGTATTCAATCTTTGTCTCAAAGCCTCAGATTGGTACCTGAGGGTTGCTAGTAGTGTTGGTTACTCCTTTTAGTTGATTCTAGTTGGTTTATTAGGTGGAAGATTATATGTTCAGATCCTTAATGCATATTAATACCCCTCTGATTATAAACATGAATATGATTTGTGAGTAATTACGTTTGTTCCTGAGGACATGGGAGAAGTCTTGCTATAAGTATTCATGTGAATTTGGTATTGGTTCGATATTTTGATGAGATGTATGTTGTCTCTCCTCTAGTGGTGTTATGTGAACCTCGACTACATGACACTTCACCATTGTTTGGGCCTAGAGGAAGGCATTGGAAGTAATAAGTAGATGATGGGTTGCTAGATTGACAGAAGCTTAAACCGTAGTTTATGAGTTGCTTTGTAAGGGGCTGATTTGGATCCATATGTTTCATGCTATGGTTAGGTTTGCCTTAATAGTTCTTTTGTAGTTGCGGATGCTTGCAATATGGGTTAATCATAAGTGGAATGCTTGTCCAAGAAAGGGCAGTACCCAAGCACCGGTCCACCCACATACCAAATTATCAAAGTAACGAACGTGAATCATATGAGCGTGATGAAAACTAGCTTGACGATAATTCCCATGTGTCCTCGAGGGCGCTTTTCTCCATATAAGAAATTGTCCAGGCTTGTCCTTTGCTACAAAAAGGATTGGGCCATCTTGCTGCACCTTATTTACTTTCATTACTTGTTACTCGTTACAAACTACCTTATCACAAAACTATCTGTTACCGGTCATTTCTGTGCTTGCAAAGAATACCTTACTGAAAACCGCTTGTCATTTCCTTCTGCTCCTCGTTGGGTTAGACACTCTTACTTATCAAAAGGACTATGATAGATGCCCTACACTTGGGGGTCATCACTTCCTGAATGAGCAGCGGGCGCTTTATCAAACCATCTGTAGGGCCCGCGAGGCCCTCTCTGTCGTCCTTCGACTTGTTGCGCTCGCCGTGGTGCCGAGCATTATCAACATGGTCAACGAACATGAGGATTCAAGAGATGACTTTCTTTTGACTGGATGACAGTAGGGACCCACTAGGGCCATAGCGAAACGTACGCAAGTGCCTCCTTACTATGTACAACTATATTTTTTTGGCTTCCTCCTGGTTTCCTGACATCACGGTCCCACACCATTGTCAACCTATGTAGTCAATAAACGAGAGAATTGCACAAGGAGCGGCCTACAGCTGGGACAAAGCAGCTCGAGCACTGAAGAGTTTGTTCTTGAGCGATGTTTTCATTGTTGTTCAGAGGAAAGCAGGGTATTAACTGGGCAGGCTGTGACCTGTCTAGCCCAGGCCAGATATCTAGCCCAGATTAATTTTTTTCAAGCTGAAAATGGCTAGCCCAACTATACTTTTTTTGAGGAATACCCACGCAAGGTCAACTCGTTATTCTCCACCCCGCTGGGCTGCAAATCTTTCCTAGGAGGGATGCATTAGGCTTAACAAGAAAATGGGCTTTAAGAAATAATAAATGGGATGTAATTATGAAAACTGGACAGTAACAATAAAAAAATGCACCAAACACGTAATTAGTTTATAAAATATTATTTTTGGATTTTGAAAATTTTAATTTCATTAATTGTTGCGCGCGCAATGTTTCGTTGGATTTTTATGTAATACAAATTTATATTGAAATTGTATTTAATCTGACTAGAAATTTCGGGATAAAAATATTTTGGATCCCATCAAAATGTGGGAAATTTTATTGAATTCTGTTTTGAACGGTTGGTTGAAATTATTAATCATTGTCCTAGCTAGAAAATGGGTTGTACTTTTAACAAACTGTAAATGGGTTGTAGTACGTTAGAATTCAAAAATGGGATGTACATTCTTACAAATTGCAATGGGCTAGAAGTTCTCTGCCACACACTTGTGGGCCTACTATGTTGACGCGTCCCCTAAAAAAAGTAAGTTGACGCGTATGCAAGGCTTTGTCAACTTATAGTCAACACACGGTTCTAGCAGCAGTGGCCGTTGGATGTCCATCCAACGGATGTCATTCTTCTTCTTCAATCTTGGATATTCTAGTTTCAGGCGCCCAAAAAATGATTCCTCTCCCTGACATTTGGGGCGCACCGTTTCGGAGGCTGGCCTGTGGGCCTACTAAGTTGACACGTACCAAGAGCTTTGTCAACTTAGTCAATATAAACGATTCTAGCTATAGTGATCGTACGATGTCCATCTGATACGTCCATTTTGCATCATGCTTTTATATCAATATTTATTTCATTATGGGCTGTTATTACACATTATGTCACAATACTTATGCATTTTCTTTCTTATTTTACAAGGTTTACATGAAGAGGGAGAATGCCGGCAACTGGAATTCTTGGCTGGAAAAGGAGCAAATATTAGAGACCTATTCTGCACAACTCCAAAAGTCCTAAAACTCCATGAAAGTCAGTGTTGGAATATATTAAAAGTATTGGGCGAAGAAAGCACCAGAGGGGGGCCACCCACAGTCCACGAGGGTGGAGGGCGCGCCCTTCCCCCCTAGGCGCACCCCCTGCCTCGTGGGCCACCTGGCAGCCCCCCGATGCCCATCTTCTGGTATATGGTGTCTTTTGCCCTGAAAAAAATCATAAGGAAGCTTTCGGGATGAAGCGCCGACATCTCGAGGTGGAACCTTGGCAGAACCAATCGAGGGCTCCGGTGGAGCTGTTCTGTCGGGGAAACATCCCTCCGGGAGGGGGAAATCGTCACCATCGATCCTCTCATCGAGAGGGGGTCAATCTCCATCAACATCTTCACCAGCACCATCTCCTCTCAAATCCTAGTGCATCTCTTGTATCCAATCTTTGTCTCAAAACCTCAGATTGGTACATGTGTGTTGCTAGTAGTGTTGATTACTCCTTGTAGTTGATGCTAGTTGGTTTATTTGGTGGAAGATCATATGTGTAGATCCCTTATGCATATTAATACCCCTCTAATTCTGAATATGAATATGAGTTGTGAGTAGTTACGTTTGTTCCTGAGGACATGGGAGAAGTCTTGTTATAAGTAGTCATGTGAATTTGGTATTCGTTCGATATTTTGATGAGATGTATGTTGTCTTTCCTCTAGTGGTGTTATGTGAACATCGACTAGATGACACTTCAGCATTATTTGGGCCTAGGGGAAGGCATTGGGAAATAATAAGTAGATGATGGGTTGCTACAGTGACAGAAGCTTAACCCCTAGTTTATGCATTGCTCGTAAGGGGCTGATTTGGATCCATATGTTTCATGCTATGGTTCGGTTTACCTTAATTCTTCTTTCATAGTTGCGGATGCTTGGGAGAAGGGTTAATCATAACTGGGATGCTTGTCCATGGAAGGGAAGTTCCCAAGCACCGGTCTGCCCACATATCAAATTATCAAAGTAACGAACGTTTATTATATGAGCATGATGAAAACTAGCTTGACGATATGTGTCCTCGGGAGCGCTTTCCTTTATATAAGAGTTTGTCCAGGCTTGTCCTTTTCTACAAAAAGGATTGGGCCACCTTGCTGCACCTTGTTACTTTTGTTACTTATTACCCGTTACGAATTACCTTATCACAAAACTATATGTTACCGATAATTTCAGTGCTTGCATAGAATACCTTACTAAAAAACCACTTGTCATTTCCTTCTGCTCCTCGTTGGGTTCGACACTCTTACTTATCGAAAGGACTACGATAGATGCGCTATACTTGTGGGTCATCGGGACTCTTTTCTGGCGCCGTTGCCGGGGAGTGAAGCGCCTTTGGTAGGTGGAATTTGGTAAGGAAATATTTATATAGTGTGCTGAAATTTACTGTCACTAGTTACTGTGGAAAATAATCCTTTGAGGGGCTTGTGTCGGTGTCAAAATCGGCGGATCTCGGGTAGGAGGTCCTGAACTGTGTGTCTAAGGCTAATGGTAACAGGAGGTGGGGACATTATGTTTACCCAGGTTCGGGCCCTCTCTATGGAGGTAATACCCTACTTCCTACTAGATTGATCTAGATGATATGAGTATTACAAGAGTTGATCTACCACGAGATCGATGAGGCTAACCCTAGAAGCTAGCCTATGATGATGATCGAGGGACCGCCGGAGGGGAAGGAGCACCGCAAGCCCGAACTGTATTATGAAGGTGTCTTAAAAGGAGCCCGCCTTGCGGCGGAGCAATGCACCAAGGACATTATATTTCCATGAATACAGTCATGTTTGTCCTTTATAATGTTTTAACAAGGTCATTTCTATTGTTTATTGCTTGTCGTTTGAAAGTTTTTCCTCCTGTGCGGCCGTTTTATATATTAATCCTGAGCGTTGGCCAGTCGTCGACTTCCGCCCCCACGTAGTAAGTACGGGGGTGTTCGGGATAAACCTGAGCAATCTTTATCCCAGTTTTTGGGTCCTTGAAGGAGGTGTTCAGCACAGCGAACCAGGCAATCAGACTATAGGGCTTTATCACTCTCACTTAGCCATAGGAGTTTTGAAAGTATGGTAGGCGCAGCCCCTGGTGTTCGGAAGACCGAACGAGGGGCTCTATAAAGCTCCTGATCGGAAGAAAAACCGATCCTTCGCACGCTGCATTGGTTATGGCATTATGCGGAAGAAATCCTTAAAGATTTTACACCCTCTGAACAGCGAACAGCTCTCGCCGCATCATGACAGTCAGTTTTCGGCTTTCTCTACTAAGGTGCTCGTAAGGAAGAACCGGGACACAATCGCAGTAGTTCTCCCTGCACTACCTCAGCCAATAGCGGAACGTAAGGTACCAAAACATTGGAGCCGGGCAAACCCAACTATTGACCCAAGACATGATTCGAAGCTGATGCATATAATGCTATAAGTTCGGGGTGCCAAACTACCGTGAAGGTGTTCAGACTTTTTTGCCGTAGTATGGGTATAATGAAGCCCCTGGCAAATTGAACGTACCAAAGTGTACATATGCTATTTATAGTATGTAGATAGTCAAGGAAAAAGATAAAGAAAATGTAATAACAAGCCGACGTTGTATGCTTTTTCCATCGTTATTTGAATAATACATCAAAGCGTATGTATACAAGTAATGAGATAAGCAAGAATAGGACTATTTGACATGTCCTAACCAGGGGCAGGTTGCATGTGGGTATGTAAAACAGGTATAATGATCGTTATCAGAGACCACCTGGGTATTACCTTGTACGTCAAAGCCTCTTGCTCCTTCGTTGTTCCTTCTTGTGATGAGTCCGATAATCAGGCTATCTGAAAAGACTTTCCGAAAGTAGGGTCCTGAAAGGAAAGAAGATGATGAAGGTATATGGGTCCCATGGCGGTTGAGCCGCACTATGGACCGCATCATAGACGTGCCTCCGCCTATGCCCATGGTATTTGAAGTGCGTAAATATGTGTGCACGGCACGAATTTTGCCGCTTGACTGGGACTAGGACGGAGGCCGAATTGCTAGTCAAGCTCTGGACGTGCTGGATGATCCTGTTGCGGGGTACTCCTGACTCGCTTGACGGTGTCTGGGTTCTTCAGCGCCGCATTGGCTGTTTGCCTAAGAAGGTTGTTTTGCACTTCTGCCATGAGGGCCCGAGTGTGCTCCTCCGTACGGAGCGAGTGCTCTGTGTTTCTATTAACTGTTATAACCCTGCGAGGTCCTGGCATTTTGAGCTTGAGGTATGCATAATGAGGTACCACATTGAATCTGGCGAATGTGGTTCGTCCGAGCAGTGCATGATAGACAATACGGAACGGGACGATGTCGAAGATTAACTCTTCTCTTTGGAAATTGTCCGAAGATCCGAAGACCACTTCCAGTGTGATAGAGCCCGTACAACAGGCCTCTACACCTAGTATCACACCTTTAAAGGTGGTTTTGGTGGGTTTGATCCTTGAGAGATCGATGCCCATTTTGCACACTGTATCCTGATAAAGCAGGTTCAGGCTGCTGCCACCGTCCATAAGGACTCGTGTGAGGTGGAATCCATTAATGATTGGGTCAAGGACCAATGCGACAGAACTGCCATGACGGATACTAGTAGGATGGTCCTTGCGATCGAATGTGATTGGAAAAGAAGACCATGGGTTGAACTTTGGGGCAACTAGCTCCATCGCATAGACGTCCCGTAGTGCATGCTTCCATTCCTGTTTGGGAATATGGGTTGCGTATATCATATTCACCGTTTTTACCTAGGGAGGGAATTTCTTTTGTCCTCCTGTGTTCGGTGATCGGGGCTCCTCGTCGTCGTTTTCGCTTTGAGATCCCTTCCCCTTGTTTTCGGCACCTGACCTGCCGGCTTGTCTAAAGACCCAACATTCTCTGTTGTTAGGATTGGCTGGTGTTCCTGGGGTGCCATGAATTTGGCATGGACGGACGAGTATGTGGTTTAAACTAGACGGGCCTGAATTGTTTTTATTGAATGGCTTCTTCCGCTGACCGGACTTGGAGCCACTGAATCTGGCATTGACTGTCGTGTCTTCGGCACTATCACCGTTTTTGCGACGCTTGTGTTTGTTGCGCCATGGTTGCTCGTTGCGATCCCTGGCTTTTGATGTGCCGGGATTGCTTGATGTGTTGTTGCTATGAGCCAACCAGCTATCTTCGCCCGCACAAAAGCGGGTCAAGAGTGTTGTGAGGTCTGCCATGGACTTTGGTTTTTCTTGGCCGAGATGTCAGGCAAGACACTCATCATGGATGTTATGCTTAAAGGCCGCTAGGGCTTCGGCATCCGGACAGTCGATGATTTGGTTCTTTTTAGTTAGGAACCGGGTCCAAAATTTCCTGGCTGAATCTCCGGGCTGTTGGGTTATGTGACTTAGGTCATCAGCATTCGGTGGTCGCACATAAGTGCCCTGGAAGTTATCGAGGAATGTGTCCGCCAGGTTCTCCCAACTCCCGATGGAGTTTGTCGGCAAGCTATTCAGCCAATGCCGAGTCGGTCCCTTGAGTTTTAGTGGGAGGTATTTGATGGCGTGTAGATCATCTCCACGGGCCATGTGAATATGGAGGAAGAAATCGTCTATCCATACCGCGGGGTCTGTAGTACCATCATATGATTCAATGTTCACGGGTTTAAACCCTTCTGGGAATTCATGATCCATTACTTCATCGGTGAAGCATTGGGGGTGTGCGGTGCCTCTGTGCCGGGCTATATTGTATTCGGTCCGGCCCGATTTATTGGTGTATCTAGTGTGACGGTCATCGTCACGCGTTGGGGCATGCCCTTGTGATCCGTAGATCGTTCTGGGTGTCCTGCTTTGTTTTTCAATTTGTCTCGCAGGTCATGCATGGAGACCCCGGCCTTTGTGTTTTTGCTTGTTTGGCGACGGGGTGCGGTCTGGACTTCGGGCTGATACGCCGCTTTGTCTCGGCCACGAGGTGGCCAGTCCGCCTCGTCCTGCGCTGGTTGTGTAGGCTCTGGCGCCTCCTCCTTGAGTTGGGGTAGCAACCTGCGCTTCGGGTAACTTTTGGTTGGGCGCTCGAGTCCGTATTCCTCGGCAGCCAGGACCTCGGTCCATCTATCAGTTAGAAGATCTTGATCAATTTGAAGCTATTGCTGCTTTTTCTTCAGGCTTTTTGCAGTGGCTATAAGCCGGTTCTTGAAGCGCTCCTGCTCGACGGGATCCTCAGGCACGATGAAATCTTCGTCGCCAAGGCTCACTTCATCTTCGGAGAGAGGCATGTAATTATCATCCTCTAATTCTCCATCTGTTACATGTTCCTTGGGGTTAGCTTGCCCATCTTCTTGCTCGTCCTGCTCGAAGCCTGGCTTGGCAGGATTGTTTTTGTCTTCGGCACCATCCGGATTGTTATCATCTCTTGTGCCGGTATTACTATTTGTGTTATGGCGGGGCTTGGAGCGGCGCCTATGATGCCGGTGCCTAGATTGCTTCTCCAGGTGATTATCTTCCGTTTCCTCATCGCCATTGCCTTCTTTGGGGGTGTCCACCATATATACATCATATGATGAGGTGGCTGTCCAGCGCCCTATAGGAGGTGGTTCTTGTTCTTCTCCTCCATCGTCGTCCATACCGTCGATGTCTTCGGAGTTGAAGTCAGGCACGTCGGTTAAGTCATCGACAGTGGCTATTAAGTGGGTGGTGGGTGGGGTTCGAATTTCTTCATCGTCCGCTTCCCACTCGAGCCGGACATAGTTCGGCCAAGAGTCTCCTAACAAGGAGAGAGACCTTAATGAATTTAGCACATCACCCGAGGGTGAGTGCTAAAAGATATCCGCAGAGGTGAACTCCATGGCTGGTGCCCAATCAGATTCGATAGGCACGGGCGTACGCGGTTCGGATCCTGTAGCCGAAGACGAGTCCGAGGGTCCAATGATACCGGCTTCATAGGAGGCGGGATCAGCGTCGGCTCCGAAGCCAATGAGTACGCGGATTCCGTGGCGGGGTCCATCCACCCGTCCTCGGATGACACAGTCTGCTCTGGATTGATTCCCGGGGTAGCCGTAGGCACGATCCCTCGAGCACTGTCCGATGGCAGATATAAGTCATGCTCGTCGTGACTATTCAGCGCACCTGACACAGGCTCGAATCTGTCGAAGATCAAGTCTCCACGGATGTCGGCACTATAGTTTAAGCTTCCAAACCTGACCTGATGGCCAGGGGCGTAGCTATCGATCTACTCCAGATGGCCAAGCGAGTTGGCCCGCAGTATGAAGCCACCAAATATGAAGATCTGTCCGGGAAGGAAAACCTCCCCTTGGACTGGGTCGTTGAAGATGATTGAGGGAGCCATCTAGCCTTATCGCAACGGCACAGTGGAACTCTCATTGAAAGCACCAATGTCGGTATCAAAACTGGCGGATCTCGGGTAGGGGGTCCCGAACTGTGCGTCTAAGGATAATGGTAACAGGAGGCGGGGGACATGATGTTTACCCAGGTTCGGGCCCTCTCGATGGAGGTAATACCCTACTTCCTGCTTGATTGATCTTGATGATATGAGTATTACAAGAGTTGATCTACCATGAGATCATAGAGGCTAAACCCTAGAAGCTATCCTATGATATGATTGTTCTTTTCCTACGGACTAAACCCTCCGGTTTATATAGACACCAGAGGGGGCTAGGGTTACACAGAGACGGTTACAGAGTAGGAGATCTACACATCCGAATCACCAAGCTTGCCTTCCATGCAAAGGAGAGTCCCATCCGGACACGGGACGAAGTCTTCAATCTTGTATCTTCATAGTCCAACAGTCCGGCCAAAGTATATAGTCCGGCTGTCCGAGGACCCCTTAATCCTGGACTCCCTCACCTACCCCGGAGCCCCAGGAAAGGGTGGTATTCCTCTCCCATTTCGTCCGCGGGCTGGGATTCCCCCTACACCCATTCGTTCGCGGACTAATGTTCTATTTGTTGGAAATATGCCCTAGAGGCAATAATAAAATGGTTATTATTATATTTCCTTGTTTATGATAATTGTTTATTATCCGTGCTAGAATTGTATTGATAGGAAACTCAGATACATGTGTGGATACATACACAACACCATGTCCCTAGTAAGCCTCTAGTTGACTAGCTCGTTGATCAATATATGGTCATGGTTTCGTGACCATGGACATTGGATGTCATTGATAATGGGATAACATCATTAGGAGAATGATGTGATGGACAAGACCCAATCCTAAGCCTAGCACAAGATCGTGTAGTTCGTATGGTAAAGCTTTTCTAAATGTCAAGTATCTTTTCCTTAGACCATGAGATTGTGCAACTCCCGGATACCGTAGGAATGCTTTTGGTGTACCAAATGTCACAACGTAACTGGGTGGCTTAAAGGTGCACTACGGGTATCTCCGAAACTGTCTGTTGGGTTGGCACGAATCGAGACTGGGATTTGACACTCCGTGTGATGGAGAGGTATCTCTGGTCCCACTCGGTAGGACATCATCATAATGTGCACAATGTGATCAAGGAGTTGATCACGGGATGATGTGTTATGGAACGAGTAAAGAGACTTGCCGGTAACGAGATTGAACAAGGTATCGGCATACCGATGATCGAATCTCGGGCAAGTACTATACCGGTAGACAAAGGGAATTCTATATGGGATTGATTGAATCCTTGACATCATGGTTCATCTGATGAGATCATCATGGAACATGTGGGAGCCAACATAGGTATCCAGATCCCGCTGTTGGTTATTGGCCGGAGAGTTGTCTCGGTCATGTCTGCATGGTTCCCGAACCCGTAGGGTCTACACACTTAAGGTTCGATGACGCTAGGGTTATAGGGAATAGATATATGTGGTTACTTAATGTTGTTCGGAGTCCCGGATGAGATCCCGGATGTCACGAGGAGTTCCGGAATGGTCCGGAGGAAAAGATTTATATATGGGAAGTCCTGTTTTGGTCATCGGAAAAGTTTCGGGTGCTATCGGTAACGTACCGGGACCACCGGGAGGGTCCCGGGGGTCCACCAGGTGGGGCCAACGGCCCCAGAGGGCTGCGTAGGCCAAGTTTGGGAGCGGACCAGCGCCAGCTGGGCTGGTGCGCCCCCCTACCAAGGCCCAAGGCGCAGGGAGAGTGGGAGGGGGGCAAACCCTAGGTCCAGATGGGCCTTAAGGCCCACCCTAGGGCACCCCCCTCTCTTCCCCCCTTTGGCCACACTCTAGATGGGTTTTGGGGGCTGCCGCCACCCCTAGGGAGGGAACCCTAGATGGGGGCGCAGCCCCTCCCCTTCCCCTATATATACTTGAGGTATTGGGGTTGCAAAACACAAGAGATGAACTCTCACAAGGCGCAGCCCTACCTCTCTCCCTCCTCGTCTCTTGCGGTGCTTGGCGAAGCCCTGCTAGAGTGCCATGCTCCTCCACCACCACCATGCCGTCGTGCTGCTGCTGGACGGAGTCTTCCGCAACCTCTCCCTCTCCCCTTACTGGATCAAGGCACGGGAGACGTCATCGGGCTGCACGTGTGTTGAACACAGAGGCGCCCTTGTTCGGCGCTTAGATCGGAATCAACCGCGATCTGAATCGCTACGAGTACGACTCCTTCATCCGCGTTCTTGTAACGCTTCCGCTTAGCGATCTTCAAGGGTATGAAGATGCACTCCCTCTCTCTCTCGTTGCTAGTCTCTCCATAGATTGATCTTGGTGATGCATAGAAAATTTTGAATTTCTGCTACGTTCCCCAACAGTGGCATCATGAGCTAGGTCTATGCATAGATTCTATGCATGAGTAGAACAGAAGTTGTTGTGGGCGTTGATTTTTTTCAATATGCTTACCATTAATAGTCCAATCTTGTTTCGACGGTATTGTGGGATGAAGCGGCCCGGACCGACCTTACACATACACTTACGTGAGACAGGTTCCACCGACTGACATGCACTTGTTGCATAAGGTGGCTAGCGGGTGCCAGTCTCTCCCACTTTAGTCGGATCGGATTCGATGAAAAGGGTCCTTATGAAGGGTAAATAGCAATTGGCATATCATGTTGTGTTTTTTGCGTAGGTAAGAAAAGTTCTTGCTAGAAACCCATAGCAGCCACGTAAAACATGTGAACAACAATTAGAGGACGTCTAACTTGTTTTTGCAAGGTAAGCTTTGTGATGTGATAGGGCCAAAAAGAATGTGATCAATGATATGTGATGTATGAGATTGATCATGTTCTTGTAATAGGAATCACGACTTGCATGTCGATGAGTATGACAACCGGCAGGAGCCATAGGAGTTGTCTTAATTTATTATATGACCTGCCTGTCAATGAACAACGCCATGTAATTACTTTACTTTATTGCTAAATCGTTAGCCATAGTAGTAGAAGTAATAGTTGGCGAGACAACTTCATGGAGACACGATGATGGAGATCATGATGATGGAGATCATGGTGTCATGCCGGTGACGATGATGATCATGGAGCCCCGAAGTTGGAGATCAAAAGGAGCAAAATGATATTTGCCATATCATGTCTCTTTTTGATTGCATGTGATGTTTATCATGTTTATGCATCTTATTTTCTTAGAAATACGGTAGTAAATAAGATGATCCCTCATTAAAATTTCAAGAAAGTGTTCCCCCTAACTATGCACCGTTGCAAAAGTTCGTTGTTTTGAGGCACCATGTGATGATCGGGTGTGATAGATTCTAACGTTCACATACAATGGGTGTAAGCCAGATTAACACACGCAAAACACTTAGTTTGACTTGACGAGCCTAGCATGTATAGACATGGCCTCGGAACACAAGAGACCGAAAGGTCGAGCATGAGTCGTATGGTAGATACGATCAACATGAAGATGTTCACCGATGATGACTAGTCCGTCTCACGTGATGATCGGACACGGCCTAGTTGACTCGGATCATGTAATCACTTAGATAACTAGAGGGATGTCTATCTGAGTGGGAGTTCATAAAATGAACTTAATTATCCTGAACATAGTCAAAAGGTCTTTACAAATTATGTCGTAAGCTCCAGCTTTAGTTCTACTGTTTAGATATGTTCCTAGAGAAAATATAGTTGAAAGTTCATAGTAGCAATTATGCGGACTGGGTCCGTAAACTGAGGATTGTCCTCATTGCTGCGTAGAAGGCTTATGTCCTTAATGCACCGCTCGGTGTGTTGAACCTCGAACGTCATCTGTGGATGTTGAGAACATTTGACATACACGTTTTGATAACTACGTGATAGTTCAGTAATGTTAAACGGTTTGGAATTGAGGCACCGAAGACGATTTCGAAACATCGCGGAACATATGAGATATTTCGAGGGCTGAAATTGGTATTTCAGGCTCGTGCCCACGTCAAGAGGTATAAGACCTCCGACGATTTTCTTAGCCTGCAAACTAAGGGAGAAAAGCTCAATCGTTGAGCTTGTGCTCAGATTGTCTGAGTACAACAATCACCTGAATTGGGTGGGAGTTGATCTTCCAGATGAGATAGTGATGTTTCTCCAAAGTTATTGCCACCCAGTTGCTAGAGCTTCGTGATGAACTATAACATATCAGGGATAGATATGATGAACCTTGAAATATTCGTGATGTTTGACACCGCGAAAGTAGAAATCAAGAAGGAGCATCAATTGTTGATGGTTAGTTAAACCACTAGTTTCAAGAAGTGCAAGGGCAAGAAGGGATACTTCATGGGATGGCAAATCAGCTGCTGCTCTAGTGAAGAAACCCAGGGTTGAACCCAAACCCGAGACTAAGTGCTTCTGCAATGAGGGAACGGTCACTGAAGCAGAACTACCCTAGATACTTGGTAGATGAGAAGGCTGGCAAGGTTGACAGAAGTATATTGGATATACATTGAATTAAAAGTGTACTTTACTAGTACTCCTAGTAGCACCAGGGTATTAAGATACTGGTTAGTTTGCTAAGTGTTAGTAACTCAAAATAAAAGAGCTACGGAATAAACGGAGACTAGCTAAAGGTGAGATGACGATGTGTGTTGGAAGTGTTTCCAAGGTTGATGTGATCAAGCATCACCTACTCCGTCTACCATCGAGATTGGTGTTAAACCTAAATAATTGTTATTTGGTGTTTGCGTTGAGCATAGACATGATTGCATTATGTCTATTGCAATACGGTTATTCAATTAAGGAGAAAAATGGTTACTCTATTTATTTGAATAATACCTTCAATGGTCTTGCACCTAAAATGAATGGTTTATTGAATCTCGATCGTAGTGATACACATGTTCATGCCAAAAGATATAAGATAGTAATGATAGTACCACCTAATTGTGGCACTGTCGTGTAAGTCATATTGGTATAAAACGCATGAAGAAGCTCCATGTTGATGGATCTTTGGACTCACTCAGTTTTTGAAAAGTTTGAGACATGCGAACCATGTCTATTGGTATGTACGCATGAAGAAACTCCATGCAGATGGATCGTTTGGACTCACTTGATTTTGAATCACTTGAGACATGCAAATCATACCACATGGGCAAGATGACTGAAAAGCCTCGTTTTCAGTAAGATGGAACAAGAAAGCAACTTGTTGGAAGTAACACATTTTGATGTGTGCAGTCCAATGAGTGTTGAGGCATGCAGTGGATATTGTTATGTTCTTACTTCACAGATGATTTGAGTAGATGTTGAGTATATTTACTTGATGAAACACAAGTCTGAATTATTGAAAGGTTCAAGTAATTTCAGAGTGAAGTTGAAGATCGTCATGACAAGAGGATAAAATGTCTATGATATGATCATAGAGATGAATATCTGAGTTACGTGTTTGGTACACAATTAAGACATTGTGGAAATTGTTTCACAACTAACACCGTCTGGAACACCATAGTGTGATGGTGTGTCCGAACATCATAGATGCACCCTATTGGATATGGGGCATACCATGATGTCTCTTATCGAATTACCACTATCGTTCATGGGTTAGGCATTAGAGACAACCGCATTCACTTTAAATAGGGCACCACGTAATTCCGTTGAGATGACACCGTGTGAACTATGGTTTAGAGAAACCTAAGCTGTCAATTCTTGAAAGTTTCGGGTTGCGATGCTTATGTGAAAAGTTTCATCCTGATAAGCTCGAACCCAAAGCGGATAAATACATCTTCATAGGACACCCAAAACAGTTGGGTATTCCTCCTAATTCAGATCCGGAAGCAAAAGTTTGTTTCTAGAAACGGGTCCTTTCTCGAGGAAAAGTTTCTCTCGAAAGAATTGAGTGGGAGGATGGTGGAGACTTGATGAGGTTAATGAACCATCACTTCAACCAGTGTGTAGCAGGGCACAGGAAGTTGTTCATGTGGCACCTACACCAATTGAAGTGGAAGCTGATGATAGTGATCATGATGCTTCGGATCAAGTCACTACCGAACCTCGTAGGTCGACAAGGACGTGTACTACTTCAGAATGGTATGCAATCCTGTCTTAGAGGTCATGTTTCTAGACAACAATGAACCTACGAACTATGAAGAAGTGATGGTGGGGCCGGATTCCGAAAAATGGCTCGAGGCCATAAAATCTGAGAGAGCATCCATGTATGAAAACAAAGTGTAGACTTTGGAAGAACTACTTGATGGTCGTAAGGCTATTGGGTACAGATGGATTTTAAAAGGAAGACGGACAATGATGGTAAGTGTCACCATTAAGAAAGCTCGACTTGTCGCTAAGATGTTTTCCGACAAGTTCAAGGAGTTGACTACGATGAGACTTTCTCACTCGTAGCGATGCTAAGAGTCTATTGGAATTATATTAGCAGTTACTGCATGATTTATCAAATCTTGCTGATAGGATGTCAAAACATTGTTTCCTCGACGATATTCTTGAGGAAAGGTTGTATGTGATACAACCAGAAGGTTTTGTCAATCCTGAAAGATGCTAACAAGTGTGCAAAGCTCCAGCAATCTTTCTAAGGACTGGAGTAAGCATCTCGGAGTTGGAATATACGCTTTGATGAGATGATCAAAGATTTTGGGTTTATACAAAGTTTATGAGAAACTTTTATTTCCAAAGAAGTGAGTGGGAGCACTATAGCATTTCTGATGAGTATATGTTGTTGACATATTGTTGATCGGAAATGATGTAGAATTTCTAGAAAGCATATAGGGTTATTTGAAAAGTGTTTTTCAATGGAAAACCTGGATTAAGCTACTTGAACATTGAGCATCAAGATCTATAAGGATAGATCAAAACGCTAATAGTACTTTCAAATGAATACATACCGTGACAAGATTTTGAACGAGTTCAAAATAGATCAGCAAAGAAGGAGTTATTGGCTGTGTTATATGGTGTGAGTATTGTGTAAGACTCAAGACATGACCACGGCAGAAGAGAGAGAAAGGACGAAGGTCGTCCCCTATGCTTCAGACGTAGGCTCTATAGTATGCTATGCTGTGTACCGCACCGGAAATGTGCCTTGCTATGAGTCAGTCAAGGGGTACAAGAGTGATCCAGGAATGGATCACAGGACAGCAGTCAAACTTATCCTTAGTAACTAGTGGACTAAGGTATTTTCTCGATTATGGAGGTGGTAAAAGAGTTCGTCGTAAAGGGTTACACCGATGCAAACTTTGACACTAATCCGGATTATTCTGAGTAGTAAACCGGATTCGTATAGTAGAACAGTTATTTGGAATAGTTCCAAATAGAGTGTGGTAGCTGCATCTAGGAGATGACATAGAGATTTGCAAAACACACACAGATCTGAAAGGTTCAGATCTATTGACTAATAATCTCTCTCACAAGCGAGATATGATTAAACCCCATGGGCGTTGATTAATTACAATCACATAGTGATGTGAACTAGATTATTCACTCTAGTGCAAGTGGGAGACTATTGGAAATATGCCCTAGAGGCAATAATAAAATGGTTATTATTATATTTCCTTGTTTATGATAATTGTTTATTATCCATGCTAGAATTGTATTGATAGGAAACTCAGATACATGTGTGGATACATAGACAACACCATGTCCCTAGTAAGCTTCTAGTTGACTAGCTCGTTGATAAATATATGGTCATGGTTTCCGGACCATGGACATTGGATGTCATTGATAACGGGATCACATCATTAGGAGAATGATGTGATGGACAAGACCCAATCCTAAGCCTAGCACAAGATCGTGTAGTTCGTATGCTAAAGCTTTTCTAAATGTCAAGTATCTTTTCCTTAGACCATGAGATTGTGCAACTCTCGGATACCATAGGAATGCTTTGGGTGTACCAAACGTCACAACGTAACTGGGTGGCTATAAAGGTGCACTACGGGTATCTCCGAAAGTGTCTGTTGGGTTGGCACGAATCGAGACTGGGATTTGTCACTCCGTGTGACGGAGAGGTATCTCTGGGCCCACTCGGTAGGACATCATCATAATGTGCACAATGTGATCAAGGAGTTGATCACATGATGATGTGTTACAGAACGAGTAAAGAGACTTGCCAGTAACGAGATTGAACAAGGTATCGGCATACCGACGATCGAATCTTGGGCAAGTACTATACCGGTAGACAAAGGGAATTGTATATGGTATTGATTGAATCCTTGACATCTATGTTCATCCGATGAGATCATCGTGGAACATAGGGGAGCCAACATGGGTATCCAGATCCCGCTGTTGGTTATTGGCCGGAGAGTTGTCTCGGTCATGTCTGCATGGTTCCCGAACCCGTAGGGTCTACACACTTAAGGTTCGATGACGCTAGGGTTATAGGGAATAGATGTAGTTACTGAATGTTGTTCCGAGTCCCGGATGAGATCCTGGACGTCACGAGGAGTTCCGGAATGGTCAGGAGGTAAAGATTTATATATGTGAAGTCCTGTTTTGGTCACCGGAAAAGTTTCGGGTGCTATCGGTAACGTACCGGGACCACCGGGAGGGTCCCGGGGGTCCACCAGGTGGGGCCAACGGCCCCAGAGGGCTGTGTAGGCCAAGTGTGGGAGGGGACCAGCCCCAGGTGGGCTGATGCGCCCCCCCACAAAGGCCCAAGGCGCAGGGAGGGTGGGAGGGGGCAAACCCTAGGTCCAGATGGGCCTTAAGGCCCACCCTAGGGCGCCCCCCTCTCTTCTCCCCTTTGGCCGCAACCTAGATGGGTTTTGGGGGCTGCCGCTACCCCTAGGGAGGGAACCCTAGATGGGGGTGCAGCCCCTCCCCTTCCCCTATATATACTTGAGGTATTGGGGCTGCAAAACATAGGAGATGAACTCTCACAAGGCGCAGCCCTACCTCTCTCCCTCCTCGTCTCTTGCGGTGCTTGGCGAAGCCCTGCTGGAGTGCCACGCTCCTCCACCACCACCACGCCGTCGTGCTGCTGCTGGACGGAGTCTTCCCCAACCTCTCCCTCTCCCCTTGTTGGATCAAGGCACGGGAGACGTCATCGGGCTGCACGTGTGTTGAACGCGGAGGCGCCGTTGTTCGGCGCTTAGATCGGAATCAACCGCGATCTGAATCGCTACGAGTACGACTCCTTCATCCGCATTCTTGTAATGCTTCCGCTTAGCGATCTTCAAGGGTATGAAGATGCACTCCCTCTCTCTCTTGTTGCTAGTCTCTCCATAGATTGATCTTGGTGATGCGAAGAAAATTTTGAATTTCTGCTACGTTCCCTAACACTATTACAGGCTAGATTTCCATGATTTGGCCCCCAACTCTATCCTCAACATCTAGCATTTATTGTCGTGTGCGAGGCCTTCCTCCGCATCCCACCTCACTTTGGCCTATGGCTGAAGACCTTCAATGTGAAGCCAAAGGTAGTTAGCGTCCAACAAGCGGAGTGCGAAGGCGCCATGGTGGGTAAGATGCCCAAGGTCACCTGGCTCGAAGGCTCTTTTGGGGAGACCATAAAGGGGTGGCAATCGAGGTGGTTCTACATCACCGAGTCGCGCGACACTAACTGGGCAGCGACCCCCGAATTCCAATCCGGCGTTCCCATGCGGCTCACCTCCTGGACGGAGAAGGGCGTATCCTGGGCTCAGCGGAAGAACTGAATGAACTCCAGACATGTGTCCGAAACATGGTGAGCAAGAAAATCAAGCTTGTCAATGTGATCCAAGTCATGCTCTTCCGCCAGATCCTTCCGTGCCAGAAACGGGCTTACAATTTATGGGAGTTTGACCCGGCCACACACCAGATATTGAAAGAGCTCTTCGACTCGACGCATGAAGACATCTGGAAGGTGTTGTTCAAGGCCGGCAAGACACCACCGCCCACGACTGAAGACCGCAGGCTCAGCACAAAACGCCAAGCTAATCCGATGAGTTATCATATTCGCGAGACATGCCCTTTTACTAACATGCCTGTGGGAGGAACCTAAGCCCCCATACCAATCTTTCAGGATTGGGTAGCGGTGGCGGAGAGGATCGACTGTCCGGCCTCGCAACCTGAAGATCTGGAATCACCTCTCTTGACGAGGATGCTGTTTCCGGCACCCTATGAGGTGCGGGAGAAGAAGGCCAAGAAGGCGGCAACAGGGACCAAAGATGGTCTCTGTCGCAAGGGTGCCTTGGACATGACGTCCGAGGACGCCGAGATGAACTCCTCCACCGAAGACGACGAGGAGGAGGAGGAAATCCATCCCCCACCTACTGGGGTGAGGAAGAGGAAGGTATTCATGCAAGGGGAGGCCGAAACATCCAAGAAGGGAAAGACTTCCCTTCCGGACTACTCCACCGCAGCTTCCATTAGCAGCGAGGAGTGGGACCCAAGGGTCAAGACCCTAGCAAAATCGTAAGTATCCGGACATACTAGTATGCTAGATCTATTTGTTTCGTTGCGTCTTACCGTACCAGTCATGCTCCTGCAGCCCAGCCAAGTCCAACATCAAGATATCCTCCTCTTCAGAGGGATCGTTGGAGTCGGCGGAAAAGAACAGCGAGTCTCTCCCGACGTCTTCCTCCCCAAGGGTGCGGACAACACCAAGGTATTGTCTCGAAGGATGCTGGGCCAAGGGGAGACCTCTCCGAAGACGCCGGAGGGTGAGACCCCGGTGACCGAATAGTTGGGGGGCAAGGTCCCCATGGACACCGAGTTTGGGGGCCGCAGCCAGTTTGGCCCCAAGCCGAATTCGGCTCCGGAAACCCAAAAGGTTCCGGACTTGAGAAAGAGGGCTGCCCCTAGCAAGGGGAGTGAGCCATCTATACCGATGACCTCCGTCCATCCGGAGGCACCGGACAAGTTGCTAGAAGCGCTTCGCGGCGCCGCCATTGATGAAGAACACCGTACTCTAATGAGTGCGGTGATTAAGAAGGTTCAGTCCGTCAAAAGCGGACTGATAGAAGCCTGCGCTAGCCTTCTAACAGGCTTTGAGGTAAGCAGTAAAATGGTGGAAAATATCACAGTATAGACAGTAGCCCCTGATGCTCTGTTAGGTGTTCGGAAAGAAAAGCCGAACAAAGGATCAAATAATAATCGCATGAGTCTAACAAAAGGATGTCTTATGTGAATAAGCAGGCATCGATGCTAGCCGCTGCGCTCGTACTGCGGAGGTCTCCGGACTAAAGCAGAGCCTGGAGCGGACCGAGGAAGAACTCAGCCTTGTGAAGAGGCAGCTGGAGGAGAGCCAAGGTATATAATACTCTGCCTGTATATTTATTAGTGATAATTGGTTCGCGCTGATGAAAGCATTATGAACTGTTGTAGGGGCCACGACCGAGGTGGCGGCCCTGAAGAAGGCGTTAGCCGCAGCCAAAGACAAAGCGGCCAAGGAATGCGCCGCATGCGAGAAGCATGAGGCCCGGGTCGGCGAGGTGCAACAAGAGCTCCAGGATGCCGTCAAGAAGTACGAATCCTTGGAGCGTGGCTCGAAGACTAAAGAGTCCGAGCTTGCCAAGGCCATCCAGAGCGCACAAGACACTAGAGCCGAAGCCCAGAGAGCCGTCTAGGAAATCCAGGAGGCCCAAAAGATTGTGGCGGGTAAGGCTTTTCTACTGCAAAGCAAACATGTGAAGGAAACAATCCTTTTACTTGCCCGAATTTGGAGTTCTCCAGGAGCGTTTGCGGATCTGCCGTGCAGCGTATCTGATGCCGCGGAGTTCTACCGAGCCGAAGAAGGGAGCTCGATGGAGAAGTTGCTCTGGTCCCAGTACCTTGGGTCAGAGCATTCGAGGCCCTTGAGCGACCAGCTGAAACAATTAGTCGAACTGCACAAGGCGGCCGAACTGGCCATGAAGGACCTTATACTCCGGATGTGGTCAGCCGAGCCCCTGCCTACCAGTTACTTTGGACTCGTTAAGCGGCTAGTGAGTGCCTGCCTGCGACTTAATGTCATAAAGCGGTCGGTGTGTATTGAGGGTGCGGGAATGGCGTTTGCCTATGCAAAGGTGCATTGGGCAAAGATGAATGCCAAGGCGCTGATGACCGAGGAACCGCTAGAGGGCAAGGAGCACCATTGTCCCGAGATGTATTACGATGGAGTCCTGGAGGGAGCCCGCATTGTGGCCGAGCGATGTGCGAAGGGTGTAATCTTTGAATGAATATATTCATTGTATCATATCTTGTAATATAAAACAAGTTCGCTATGCAATATGTACTGCATGTTTATTTAAAATTGTCTCTCATGCGCGGCCGTTTATGAAATCTTGAGAGTTGGCCAGTCGTCGGCTTCTGCCCCCCACATAGCTAGTATAGGGGTGTTCGGTACAAATCCAAACACTCTTTACCCCAGTTTTGGGTCCTTTAAGGAGTTGTTCGGTGCAACGAACCAAGAAATCAGACTATTCAACTTTATCACTCTCACTTAGCCATAGGAGCTCTATAACTTTAAATTTCGGTGAAGCCCCTATTATTCAGAAAGCCGATCTTGGGGCGCTATACACGCCTAAATCGTGCGATAACCGATTCATCGCTTGAAGCGGGAAAAATCTTTAGGGATTTTGAGACCTCTCGAACGGCGACCAGCTCTCGATACATCATGATAGTTTGTTTTCGGCTTTCTCTTATGAGGTGCTCGTCCGGAAGAACCGGGACACAATCGCAGTAGTTCTCCCTATGCCGCCTTAGCCGATATAGCGGAACGTAAGGTGGCAAAGCATGGGAGCCGGGCAAACCCAACATTTGATCAAAGACATGATTCGGAGCGAATGCATATAATGTTATAAGTTCGGGGTGCCGAGCTATACTATAAGCTTTCAGACTTTCTTGTCGTGTTATGGGTGCGTTGAAGCCCCTCGCGATTTAAAGCTTACCATAATGTATGAATACAGTGAGTATAAAGACAAGGCAAAAATGAATAAAAAGCAAAACACATCAAGTTTGATTTCCATTGTAATTTGAATGATACGTCAAGGCGTATTTGTACCATACGTGCGAGAAGCGAACAAGGCTATTTAACATGCCGTTTACCAAGAGCGGGCTGCGTGCGGGTATGTAAACAGGAATAACGATCATTAACAAAGACCACCTAGGAGTTCCCTTGTACGTCAAAGCCCCTTGCTTCTCTTGGTGTATTCTTCCGCAATGGGTTCGATAATCACGTTATCAAAATGAAGCCTCAAGAAGAGGAGACCTGAAAAGGAGAAGAAAAAGGTAAAGGTGTGCGGAACCTGGGGCGGTTAAGCCGCATTGTGGACCACCGTCTAGTTGTGCCTCCGTCGATGCCCATGGTATCTTAAGTGCGTAGTTATGTACGCGCAGCACAAATTGTGCCGCTTGACTGGGACTAGAACGGAGGCCGAATTGCTAGGTGCGCTCTGGGCGAGCCGGATGGTTCTGTTGTAGAGCAGTTCGGACTCGTTTAAGATTGTCCGGAGGCCTTATTGCTGAATCGATGTTCTGCCTAGAAAGGCCGCTCTGTGCTTCTGCTGCCAGTGCCGCGGTGTGCTCCTCGGTGCCGAGGGAGCACTCCGTATTTCCGTTGACTGTTATGACACCGCGGGGTCCGGGCATCTTGAGCTTGAGATAGGCATATTGTGGCACCGCATTGAATCGAGCAAATGCGGTTCGTCCAAGCAGTGCGTGGTAACCACTGCAAAAAGGGACGATGTCGAAGATTAACTCCTCGCTTCGGAAGTTATCCGGGGATCCAAAGACCACTTCCAGTGTGATTGAGCATGTGCAACGGGCCTCTACACCTGGTATGACACCTTTGAAGGTGATTTTGGTAGGTTTGATCCTTGAGGGATAATTACCCATTTTACGCATTGTATCCTGATAAAGCAGGTTCAGGCTGCTGCCACCGTCCATGAGGACTCTTGTGAGGTGGAATCCTTTGATGATCAGGTCAAGGACTAGTGCGGCTGAACCGCCATGACGAATACTGGTCGGATGGTCTCTGCAATCAAAGGTGATCGGACGGGAAGACCATGGATTGAATTTTGGGGCGAATGGCTCCATCGCGTAGACGTCCCATAATGCGCGCTTCCGTTCCCGCTTGGGGATATGGGTGGCATATATCATATT
This sequence comes from Triticum dicoccoides, assembly GCF_002162155.2. Lineage (NCBI taxonomy): Eukaryota > Viridiplantae > Streptophyta > Magnoliopsida > Poales > Poaceae > Triticum > Triticum dicoccoides. The sequence continues at coordinate 7,244,879 of NC_041393.1, forward strand.
CATCGTTTTAACTTAGGGAGGAAATTTCTTCTGTCCCCCTGTGTTCGGTGATCGGGGATCCTTGTCGTCATCACTATGCAGCCCCTTTGTCTATTTGGCATTTAACTTGCCGGCCTGTTTGAACACCCAACACTCTCTGTTGGTGTGGTTGGCTGGTTTATCAGGGGTGCCATGGATTTGACAAGGACGATCTAGGATGCGGTGCAAACTGGACGAACCCAGATTGTTTCTCTTGAATGGCTTCTTCCGCTGATCGGACTTGGAGCCACTGAATCCGGCATTGACGTCCGTGTCTTCGGTGTTATCGCCATTATTTCGACGCTTGAATCTGTTGTGTCGGGGTTTGCCGTTGTTGTCTCTGGTATCTGAGGCACCATGCTTTCGTGACGTGCTGTCGCTACGGGCTAACCAGCTATCCTCGCCCGTGCAAAAGCGGGTCATGAGTGTTGTGAGGGCTGGCATGGATTTCGACTTCTCTTCCAAGGTGTCGGGCTAGCCATTCGTCGCGGATGTTATGTTTAAAGGACGCTAGGGCTTCGGCATCCGGACAGTCGACAATCTGGTTCTTTTTAGTTAAGAACCGTGTCCAGAATTTCCTGGCTGACTCTCCGGGCTGTTGGGTTATATGACTTAAGTCATCAGCGTCCGGTGGTCGTACATAGGTGCCCTGGAAGTTGTCAAGAAATGCGTCTTCCAGGTTCTCCCAACTGCCAATGGAGTTTTCGGGTAGAATATTCAACCAGTGTCGAGCTGGTCCCTTGAGTTTTAGTGGGAGGTACTTGATGGCGTGGAGGTCATCACCGCGGGCCATATGAATGTGGAGAAGGAAGTCTTCAATCCACAACACGAGATCTGTTGTCCCATCGTATGATTCGATGTTTACGGGTTTAAACCCTTCAGGGAACTCATGTTCCATTACTTCATCCATGAAGCATAGGGGGTGTGCAGCGCCTCTGTGCCGAGCCACTTCGCGACGCAGTTCGGATGTAGCTGGTCTGTTGTATTTGGCTCGGGTGGATTTGTATGTAGGAGGGCATATGTAGGTGTGGTTTACTTAGTGCCTTCTAAATCTCCGTCGTAACCACCATCGATCGCCCGCACCGTCCCGTCGCCGGCACCACCTTGTGGTGAGGCTCTTGTTCATGAATGTTTTACATTACCAAATTGATGTTTTTGTGATTTGGATATATAGTTACTCGTATAATTATCTTACCCGTATGTTATTTGTTATACATAGTGCCATGGTTTTGATATCCGTCCCCATCGGCCCTCGTCCTTGTTATGATTCGGATGTGGTATATTCTCTTTTAGAACTAGTTGTTGCATTTCGTGTTTATGACAAATTATGCCCATCGAGTAGACATAGATATTTTTATCTAGGAGGTATGTGAACCGGAAATTCCAACCGACCCTATTGTCAAGAGGTTAAATTTAGTTGAAAGAGAAAACGAGTATTTGAAAGAAAAATTGAAAAGAATTGAGGGGGAGAAGATGGAATTGGAGTTGCATGTTGCCGATGTCGTCAATGATCACAAGATCAAGATGGAGAAAATGAGGTTAAAGATTAGAAAGATTAGAAAATATGCCATTGATAGTGTGGCTTGGTATCATTATGATGTTGGATCAATTGTTACCTTAGTTGCCATCTTCATCGCATTTGTTGTTGCATTTAAATTCTTTAGCTAGAGAGTTATTCGTATGTTGCATTTAATTAAGTGTTGTATATGAACTTTATGTATGAACTTTATGTATGAACTTGTATTAATTTGGTCTATTCGGTGTTGTGTAATGAAGATGAGCCGACAATGGATGTATGATGACCGATGCTCTCCCGAGTTCATTAATGGCGTGCATACTTTTCTACGGGCCGCTGAGGCAAACAAGCGGGCGGATGGTTTTATGCCTTGTCCATGTGCTGGCTGTAAGAATGGTCATAGTTACTCTACGTCAAAAACCATTCACGTCCACCTATTTAAGTCCGGTTTCATGCCCCACTATAATGTTTGGACCAAGCATGGAGAAATAGGGGTTATGATGGAAGACAATGAAGAAGAAGAGGACGACGACGGCTATCCTGGTCATGGGTTCCCTGAATACGATGATACAACAATGGGGGAAGAAGCTGAGCCGGCAATGCGGGAAGAAGCTGAAGAAGAGGCATCTGATGAGCCTGCTGATGATCTAGGTCGGGCCATTGCCGATGCAAAGAGAAACTGCACAAGTGATCTGGAGAGGACGAAGTTGCAGCGCATGTTAGAGGATCACAAGAAACTGTTGTACCCGAATTGCGAAGCTGACAAAGAAAAGTTGGGCACCACACTTGAATTCCTGCAATGGAAGGCAGAGAATGGTGTATCTGACAAGGGATTTGGAAAGTTGCTGGTAATGATAAAGAATATGCTTCCAAAGGACAACGAATTGCCCGAGAATATGTATGAAGCAAAGAAGGTTGTCTGTCCTCTAGGGTTAGAGGTGCAAAAGATACATGCATGCCCTAATGACTGCATCCTCTACCGCGGTGAGTATGACGATTTGAACGCTTGCCCGGTATGCGGTGCATTACGTTATAAGATCAGTTGCGATGACCCTGGTGATGTCGAGGGCGAGCGCCCCAGGAAGAAGATTCCTGCCAAAGTGATGTGGTATGCTCCTATAATACCACGGTTGAAACGTTTGTTCCAAAACAAAGAGCATGTGAAGGCGATGCGATGGCACGCAGAAGACCGTAAGAAAGACAGAAAGTTGAGAGTACCCGTTGATGGTTCGTAGTGGAGAAAAATCGAGAGAAAGTACTGGGAGGAGTTTGCAGGTGACCCAAGGAACATATGGTTTGGTCTAAGTGCAGATGGCATTAATCCTTTTGGGGTGTAGAGCAGCAACCATAGCACGTGGCCTGTGACTCTATGTTTGTATAACCTTCCTCCTTGGTTGTGCATGAAGCGGAAGTTCATTATGATGCCAGTGCTCATCCAAGGCCCTAAGCAACCCGGCAACGACATTGATGTGTACCTAAGGCCATTAGTTGAAGAACTATTATAGTTGTGGAATGGAACAGGTGTATGTGCTTGGGATGAGCATGGACAGGAAGAATTTGACCTAAAGGCGTTGCTGTTCGTGACCATCAATGATTGGCCTGCTCTCAGTAACCATTCAGGACAGACAAACAAGGGATACCGCGGATGCACGCACTGTTTGGATGATACCGGCAGTATATATTTGGATAGTTGTAGGAAGAATGTGTAGCTGGGACATCGTCGATTTCTTCCGACAAGGAATCCCGTAAGAAAGAAAGGCAAGCATTTCAAAGGTGAGGCGGATCACCGGATGAAGCCTCGCTACCGTACTAGTGCTGATGTACATGATATGGTCAAGGATTTGAAGGTAATCTTTGGAAAGGGTCCTGGCAGACAACCTGTTCCGAAGGACGCTGACGGACGCACACCCATGTGGAAGAAGAAATCTATATTTTGGGACCTGCCATATTGGAAAGACCTAGAGGTCCACTCCGCAATCGACGTGATGCACATGACGAAGAATCTTTGCGTGACCCTGCTTGGCTTTTTGGTTGTGTATGGGAATACAAAAGATACACCAGAGGCACGGGAGGACCAGCAACGTATGCACGGAAAAGACGGCATACATCAGGGTCAGGCCAGCTACGCTCTTACCAAAGAAGAGAAGGAAATCTTCTTCGAATGCCTGCTCAGCATGAAGGTACCGTCTGGCTTCTCATCAAATATAAAGGGAATAATAAATATGGCAGAGAAAAAGTTCCAGAACCTAAAGTCTCATGACTGCCACGTGATTATGACGCAACTCCTTCCGGTTGCATTGAGGGGGCTTCTACCGGAAAATGTTCGATTAGCCATTGTGGAGCTATGTGCATTCATCAATGCAATCTCTCAGAAGGTAATCGATCCAGAAATCATACCAAGGTTAAAGAATGATTTGGTGCAATGTCTTGTCAGTTTCGATTTGGTGTTCCCACCATCCTTCTTCAACATCATGACGCACGTCCTAGTTCACCTTTGCGAAGAGATTAACATTTTGGGTCTTGTATTTCTACACAATATGTTCCCCTTTGAAAGGTTCATGGGAGTCTTGAAGAAATATGTTCATCACCGTGCTAGGCCAGAAGGAAGCATCTTGAAGGGCCATGAAAATGAGGAGGTCATTGAGTTTTGTATTGACTTTATTCCTGACCTTAAGCCGATTGGTGTTCCTGAATCGCGGCATAAGGGCAGACTGGAAGGAAAAGGCACGCTAGGAGGGCATCAAATAATATGTATGGACGGGCATTCTCTTACTGAAGCACACTACACAGTTCTATAGAATTCTGCCTTGGTGGCTCCGTATATGGAGGAACACAAGAATTTTCTACAGTCGAAACACCCGGAGAAGTCTGATGACTGGATTACACGCGAACAAACGAGGACTTTCGTTGGTTGGTTGCAGAAATGTGCCCTGAATGATGGCGATATTCAAAATGACCTGTACTCGTTGTCCCAGTTACCATCTTCGAATATAATGACTTTCAAAGGGTAGAAGATAAATGGGAATAAATTTTACACGATCGCCCAAGATAAGAAGAACACCAACCAAAACAGTGGTGTTCGCTTTGATGCAACAACCAACACGGGAAAGGAAACATATTATGGTGACATAGAGGACATATGGGAACTTAACTATGGATCAGGTGATTTGAAGGTCCCTTTGTTTCGGTGCAAATAGGTCAATATGACACGAGGCGGGGTAACGGAAGACCCGCAGTACGGAATGACAACAGTGGATCTCAACAACCTTGCGTATTTAGACGAACCATTCGTCCTAGCCAATGATGTGGCGCAGGTTTTTTATGTGAAAGACATGTCTACCAGGCCGAGAAAAAGAAAAGATAAGGAAGAGAATGGATCATACGACGAGCCAAAGCGCCACATAGTTCTTTCAGGAAAAAGAAACATCATGGGAGTGGATGACAAGATAGACATGTCAGAAGATTATGAAAAGTTTGATGAAATTGCTCCATTCACAGTGAATATTGACCCGAGCATCCAGTTAAATGATGAAGATTTTCCATGGCTACGGCGCAAAGGGACACACGCGAAGAAAAAGTTTCACACCCAAAGATCTGGGATGTGATCGTCTTCACTGTCATCACTTTCTTCTGTGTTTCACACCCAGGAGGGAATGTCTGTAATAGTTAGGGTAGTTAATTATGTGTTTTGGCATTTGAAACGCGAAGAAATTTTATTTGCAAACAAATTCTTTTCATGCATTTACTAATTTTTTCCAGCTAAATGACCCTGAAATTGAAAAGCATTTCAAATGAACTCAGAAAAGGTTGAAAGTTGGCATGGTATCATAATTTCATACAAATAGCATGTGCAAAAAAGTAGAGAGGCTTACGGCAAAAATTGGATACACTTCATGTACAAAATGGACAATCTCTTTCGAAGTATTAGGGTTTCCGACGAAAACTGAACTGTTACAAAGGCATTTCATTTTTTAAATAACCTAAGCATTACCAAATTGAATATAATGATAAAACACACTAATATTAAACATAAGAAAAAAGAATCACTGGAAAAAACTATTTTCAAAGTTAAGTTATTCACAAACTAGTGATTCACACAAATTTCAAATAATTCAAAATTTAAACTATTCAAATTTGAAAACTATCGGCACTAATAGAAAGTTTGTAATATTTTGTACCTAAAGCAAAAATATTCACAAAAAAACTCTAAATACAGCAAAAAACAACTCAAAAATAAATAAAACAAAAATAAATAAAGCAAAAAAATTAAGAAAATAAAAAAGCCCGCCTACTGGGCCAAAGCGGCCTCCATACGACTAGGAACACAATCTTTAGTTGGGCCAGGATGCAGGCCCGCAAAGGCCAAGTAGGCCCACTGGGCAAAAGAGGACAGGTAGGCCCAGTAGTGCTGCTTAGGAGAGGAGCTTGAGAGAGCTACCACACTGGGGCTTATAAACCATTGCGGTAGCCCCTCGGCTAGCGAGGTGGGACTAAACGTGCGCACCACCTGGAGCCAGCGCACCCCCTTTAGTACCGGGTCGTGGCTCCAACCGGTACTAAAGACCCCCCCCCTTCAGTACCGGTTGGAGCCACAACCCGGTACTAAAGAGGGTGCGTTTCCCGCCGCTTGGCCTAGCCAAAACAGACCTTTAGTACCGGTTGGTGGCTCCAACCGGTACTAAAGGTCCGTCATATATATACAACACTTGAAAAAAAATTAGTTTCCCTCTGTTTCCTCCCTCCGTCGCACCGCCCTGCCCCGATCGACGCCGTCCCCGTCGACGTCGCCACCCCCGCCCCTCGTCGCTGTCCCCGCACCTCGTCGCTGCCCCCGTCAATGTCGCCGCCCCGGTCGTCCCCGTCCCCGTCGTCCCCGTCGCCATGCCTCGGCCGCCCCATCGCTGCGCCCCGGCCCGCCCCATCGTCGC
>NC_041393.1:7251924-7257362 GCF_002162155.2 Triticum dicoccoides
CCGTCGCCCCGTCGTCGCCGCCCCGTCCCGTCGCCCCGTCGTCGCCTCCCTGGTGAGCTTGCCCCGGCCGCCATGTCCACAGACACACACACACGCTACACACACACACACACACTACACACACACACACACACACACACATTAGTTTGTTTGTTATAATTTTTTTCTGTTTTTTAGTTATAGAAATGTTAGAAATTATTCTGTTTTTTAGTTATATAAATATTAGAAATGTTAGTTATATAGAAATGTTATAAATGTTTTCTGTTTTCTAGTTATAGAAATATTTATAGAAATGTTAGCAATTTTTCTGTTTTTTAGTTATATAAATATTAGAATTGTTATAGAAATGTTAGTTATATAATCAGAAAATTTTAGAATTAGTTTTAGTTAGATGAATTAGATTAATGTCAAATTGTTATAATTTGCATATATATAGAATTTTAGTTATCACAATCCAATCATTTAAAAAATGTTACTTTTTGCAGGCATATAGTATTTGTTCTCGACGATATGCTCGGCCCGCATCCTCGCCGTCGACCCGTTCGTGACGACGTCCTGCTTCAGAGGACCAATGTCCGGGACTGGGCTCCATTGGGCTGGCACTGGGAGGTGCTACCTGGAGGGGCGCGCTGCTTGGTGAGGAACCCGACCTCAGATCCCGTCGTCGACCCTGATCTTCTTTGGTGGCGTTCGCGTGGGCCACATACGGTGCAGAGGCAGCCGGCCCCGCCGGAGGTGGTGCGTCGCGTGTCAGGGAGGAAGATGAGCACATCCATCGCTACATGGCTGCTATGGACGATGTCAGGTTCTCCACTACTTGGAGGGTTCTTTGGGCAGATGACCGGAGATATGATCCTGTGATGGTTCCTTCTCTTTGGGTGTGCACCGCCCGCGCCCTAGGAACCGCGAGTGGCGCCCTAGATTCTTCTGTAGTACTCGATCTTTATTAGGTACCTAGCCAGTGATGTATTCGATATATAATATTCGAGACGATGTATTCGAGATTATATATATTAAGACGATGATGTATTCGAGATTATATATTCGAGACGATGTATTCGAGATTCAGTTTTTCCTTATTGATTAATTGCATCCATGCATTGTAATGTGAATACTAAATTGTTTACATTTCTTCTGTATTAATTAGTGAAGTAAAAGCTATGGCGGACAATACCGGCAGAGAGAGAAGAGGAATTGTTCGACATCATACGCAGCCCTCACAGGCTAGATGATCTGAATGAAGATGACGGCTCCCAATATCTGAACAATACCGGAGAGGGTGATGAAAAGATATTCGATCTCGACGACCGAGCTGATGAAGTCATGAACTATGATTATGATGACACAGACAATGTTTGTGATGACACAAACAATGCTGATCTTCAAATAACAAAGACTACCGGCGAGGTATATTTATATAAGCATGCATCCTGGTGATCATCACATGTTTTTTTATTGAAGATATATTAACGAATCGATCTTTCTTCTTTCAGCCCTCCGGATCGAGCAAATCTGCTTCTACAGACAGCAAGACAAAGCAAGGCCCGGGCAGATTGTTGAAGGATGGTGTAAAGTACCACATCGAATCCACCAAACTTAGTGGTGAACCCCTCACGCCTAAGAACGTTGCGGACAAGTGGACTCGTCAGTGCGGAGTTCTTGTGAAGGACAAACTCCCGATCTCCATTCAAGAATGGAAAGACTAAACGTCCAGGTGTTACTTGGGTCGACGACAGAGCCAAAAAAGACCTGGTGAAATTTCTGATGGAACATTTCACCCTACCAGATCATTTCACTGAAGCAGATGTGGAGAAAGTCAAGGCCGCTGCTCTTAAGAAGATGGCAATTGCATTCAACACCCACAAGAAAACTGTATGGGCCAACTACCTCGCTAATGAAAGGAAGATTCCAGATTTCAAGGGAACACTGGAGAAGCAAAGAGAACACTGGGACGATTTCATGACCTTCAAGGATTCAGAATTATCTAAGGAACGGTCGATGAAAAACAAGGCAAATGCCGCAAGAAAGACGCAGTTCCATAGGCTGGGTCCAGGTGGCTATGCGGTGGGAATGCCTAAGTGGGATAAGTCTGAGCAAGAGATGGAGGGTGCAAGGGTCACTCCAATTACTAGGAGCTGGCCCCCCAGGTGCAGAACTTGGTTCTATGCGCATGGGGGGCGTTGGACCCAAAGACGGGCCTGGTTTCGAAAAAGGCAAGTCTAAAAGGAGCCGAACAAAAGATACTTGACGCAATAGAAGAAGCTCGAGTGGGGGTGTTCACGCCCAACAGAGAGAATGACGAGCTTACGCGCGCCCTGGGAAATCCTGAACACCCGGGAAGAACACGAGGCATGGGCGTTATTCCCTGGTATGAGGGCTTTTCGGACTGGAATGACGACTACAGGTCCCGTGCAAGAAAGAAGATGGAGGAGGAGAAGAAGAGGAAGCTGGAGGAGGAGCAGAGGAAGTAGGACGCAAAACGCCTTCAAGGCCTAGAAGCAAGGCACACGGACCTGGCACTCAAATTCCAGCAACAGCAGATCGACTCACTTAGCCAGGAAAGGGGGTCTCAGCGGCGGCAGCAGCAAGCGGATGATCGTCCGGCATTGGATAGCACCGTCCCATCCATGTCGAGAAGCAGCGTTGGTTCTGCCCCGGGCGACACACTGCTGGATACATACCCTGTGGATGACATCATAGAGAACACTAATTGTGAGCTACACTCCAAAATGAAGAACATATCCATGAAGGTGGCGGACGGCGTTGCTTTTCCAATTACCCCCGAAGCAACCTACCATTGCATCCCGATTCCAGAGGGCTATGCTCGTGTCATGGTTGATGAAGTGGTGGACCCATATTCGGGGCTAACGCTTGACATTCCTGGAGGTGAAGACGAGTGCACACTGGGAGAGGCCATACATCGTATCATCCTATGGAGAAAGGATTGCATCATCTTTCGAAGTCCACTGACACCGCGTCGTCTGTCGACTCCTCCTCGAAGTACGCCACGAGTCAGCATACTCCCGCTCCTCCAAGTCCACAAATGCGTGAGACGACTCCTCCTCAAAGTCCGCCACCTCCTCCAAGTCCCCGAACGCGTGAGATGACTCCACCGGTTTCAAGTCCGGCACAGCATCATGCCACTTCTCCGATTTCAAGTCCAACACCGTGTCAGGCCACACCTCCTGCTTCAAGTCCGGCACATCGTCAGGCCACTTCTCCTGGTCCAACTCCACGTCAGTTGTCTCCGCCGTCTCAGCAATCGCAGAAGAGACATGCCGCAGCTTTGGTGCGTAGCGGTACAAGTCGAGGTAGTTCAGGAAGTACAGGCGGAGACAAGCGATATAAATATGGTCCAAGCCTCGCTCCTCTTCCTCAGAGGCCTTACGACATGACTAAGGAGCAAAACGCAGCCATAGTGCAATCCCAAGTGGACGCCCATTTTGGACCGAAACCGGCACCGCCGCCAAACGAGAAAGTGCCTGAGTAAGTAATTGACCACTTCATTTGTATGGCTAGAGAACCAGCTCCCAAGCCTGTTGACTCGGACTATGAGCGCCAAATCAGGAAACTACATCGAGAACGGCTAAAGAAGGAAGGGAGCTCGAGCTCGAGCCAACAAGCAGCTGGCAAAAAATGCAGGGAAACCATTCCCCGGTTGGGAGAACAGGCGGTGCAAGCGATCCCCCCGCTTGTTGTGCCAACAACACATGAGAGGAGTAGTACGCGCGCCAAATATTATTGTGGGAAAATCATTAGCGTTCCCCAGCATGGCGATGTGGTAATAACGAAGGATCATATAATGCAGGCTCAAATGCTCAATATATCTGTTGGACAACTCCTCGAAATCGAGCCTATGCCTACGCTTAGAGAATCGGAAATAGCATGGAAATATGTCCGGGGCCAACCTTTGGTCCATCCAGACAAGGTCAAGGACCTCCCAACGAGAATGTATCAATTGCATCAATGGTGCATGAACATTACCAAGATTTCCAATCGAGAGTCCCTCATGGTGAATGTCAAGCGTGAGCATTATTACCATGAGAAAGCTCTGGCCATTGAGTATCCAGAACTATTTCAGTTATACAATCAAGACGCACTCGACAAGTCTATTGCCAGTTGCTATTGTCTGTAAGTGATTTCTTTCTGTAATTTAAGTCTCAAGCTAGTTATGTAGTGATAATTTTGAGCAATCATTACATGTAATTATCCTCACTATATTCTTTTTGTGTGGTATTATATGCAGGATGAAGATGTATGAAATGAAAAAAGCTGGACGCTATGGCGTTGGGTTCATTGACCCAAATACCATTAATGAGGACATATGGCAGATTGAATATTGTCAAGATGCTGTAGAGGAAAGCATGCTAGAGTTCTTGAAGCGCCTCAATAGCAATGAAGATATACTACTTCCTTACAACTTCCCGTGAGTCACACTGTCTTGTACTACAAATTCTGGTTTTTTTCTTACTAGCTAGCTAGATGTTAATAATTAAGTGTATACGGTTTACGGTAGTTGACTAATTTTATGCACATGCCCGCTTAATTAAGACATGCAAACGTGTGCGTATGCAATTGGTACTGGGTCTTGTTAGACACTAAAGTTGAGGAAGGAAAAGTTGAATTAATGGACTCACTAACTAAAGAAGATAAAGACTACACCATCATGAAGGGGATAGTCAACAGGTAATTTCAATCATTATTAACTATATCTCGGCCTATTAATTATCAGTTCATCATTTCCTGATATGAACTATTTAATAACCCCTTTATTAATTTTCTTTGCCGGCGGGCAGGGCATGGGCAAAGTTCATCAAGGTGACTCCAGGCAAGTGGGCAAAAAAGTTGCTTTGGCATCGACCCAAGGTAAGTAATTAAGTAGTACTAGCTAGCTACCATCTCTTTAATTCTTGTTTCAATACCATTAATTAATTATCATGCTTGATTAATCATTATCTGATTCAATTCCATTCTCGTAAAGGCCCTGAAGCAGGCGCCGGGGAATAATCGGTGTGCATTCTACGTTTGCGAGAACATTCGCATGATGACATGCGAAAGGAGCAGATCTGATAGACATGACTGGGTACGTTTGTCAGAACACTATTCACACCATTATCGATATCTAGTCACACAACTAACACACATGCATATTGATCTCCTTCTTAACAGTTCAGATCAGTGCGGGATAAGCTCCTACCATCGGACCGCATACTAGCACTTCAAGAGGAAATAGCCGGATTTTTGCTCGACCAGGTCATAGATCCCAAAGGAGAATACTATTACCCGCTACCGCCCCCATGAACCACTTGTCATCGTGCTCCGGAGGCACCAAAGGCAACATATGTAGGAGAAATTGTATATGTATATACATGTGTATGTGTGAATAATTAATGGTGTTGGTTTGTGAGACATTCGATGATATATATATATATATATAT
>NC_041393.1:7257797-7278139 GCF_002162155.2 Triticum dicoccoides
CTATTTATATATATGCATAACGTGTACAATTTGTAGTATCATGAAATACCAGCAAACAAAAAAATTGAATGAAAATAAATCAAACCCCCCCCCCCCAAATATTTAGCACCGGTTGGTGTTACCAACCAGTACTAATGCCCTACGCGCACCCGGGCCTGGCTCGTGCCACGTGGTGGCACTTTAGCACCGGTTCGTGACGAACCGGTACTAAAAGGGGGGGCTTTAGTCCCCACTCTTTAGTGCCGGTTGGCGAACCGGAACTAAAGGCCGTTACGAACCGGCACTAAAGGCCGTTACGAACCGGCACTAAAGGCCGGTTCTGCACTAGTGTTCCTAGTGAAGATGCCGCTACTCATCTAAACAATTTTGTTGATTTGTGTGATATGCAAAAGAAGAAAGATACGGATAACAATATTGTCAAATTGAAGTTATTTCTGTTTTCGCTTAGAGATCGTGCTAAAGTTTGGTTTTCATCTTTGCCTAAAAATAGTGTTGATTCTTGGAACAAGTGCAAAGATGCTTCTATCTCTAAGTATTTTCCTCCCGCTAAGATTATCACTCTTAGGAACGATATCATGAATTTTAAAAAACTTGATCATGAGCATGTTGCCCAATCTTGGAAAAGAATGAAATTAATGCTTCGCAATTGCCCTACTCATGGTTTGAATTTATGGATGATCATACAAAAATTTTATGCCGGATTGAATTTTGCTTCTAGAAATCTTTTAGATTCGGCCGCGGGAGGCACGTTTATGGATATTATGTTAGGAGATGCTACAAAATTGATTGATAATATTATGGCTAATTATTCTCAACGGCACAACGAAAGATCTTCTAGTAAAAAAGTGCATGCTATAGAAGAAATTAATGTTTTGAGTGAAAAGATGGATGAACTTATGAAGATGTTTTCTCCTAAAAATACTCCTCTTGATCCCAATGATATGCCTTTGTCTACCTTGCTTGAGAATAATAATGAATCTATGGATGTGAGTTTTGTTGGTAGGAATAGTTTTGGAAACAACGCGTATAGAGGGAATTTTAATCCCACGCCTTATCCTAGTAATCCTCCTAATAATTATGGAAATTCCTGTAAAAAATCTTATGGAAATTTTAATAAGATGCCCTCTGAATTTGAGAGTAGTATTAAAGAGTTTATGTATTCAAAAAAGAATTTTAATGCTTTACTTGAAGAGAAATTGCTTAAAGTTGATGATTTGGCTAGGAATGTTGACAGAATTTCTCTTGAGATTGATTCTTTAAAGCTTATATCTATTCCTCCTAAGCATGATATCAATGAGTCTCTCAAAGCCATGAGAATTTCCATTGATGAGTGCAAAGAAAGAACCGCTCGGATGCGTGCTTCCAAAGATGCCTTTATTAAAGCGTGTTCTTCCAATTCCCATGAAAATCAAGATGAAGATCTAAAAGTTATTGATGTGTCCCCCATTAAATCTTTGTTTTGCAATATGAATCTTGATGAAACTGAATATGATCTTCCTTTACCTAGAAGGCGTTCTAAGAATTCAGAGTTTCTAGATCTTGATGATGAAATTGATGAAAGTGGGATTGAAATAAATAGAAACCGAGATGTTGCTAATCCCACTATTTTGGATCTCAAGGAATTTAATTATGAAAATTGCTCTTTGATTGGTTGTATTTCCTTGTTGCAATCCGTGTTAGATTCTCCTCATGCTTATAGTCAAAATAAGGCCTTTACCGAACACATTGTTGATGCCTTGATGCAATCTTATGAAGAAAAACTTGAGTTGAAAGTTTCTATCCCTAGAAAACTCTATGATGAGTGGGAACCTACTATCAAAATTAAAATTAAAGATTATGAGTTTCATGCTTTGTTTGATTTGGGTGCTAGTGTCTCCACTATTCCCAAAACTTTGTGTGATTTGCTAGATTTCAGTGACTTTGAAGATTGCTCTCTAAACTTGCATCTTGCGGATTCCACTATTAAAAAGCCTATGGGAAGAATTAATGATGTTATTATTGTTTAAAATAGGAATTATGTGCCTATAGATTTTATCGTTCTTGATATAGATTGCAATCCTTCATGTCCTATTACTCTTGGTAGACCTTTCCTTAGAACGATTGGTGCGATTATTGATATGAAGGAAGGGAATATTAGATTCCAATTTCCCCTAAAGAAGGGCATGGAACACTTCCCTAGAAAGAAAATAAAATTACCATATGAATCTATCATGAGATCCACTTATGGATTTCCTACCAAAGATGGCAATACCTAGACCTATCCTTGCTTTTATGCCTAGCTAGGGGCGTTAAACGATAGCCCTTGTTGGGAGGCAACCCAAATTTATTTTGTTTTTTGTTTTTTGCTTCTGTTTAGGAATAAATAATCCATCTAGCCTCTGTTTGGATGTATTTTTATGTTTTAATTAGTGTTTGTGCCAAGTAGAACCTATAAGATAAGCTATGATGATAGTTGATTTGATTCTGCTGAAAAACAGAAACTTTGCACTCACGAGAAAAAATTCAATAAATCACAGAAAAGAACTTTTGCGTTGATTCGTTTTGCTGCTGATCAATAAACAAATTTTCCAGTACGTCCTATTTTTGTAGAATTTGTAGAGTTCCATAAGTTTGCGTTAGTTACAGATTGCTACAGACTGTTCTGTTTTTTTCAGATTCTGTTTTTCGTGTGTTGTTTGCTTATTTCAATGCATCTATAGCTAATAAATTAGTTTATAAACCATAAGGAAGTTGGAATACAGTAGGTTTAACACCAATATAAATAAAGAATGAGTTCATTACAGTACCTTAAAGTAGTCTTTTGTTTTCTTTCACTAACGGAGCTCACGAGATTTCTATTGAGTTTTGTGTTGTGAAGTTTTCAAGTTTTGGGTGAATTCTTTTGATGGGTTATGGAACAAAGAGTGGCAAGAGCCTAAGCTTGGGGATGCTCATGGAACCCCCAAGATAATACAAGGACACCAAAAAGTCAAAGCTTGGGGATGCCCCGGAAGGCATCCCCTCTTTCGTCTACTTCCATCGGTAATTTACTTGGAGCTATATTTTTATTCACCACATGTTATGTGTTTTGCTTGGAGCGTCTTGTATTATTTGTGTCTTTGCTTGTTAGTTTACCACAATCATCCTTGCTGTACACACCTTTTGAGAGAGCCATACATGATTTGGAATTTGCTAGAATACTCTATGTGCTTCACTTATATCTTTTGAGCTTGATAGTTTTGCTCATAGTGCTTCACTTATATCTTTTGAGCGTAATAATTTTTGCTCTAGTACTTCACTTAGATCTTTTAGAGCACGGTGGTGGATTTGTTTTAAAGAAACTATTGATCTCTCATGCTTCACTTAGATTATTGTGAGAGTCGTTAATAGCATGGTGATTTGCTTAATGTTAATATACTTGGTATTCAAGATATGTGAAACTTTCTTTTGAGTGCGTTGAATACTAAGATAAGTTTGATGCTAGATAATTGTTTTGAGATATGGAGGTCATAATATCAAAGCAATGCTAGTTGAGGTGATTATGAATTTAAAGAATGCTTATGTTGAAGTTTGTGATTCCCGTAGCATGCACGTATGGTGAACCGCTTTGTGATGAAGTGAGAGCACGATTTTATTTATTGATTGTCTTCCTTATGAGTGGCAGTCGGGGACGAGCGATGGTATTTTACTTCCAATCTATGCCCCTAGGAGTATGCGTTTAGTGCTTTGGTTTTTGATGACTTCTAAATTTTTGCAACAAGTGCATGAGTTCTTTTGATTAATGTTGAGTCCATGGATTATACGCACTCTCACCCTTCCACCATTGCTAGCCTCTCTAATACCACGTACTTTTCGCTGGTATCATACACCCACCATATACCTTCCTCAAAACAGCCACCATACCTACCTATCATGGCATTTCCATAGCCATTCGAGATATATTGCCATGCAACTTTCCACCGTTCCGTTCATATGACACACATTACTTTTGTCATATTGATTTTTGCATGAACATGTAGTTGACATTGTATTTGTGGCAAAGCCACTGTTCATAATTCTTTCATACATGTCACTCTTGATTCATTGCATATCCCGGTACACCGCCGGAGGCATTCATATAGAGTCATATTTTGTTCTAGTATCGAGTTGTAATTGTTGAGTTGTAAGAAAAAATAAAAGTGTGATGATCATCATTATTAGAGCATTGTCCCAGTGAGGAAAGGAGGATGGAGACTATGATTCCCCCATAAGTCGGGATGAGACTCCGGACTTTATGAAAAATAAAAGAGGCCAAAGAAGCCCAAATAAAAAAAGAGGCCAAAGAAGCCCACCAAAATAAAAAAAATAAAAATGAGAGAAAAAGAGAGAAGGGACAATGCTACTATCCTTTTACCACACTTGTGCTTCAGAGTAGCACAATGATCTTCATGATAGAGAGTCTCATATGTTGTCACTTTCATATACTAGTGGGAATTTTTCATTATAGAACTTGGCTTGTATATTCCAATGATGGGCTTCCTCAAAAGTGCCCTAGGTCTTCGTGAGCAAGCAAGTTGGATGCACACCCACTTAGTTTCTTTTGTTGAGCTTTCATATACTTATAGCTCTAGTGCATCCGTTGCATGGCAATCCCTACTCACTCACATCAATATCTATTGATGGGCATCTCTATAGCCCATTGATACGCCTAGTTGATGTGAGACTATCTTCTCCCTTTTTGTCTTCTCCACAACCACCATTCTATTCCACCTATATTGCTATGTCCATGGCTCACGCTCACGTATTGCGTGAAAGTTGAAAAAGTTTGAGATTACTAAAGTATGAAACAATTGCTTGGCTCGTCATCGGGGTTGTGCATGATTAAATACTTTGTGTGATCAAGATAGAGCATAGCCATACTATATGATTTTGTAGGGATAACTTTCTTTAACCATGCTATTTTGAGAAGACATGATTGCTTTGATTAGTACGCTTGAAGTATTATTACTTTTATGTCAATATGAACCTTTGTCTTGAATCTTTTGGATCTGAATATTTGTACCACAATTAAGAAGATTTACATTGAAATTATGCCAAAGTATCACTCCACATCAAAAATTCTTTTTTATCATTTACCTACTCGAGGACGAGGAGGAATTAAGCTTGGGGATGCCTGATACGTCTCCAACGTATCTATAATTTTTTATTGCTCCATGCTACTTTATCTATTATTTTGTACTATATTGGGCTTTATTTTCCACTTTTATATTATTTTTGGGACTAACCTATGAACCGGAGGCCCAGCCCAGAATTGCTGTTTTTTGCCTATTTCAGTATTTCAAAGAAACAGAATATCAAAGGGAGTCCAAACGGAATGAAACCTTCGGAAACGTGATTTTCTCACCGAACGTGATCCAGGAGACTTGGACCCTACTACAAGAAGTGCCAGAGGCGGTCACGAGGGTGGAGGCCCCCCCTGGCGCGCCCCCTGCCTCGTGGGCCCCCTGTTGCTCCACTGACGTACTCCTTCCTCCTATATATACCTACGTACCCCCGTTAGATCAAATACAAAGCCAAAAACCTAATTCCACCGCCGCAACTTTCTGTATCCACAAGATCCCATCTTGGGGCCTATTCCGGAGCTTCGCCGGAGGGGGCATCTACCATGGAGGGCTTCTACATCAACACCATAGCCTCTCCGATGAAGTGTGAGTAGTTTACTTCAGACCTTCGGGTCCATAGCTAGTGGCTAGATGGCTTCTTCTCTCTTTTTGGATCTCAATACAATGTTCTCCCCCTCTCTCGTGGAGATCTATTTGACGTAATCTTATTTTTGCGGTGTGTTTGTTGAGACCGATGAATTGCGGGTTTATGATCCAGTATTATCTATGGAAATATCTGAATCTTCTCTGAATTCTTTTATGTATGATTGAGTTATCTTTGCAAGTCTCTTCGAATTATCTGTTTGGTTTGGCCAACTAGATTGGTAGTTCTTGCAATGGGAGAAGTGATTAGCTTTGGGTTCAATCTTGCGGTGTCCTTACCCAGTGACAGAAAGGGTTGCAAGGCATGTATTGTATTGTTGCCATCGAGGATAACAAGATGTGGTTTTTATCATATCGCATGAATTTATCCCTCTACATCATGTCATCTTGCTTAAGGCGTTACTCTGTTTTTAACTTAATACTCTAGATGCATGCTGGATAGCGGTCGATGAGTGGAGTAATAGTAGTAGATGGAGAATCGTTTCGATCTACTTGTCTCGGACGTGATGCCGATATACATGATCATTACCTAGATATACTGATAACTATGCTCAATTCTGTCAATTGCTCAACAGTAATTTGTTCACCCACCGTAGAATATCTATGCTCTCGAGAGAAGCCACTAGTGAAACCTATGGCCCCCGGGTCTATTCTCATCATATCAATCTCTATCGCTTTATTTACTTTTTTGTTTTTACTTTGCCTTTTACTTTTCACTTTTCATCTATCTATCAAAAATACCAAAAATATTATTTATCATCTCTATCAGATCTCACCCTCGTAAGTGACCGTGAAGGGATTGACAACCCCTAATCGCGTTGGTTGCGAGTAGCTATCGTTTTGTGTAGGTACGAGGGACTTGTGCGTGGTCTCCTACTGGATTGATACCTTGGTTCTCAAAAACTAAGGGAAATACTTACACTACTTTGCTGCATCATCCTCTCCTCTTCGGGGAAATCCAACGCAGTGCTCAAGAGGTAGCAGTTTACCATGTTGTATATGAAACTCATTTTGGTAAATGAGTTCAGTAGTAAAGTGTACAGGATAGCAGCATGAAAGAAACATATATCTATGTACCATAGTCACTTTATGGTCTATATCATTCTAGTTTTTGTTGCCAAATCAAGATAGAGACACAGTTCAAATAATATTTGTTCAAGACAAAGCAGAATAGACAGAATATAAGTGTGGGAAACTATAGAGCAATAACAACACTTGTAATGTGCATGACATGAGAACATAACTGTTTATTCAATTGAAACTGAAATCAACATAGAGCAGGTTACAACAGCAAACCAGTTAAAGAAACAGGTTTAAAACATACCTGTTGCACCATTGGAGTTTCAATTCCATCCTTCAAATTTGAAAATAGTTGGTATGAGTAAATACAGTAATGCAAGAGCAAAGGAGTATGAACCATAGCTACAGAACCTGACCTGAGAACAAATCTTCTTCTCCTTTAAGCGTTGAGTTGGGATTCGGGGTGGTGGTCCTTGTGCTTTCGGCACTGTAGTTCCCTTACTAATTGTTCGTGTTTGGGTGCTTTGTGGGGGAGACGGTGTTGTGTCAACTGGAACTGGGTTACTATCTGCCGGGGTCGGGGTTAGAAGGGGTGTAGCTGGTTCTCTGTCCAACTGGGTAGGGGTACAATCTGCGAGAGTCTGGGTTATGTGTGGTGGATCTAGTCCTTGGGAAAGTACAACCGTGGTTCTATCTGCATCAACTGGTAGCACTATCTTCTCTGAAGACCGTGTTGTTATTCCCTTAGATACTGCCATCACCCTCTCCAATTCAAATGGCTGATAAACAAGAAAAGTAAATGAAAGTATATACATTGTATGATAGATAGGTGCAATGGATAGTGGGGAATAAAAGAGGGCATGAAATATTTCACATTTATGTTGTCTAACCAAACAGGATAGCATGACACAATTTCACATATATGATGGCTAACTAAACAGAATAGCATGACACAATTTCACATTATGATGGCTAACTAAAAAAGATGGAAATACATAGTTCAAAATATGATGACTATGTAAATAGGATGACATGATATAACTATATAATGTGTTTATTAAATAGGTTGGCATGCCATAGTTCACATACATTCATGGATAGAATGCCATAATTCAAAATATGATGACTGTAAACACTAAACAGGATGAGATGATATAAGTATATGATTTCTTTATTAAATGGGTTGCCATGCCATAATTCAGATAGATGATGTGTGGCGGTGTCAAAACCAGCAGATCTCGGGTAGGGGGTCCCGAACTGTGCGTCTAGGCGGATGGTAACAGGAGACAAGGGACACGATGTTTTTACCCAGGTTCGGGCCCTCTCGATGGAGGTAAAACCCTACTCCTGCTTGATTAATATTGATGATATGGGTAGTACAAGAGTAGATCTACCACGAGATCAGATAGTCTAAACCCTAGAAGCTAGCCTATGGTATGATTGTTGTTCGTCCTACGGACTAAAACCCTCCGGTTTATATAGACACCGGAGAGAGCTAGGGTTACATAGAGTCGGTTACAATGGGAGGAGATCTACATATCCGTATCGCCAAGCTTGCCTTCCATGCCAAGGAATGTCCCATCCAGACACGGGACGAAGTCTTGAATCTTGTATCTTCATAGTCCAGGAGTCCGACCGAAGGTCATAGTCCTATCATCCGGACACCCCCTAATCTGGGACTCCCCCAGTAGCCCCTGAACCAGGCTTCAATGACGACGAGTCCGGCACGCAAATTGTCTTCGTCATTGCAAGGCGGGTTCCACCTCCGAATACTTCATAGAAGATGTTGAACACAAGGATAGTGTCCGGCTCTGCAAAATAAGTTCCACATACCACTGTAGAGAGAATAATATTTGTACGAATCTAATCTGCCGACGTATTCCGCAGCGTGACATCATGCCATGGCCAAGCCTTTATTCGAATTGTTTTACTGTCCCACCTCAGCGCGTTTAGCGAGGCGGTTTCCTTGGCACGTCTTGTCAAAGCAGAGATCGTGTCCCCTTATTCCGGGATTCTCATTAATACGGGCGTGGGTAACCCAACTACGCCATAAATCACGGCGCTTGGGACATAAGCGAGTTTTACTAGGCTGGTGGGGGTACATAGTTTCGTCTGCCCATATAAGGGGATAAGGATCCACCCTTTCCATCTACGCCTTCTTCCTCCTTTGCTTATCCATCTCCGCGCACTCAAGATCCAGCGCCCAAGTCTGCACTTCCCACCTCGACCTTCTCTAGCCATGTCCGGAGCGGGAGGCAGGTGGATGGCCTCCTCCGTCACGGAGGGGCACATCAAAAAGCTGAGGAAAGCCAGATACTTGTCTAACGACATCGCGCACCGGCTCCCAGATGAGGGGCAGCTCATCCCCACACCTAGGCCCCATGAGAGGGTAGTGTTCCTTCCCCATTTCCTCCGCGGGCTGGGCTTCCCACTCCACCCATTTGTCCAGAGGCTCATGTTCTACTACGGCCTGGATTTCCACGATCTGGCCTCGAACTTCACCCTCAACATCTCGGCGTTCATCGTCATGTGTGAGGTCTTCCTCCGCATCAAGCCCTACTTCGGCTTATGGCTAAAGACCTTCAATGTCAAGCCGAAGGTAGTGGGCAGCCGGCAAGCGGAGTGCGGAGGCGCCATGGTGGGCAAGATGCCCAACGTTACATGGCTCGAGGGCTCCTTTGTGGAATCCATCAAAGGATGGCAATTGGGGTGGTTCTACATCACCGAGCCGCACGACCCTGAATGGGCAGCGGCCCCCTAATTCCGATCTGGCATCCCCAGACGGCTCACCTCTTTGAAAGAGACCGGCCTGTCCGTGGGTAATTCGGAAGAGGTGACCGGACTCCAAACCTTTGTCCAAAACCTGGTGGACAAGAAGGTTAAACTTGTCAACGTAGTCCAGGTCATGCTCTTCCGCTGGATCCTCCCGTGTCAACAACGGGCGTTTAACTTGTGGGAATTCGACCCGGCCCAGCACCAAACCCTGTCCAGGCTTTTTGACACAACGCATGAGGACGCCTGGAAGGTGCTATTCAAGGGCTCCGAGGTTTCCCCTCCCATCACCGAGGATCGCGGATTCTGCGCAAAGCGCCAAGCCAGCGCGGTAAGCTTGTTTTACCCTTTAAAGGATATTTGTTTTTCATAGTTTGACTCTATGCGGGATCTAAGCTCCCGCTCCTTTGACAGGACTGGAAGAAGATGTACGGACAGATCGACTGTCCGTCTCCTTTACCCGAAGGCCCAGCTGATGCCCGCTTGGCGAAGCTGCTGGTCTCGGCACCTCACGCGGTGCTGGAGAAGAAGGCCAAGAAGAAGGCCACGGGAACTCAAAAGAGCTCCCGGCGCCTGGTGGTGTCGGATTCATCGCCCGACGACCCCGAAGCGCACTCCTCCCCCGAAGACGAGGAGGAGGAAGAAGAAGCCTCTCCCCCTCCATCGGGGTGAGGAAAGAAGAGAAAGTCCGCCCCAGCGGGGGAGGCCGGAGGGTCCAAGAAGGGGGAAATCCTTCTTCCGGACTATTCCACCAGCACCGATGACGGCGGAGAGGAGTGGCCATCCAGGGCCAAGCCCCTGGCGAAATCGTAAGTATCCGGATACCAGAATAACTCATGGTGTTCCATTATTGCACAGTATCTTCTAACACCAGACATAATCATATAGTCCGCCCAAGGCCCAGCTCGACGCTTCATCGAGCGGATCCCTGGATTCGTCGGATGTGAATAGTCTTTCACTCCCAACTGCTACCTCTCCTCGCCCCACGGATGATGTCGAGGTGGATTCCCACAAGGGGCCAAGCCAGGAGGGGGTAGCCCCGGAGGCGCCGCAAGGCGACCTTCCGGACTCCAGGCACAAAGGGGATAAAACCCCAAAGGGCTCTAAGTCCGGCCCTGGGCCGGACACCACGCCGGAACCTTCAGCAGTTCCGAAGTCTGGCAGGCGGTCCCCTCGTAAGGAGGGCAAGCCTATAATGCCGGTGGCCTCCGTCCAACCGGAGGCACCGGACAATTTGCTAGAGGTGCTTAACGGCGCCTCCATCGACGAGGAGCACTGCACTATTATGAGTGCGGTGATCCAGAAGGTTCAGTCCGCCAAGAGCGGGCTGACGAAAGCTTGTGCGAGCCTTCTAACAGGCTTTGAGGTATGTATTAAAGACATGTAAAAATATTACCGCATAGAAAGTAGCCCCTCATGCTTAGTTCGGTGTTCGGAAAGAAAAGACGGACTGAGGATCTAAAAAGATATACGCAGGAGTCTAACATAAATATGTCAATATGGGAATGCAGGTTGCGCTACTGACTTCTGCCGCACTGACTGCGGAGGTCGATGCATTGAAGCAGAACCTCGAGCGGTCCGAGAACGAGCTCGGCCTCGCCAAGCAGCAGCTCGAGGACAAGGAAGGTAAGTAGTACCTTATTTAAGTATATGAAAATACCTGGTTGCAAATAATGACAGGACCAACATGAATGTTTCAGGGGCCACAACCGAGGTGGCGACCCTGAAGGAAGTGTTGTCCAAGGCCGAAGACAATGCGGCTGTGGAGCGCACCAAGTGAGAAAAGCAGGAGGCACAGGCGGAGGAAGTGCGGCAAGAGCTCCATGCTCTGGTGAAGAAACACGAGAGATTGAAGCTTGACTCAAAGACTCGAGAGTTCGAGCTTGCCTCGGCCCTTGAGAGCGCCAAATCCGCCAAGGCCGAAGCCCAAAAAGCCCTCCAGGAAATTGAGGCGATGAAGAAGATAGCGGCGGGTAAAGCATTCTTTATGCAAAGCAAGCACGTGAAAGTGAATTACTTGTTACTTACCCGAGTCGGGAGCTCTCCAAGAGCATTCGCAGATCTGTCCCACAGTGTGTCCGACGCCGCCGCATTCGACCGAGCCGAAGAAGGGAGCTCTATGGAGAAAGTGTTTTGGTCCCAGTAAGCTGAGGCCGGACACCCGGTGCCCTTGAGCGACCAGCTGAAACAGCTGGTCGAGCTCCATAAGGTAGCCGAACAGGCCATGAAGGGCCTTATAGGCCGGCTGTGGTCTGGGGAGGTCCTGCCTGGGAGCTACTTTGGGCTGGTGAGGCGGCTGGTGGATGCCTGTCCATGGCTTGAAGTCATCAAGTGCTCCGTATGCATCGAAGGCGCCCGTAGGGCCCTTGCCCATGTTAAAGTGCACTGGGGCAAGCTGGACGCTGAGAAGCTGGTGACAGATGGGCCACCGGAGGGAAAGGAGCATCACAGGCCCGAAATGTATTATGAGGGCATCCTGAAGGGTGCCCGCCTTGTGGCGAATGAATGTACCAGGGATGTAATTTTTGAGTAAACTCGCTCGTGTTTATCATGTGCGCTGAAAACTTGTTCATATGCGCTAAGCAACGCTTTTTGAATTTAAAATATTACCTTCTGTGCGGCCGTTTATTAAATCTTAGAGATGCAAGTCGTTAGCTTCTACCCCCATGCCACGAGTGCTGGGGTGTTCGGGATAAACCTGAGCGCTCTTGTTCCCATTCTTGGGTCCTTCGAGGGAGGCGCTCATCACAACGAACAAGGCAATCGGACTATAATGCTTTATCACTCTCACTTAGCCATAAAATTCTATAATTTTAAATTTCGGAGAAGACCCTAGTATTCGGAAGACCGAGTTCGGGGCGCTATCCATGCCTAGGCCGGACAAAGCCAGCTCCTTGCTCTAAGCGGCATAAGTCTTTAGGGACTCGAAAAACCTCTCGAACAGCGACTGGCTCTCGCCCTATCATGACGTTTAGTTTTAGCTTTCTCTACTGAGGTGCTTAACCCAGCTCAACTGGAGCACAATCGCAGTAGTTCTCCCAGCGCTACCTTAGTCGATATAGCGGAACGTAAGGTACCAAAACATGGGAGCCGGGCAAACCCAACTATTGACCCAAGACATGATTCGGAGCCGATGCATATAGTGCTATAAGTTCGGGGTGCCGCACTCGTGAGAGTGTTCGGACTTCACACACCATATTCTGGGGTACTCTAAGCCCCTGGTCTATTGGCCGTACCAAAGTGTACGGTTCCATAATGTCATAACTGAACATATTTACATAAAAATGAATGCAAGAATAGACAAGAGCTATGTATTGTTTATTAAAAGGCTGATGTGAAAGCAGAACGATACAAATAGAGCGATAAGCAAGAGATGGGATTATTTGACATGTCCCCCTCCAGGGGCAAGCCGCGGGACTTTATGTAAGACAGGTATTTAGCTCGTTAAAGAGACCACCTGGACATTTGATGTAGCTTGCTACCTCCCTGGCTGTTGCATCGTGTGTTCGGCGATTGTACTGCAGACAAGCCTTCCGGAGAATGGAGTCCTGAAAGTAAGAAAAAAAGCAATCACAAAATCGGGAGCCCCTAGTGCGGTTAAGCCGCATTTTGGGCGTGTCATGGTTGTTCCCCTCCCCTTAAGCCCATGGTATTTCCTGAGCGTAATTATGTGCGCATAGTACTGGTTTCGCAATTTCACGAGGGCTGGGGTTGGGGCCGCACTGCTAGGCTTGCACGGAACGTGCCAGGCGGTCTTGTTGTAGGTTACTCCGGGCGCGCTTGATGGTGTCTGGACGTTTAATAGTCGGACTGGAGAATTGCCTTGAGAGGCTACTTTGTACTTCCACCGTGAGGGCCGCCATATGCTCCTCTGTTCGGAGAGAGTGTTCGGTGTTTCCGTTGACCGTAATGACTCCTCGAGGGCCTGGCATCTTGATCTTGAGGTATGCATAGTGCGACACCGCATTGAACTTTGCAAATGCAGTTCGTTGGAGCAGGGCATGATAGCCACTGCGGAATGGGACTATGTCGAAGATTAACTCCTCGCTTCGAAAATTATCCGGGGATCCGAAGACCGCTTCTAGTGTAACTGAGCCAGTACAGTTGGCCTCTACACCTGGTATGACGCCTTTAAAGGTGGTCTTTGTGGGTTTAATCCTTGAGGGATCTATGCCCATTTTTCGCACTATATCCTGATAAAGCAGGTTCAGGCTACTGCCGCCGTCCATAAGGACTCTAGTGAGGTGAAATCCGTCAATGATTGGGTCTAGAACCAATGCGGCGAATCCGCCATGGCGGATGCTAGTGGGGTGGTCCCTTCGATCGGAAGTGATCGGGCAGGAGGACCATGGGTTGAACTTTGGGGCGACTGGCTCCAATGCATATACGTCCCTGAGTGCACGCTTCCGTTCCCTTTTAGGGATGTGGGTTTTGTATATCATGTTCACCATCCGCACTTGTGGGGGAAAGCCCTTCTGTCCCCTATTGTTCGGCGGCCGGGGCTCCTCCTCGTCATCGCTATGCAGCCCCTTGTCTATGTTTTCGGCGCTTAACTTGCCTGCCTGCTTGAACACCCAACAATCCCTATTGGTGTGATTGGCTGGTTTTTCGGGGGTGCCGTCTATCTGGCACAAGCAATCGAGTATTCGGTCCAAATTGGACGGGCCCGGAGTACTTCTTTTGAATGGATTTTTCCGCTGACCGAGTTTAGAGCCTCGGAATCCAGTGTTAACAGCCGTATCTTCCGCATTGTCGTTGTTAATGCGGCTCTTGTGTTTGTTGCAACGCGACCTACCATTGTTGTCCTTGTTATCCGAATTACCAGGGCTCTTGGTCATGTTATTACTACGAGCTAGCCAGCTGTCTTCTCCCGCGCAAAAGCGGGTCATGAGTATTGTGAGGGCTGCCATGGATTTCGGCTTTTCCTGTCCTAGGTGTCGGGCAAGCCATTCGTCACGGATGTTATGTTTGAAGGCTGCGAGGGCCTCTGCGTCCGGACAGTCGACTATTTGATTTTTCTTGGTTAGGAACCGTGTCCAGAATTGTCTAGCCGATTCATCTAGCTGCTGAATGATGTGGCTGAGGTCATCGGCGTCTGGTGGTCGCACATAGGTGCCCTGGAAGTTGTCGAGGAATGCGACTTCCAGGTCCTCCCAGCAACCAATTGACTCTGCTGGCAAGCTGTTAAGCCAATGCCGAGCTAGTCCTTTAAGATTGAGTGGGCGGTATTTGATAGCGTGTAGATCATCACCGCGGGCCATGTGAATATGAAGAAGATAGTCCTCGATCCATACCGCAGGATCTGTTGTGCCATCGTATGATTCGATGTTTACGGGTTTAAAACCCTCAGGGATTTGATGATCCATTACTTCATCTGTGAAGCATAGTGGGTGTGCGGCGCCTCTATACTGGGCTAATCACGACGTAGCTCAAATGAGCTGCTGTGTTCGGCCTGGCCGTATTTGCCATATCCGGCGTGACGGTTACCGTCACGTGCCGTGGGGCGCCCACGCAATCCGTAGATCGATCTTGTTTTCCTTGCCTTGTCCTCCCATATGTCTTGTAGGTCCGGCGCGTTTCCCCGTGCCTTGGTATAGCGGCGCCGGGGTGCGGCTTGAGTTGATGGCTGAGAGGCCTCTCTGTCGCGGCCACGAGGTGGCCGGTCGGCCGCGTCGTGCGCTGGTGATGTAGGTTTAGGTGCTTCCTCCTCTAATTGGGGTAGCAGCCTGCGCTTTGGGTAGCTCTTGGAGGGGCATTCCAGTTCATACTCTTCGGCCGCAAGGACTTCAGTCCATCGGTCGGCTAGCAAGTCTTGGTAAGCTCTAAGCTGCTGCTGTTTTTTCTTGAGGCTGCTTGCCGTGGCCATAAGGCTGCGTTTGAAACGCTCTTGTTCGACGGGATCCTTAGGCACGACAAATTCGTCATCATCGAGGCTTGCCTCGTCTTCGGAGCGAGGCATGTAATTATTGTCCTCGACCTTCCTGTCTGCCGCTCTCTCATGAGGGTTGGCTTCTCCATCCTCCTGTGCTGAATCCTGCTGGAGGGGGTTGTCTTCGGCACTGTCCGGGGTGTTATTATCTCCCGTGCCGGAATCACCATTTTTACT
The DNA here is from genome assembly GCF_002162155.2 of Triticum dicoccoides. Taxonomy (NCBI): domain Eukaryota; kingdom Viridiplantae; phylum Streptophyta; class Magnoliopsida; order Poales; family Poaceae; genus Triticum; species Triticum dicoccoides. Next base: position 7,273,419 of record NC_041393.1, read on the forward strand.
TTGGCGGGATTTAGAGCGGCGCCGCTGACGCCGGCGCTTTAGGCTACTTCTTGGAGGGGTCATCCTCCGTTGTTCCATCGCCATTCCCTTCTTTTGGGGTGTCCACCATGTATATGTCGTATGACGAGGTGGCCTTCCAGTGCCCTAGAGGCACTGGGTCTTGGTCGTCTCCTACATCATCGTCCATACCGTTGATGTCTTCGGAGACGAAATCGAGCATGTGGGCGGTGGGTGGGCTTTGAATTTCTTCATCGTCCGCATCCCATCCTCGCTGACCATAGTCCCGCCAGGGCTCTCCTGATAAGGAGAGAGACTTTAGTGAATTTAGAATGTCGCTGAAGGGCGAATGCTAAAAGATCGGCAGGGGCGCGGAAGGTTCGGAGTGTGGAGAGGAGTCCGACACCTTGGAGTCGCGAGCTTCACACCGAGGCGGCGTCCAGCCACCCGTCCTCGATTGGCACAGTCGGCTCCGAGCTAAGGGTTAGAGCGGACACTGGGGAGGCCTCCTGGGTACTATTCGGCGGCAGAGCTAGATCATGCCCATCGCGACAGTGTGGCGCGCCTGGCCGTGGCTCGAATCCGTTGAAGATCAAGTCTCCGCGGATGTCGGCCGTGTAGTTCAGGCTTCCAAATCTGACCTGATGACCAGGGGGCGTAGCTTTCGATCTGCTCCAGATGGCCAAGCGAATTGGCCCGTAGTGCAATGCCGCCGGATACGAAGATCTGTCCGCGGAGAAAAGTCTCACCCTGGACCGCGTCATTGTTGATGATCGGAGGAGCCATCGGGCCTAAAGACGACGACACAGAGGAACTCTCAATGAAAGCACCAATGTCGGTGTCAAAACCGGCGGATCTCGGGTAGGGGGTCCCGAACTGTGCATCTAGGAGGATGGTAACAGGAGACAAGGGACACGATGTTTTTACCCAGGTTCGGGCCCTCTCGATGGAGGTAAAACCCTACTCCTGCTTGATTAATACTGATGATATGGGTAGTACAAGAGTAGATCTACCACGAGATCAGAGAGGCTAAACCCTAGAAGCTAGCCTATGGTATGATTGTTGTTCGTCCTATGGACTAAAACCCTCCGGTTTATATAGACACCGGAGAGGGCTAGGGTTACACAGAGTCGGTTACAATGGGAGGAGATCTACATATCCGTATCGCCAAGCTTGCCTTCAACGCTAAGGAATGTCCCATCCGGACACGGGACGAAGTCTTCAATCTTGTATCTTCATAGTCCAGGAGTCCGGCCGAAGGTCATAGTCCGGTCATCCGGACACCCCCTAATCTGGGACTCCCTCAATGTGTATGTACTATGTAAACATGATGGCATGATATAATTCAAATATATGATTTATATAGTAAGCAAGTAAGCAGAGGGCAATTCATATATGATGTAAAAACTAAGCAATGCAAGACAACATGCATGACATGGGTAATATAACCCTGCCAAGTTTGAGCATAGACCTCAGGGGGGAAATAGTACTGGTCATCAGTCTCTGAATCCTCCTCTGAGGAGCTCTCTGTAACCAGCAAGATGTCTGCTTCCGCAGGTAGCATTGTCTACTCTGAATACCTTATTTTCACTCCATATACTTCCATCACCGCTTCAAATGGCTGATGCACAGGAAGAGTAGTTGAATATACAAACGTTGTCGACAAATGGAATACATAATACAAAAAAATGACAGCATGATATAATTCACATACATGATGATTGGCTAAACAGCATAGCATTGCATAATTCACATATAAAATGCCTTTGTAACAAGATAGCATTGCATAATTCACATATATAATGTCTTGCAACAAGATGGCAATGCATAATTCACATATATGGTAATTAGACACTGAACAGGTGGCATTCACACAAAGCATGTCTAAACTAATCAAATGACATAGCAATGCGAGACACCATACGCATGATATGAGCAACATAACCCTGCCAAGTTAGAGCATACACCTCCGGGGGGGGGGGGAATAGGACTGGTCATCTGTCTCTGAATCCTCCTCTAAGGAGCTATCCGTAACCAGCAAGATATGCGCTTCGTCAGATAGCATAGTCTGCTCTGAAGACCTTGTTTTCACTCCAGAATTTGCCATCACTGTGTCAAATGGCTAATGCACATGAAGAGCAGTTGAATGTACTAACATTGTTGACAAATGTAATATGTAACAAAAAAAGGATGACCTGATATAATTTACATATAAGATGACTGGCTAAGCAGGATGGCATTGCAAAATTCACATATATGATGCCTGGCTAAACAAGATGGCGTTGCATAATTCACATAAACGATGAATAAACTAAACAGATGGCATTCGCACACAGGATGTCTAAACTAAGCAGATGACATATTTGATGTATAAAGTATGCAATGCAAGGCACCATATGCATGATATAACCAACATCAACATGCCAAGTTAGAGCGAAGACCTCAGGGGGTAAATAGGAGTTGTCTTCTCCTTCTGAATCCCCCTCAGAATAGATATCTTCCTCTTGATTACAATCCGAAATGCGTGGAGGGGGGGCTGCCTTTGCCCTACCATGGAGCGACGTCTTCATGAAATTTTATTGCCATGCAAGGCTCGTCTCTTTTGCTCTACATGTTTAGTTCCATTGTTTACAATAACTGTCATGCATAGGAATAAAACATAGTGAGATTATGTAATGAGTGCATGCAGAAATCCAGAGTGATGGTAGCAACCTGTGGATAGACCCAAAACCAATAATAGCAGGCAGATAATGGCTTCAGTTAAAAAATACAGATAATGGCTTCTTTACTGTTTGTTTCCCACCCAACATGAAACTCATAGTAGACACCGGAGATTAACCAGATAGTAGATAGATACTATTGATTGCGGCCCCGATATGTACCCCACCACCATTTAAAAACTCAAGTTTGACCATTAGTTTGGAGCTGACTCAGAGTCTAATCGGTGAACAGGACGATAAAGTAGCATGTAATATTAAGGGATGCATAACATAAGCAGACACGAAAGAGTGCGACCTCTCTTGCGGACCCGTGTAGTCCTCGAGGTCATCTGCTCGGTTGATGATGGTAATGCAGTTTTCATGGCTGCCGGCGGCGGGGAAGAAGGTCTGAGGCGGCGAAAGACCGTATGGAGGCTAGATCCCTGCTGTGCTGGACCCTTCTGTCATTAGAGCAGCTGAGCTGGGGTGGACGGTGGTGCAGAAGGAGCAGGACAAACCATGCAAGGTTTTCTTTGACAACTATCTGTAAGAGAAGTAATTCTGTAAGGGCTCGTTTGAATTGGAGGATTCCAACAATGCAGGGATAGGAAATAGACAGGAATAGGATAGGAATGCACGTGCAAAACAGAGAATTTCTGCCAATCTAGGTGTTTGATTCACAACAACTGGAAGATCACAGGATGCAAAGAAGCATGGTGAGATTAAGTCAAACCACAAGAAAATGTACGGTTATAATGCTATTATGCTACTATCTCTTAGTCTTGTGCTTCATGAATAGGAATTTGAAAAGGAGGACAAGTGAAAATTAAAATTCCTACATTTTTTCTTTCAAGGAGACACTAAAGGAACAAATCCTACAATTTTCCTTTGCTCCATTCCTTTGAACCAAATTCATGAATAGTAGTACCATAGGAAACTTTCCAATTCCTATGTTTTTCATTCACTTTTCCTTTCAAGCACTGGCAATTCTAGTAGGCAGGCTTGAGCAAGGAAAAGCCTACACTAAAAAAATGTTTTTGTGCTACTTCTATTACTTTGGACCCAGGCCACTACCCTACTAGCTCAACTCCCAGGGCCATCAACAAATGCACAGCTCAAACACGCAGAGATAAATAATGATGGCATTCAAGAGAGTCCATCACGGATAGCTAAGTTGCCTGGTACCTCACTCCTTGTCATATAGTAGGATAAAATAATCGTATTTCCCGTTACTACGTGTGCTCAGTGGATAATATATATAACATGTAGTGTAAAAAAAGAGATGCAACAAGTGTACAACCTCTTTGGCGAAGCCATGTCAATCTTAGCGTGATTGGGTTGGCCGGCAAGGATGCTCCGGCTGACTTGGCTGTCGGAGGAGGGGAAGAAGATCTTAGGCGTTTGGAGATGGAGCCCAAGGTACTGCTCCACTGTGATGGAGGGTTTCGTCATTGGAGCAGCTCCGGTGAGTTGTACGACGCTGAGGCTGAAGCAGGACAAGAGAGACAAGGTTAACCTGAGTGGAATTCTAATAGCATCTCCAATACATGATGTAAAATACATAACCACAAAGTGCTAGATGTAAAATACATCAGCCGCTCATCTCTGAACTTAACTGTCGAAACTGAATTTAACTGTCGAAACTGAACTTAACTGTCGAAACTGAACGCACTAGCAACGTGAGGCTACACGTCAGTCGGCTGACTTTTTCATCTCTGGTTAGTTGATTTTGCAACCGTTGGATACAAAATCAAGGGCCTGCAGTTCATCTTCAACCTCCACCCCCTGAGTCGCCAGCCACCACCGGCCAAACAGCAGCCCCTCGTCGCCCGCGGCCGGCGGTGCGCCGCCCCGCCCGCCCCGAAAACACTCCCAACCACCGGTCCGCCGCCGCCCTGGCCATCCCTCTAGCCCCCCCCCTGTGCCGAGCTTTTTCTCTGGCGATCCCCACGCCACCGCCCTACCACCACCCCCACCCTGAACCCTAAGATAGATAGTGGGGTACCTCTCCGGCGAGCCCCCCTC
>NC_041393.1:7278529-7304872 GCF_002162155.2 Triticum dicoccoides
CGAGCCCCCCTCCCCGCTACGGCTGGTTCTTCCTTCACCCTGACGAGCCCCCGCACCCCCTGAAAATCGACTAAACCAAAAGTCGATTCAGTCGACTGAAGTGTAGATAAATCGGAGCAGCATCGCAAGCAAGAGCAAGAGCGAGAGCAGCAGCGCGAGCAAGAGCAATAGCAAGAGCACACTAGGCAGGGGACGAGAGCAAGAGCAGAGCAGCAGCGCAAGCGAGAGCTAAAGCAGCAGCAGCTCCTACTGATGTGGACATGCTGCCGAGGGAGCGACACCGTGGAGGAAGTGGACGGCGACGCCACTGTGGATGGAGCCACGCCGTGTCGGCTCGGGACCGAGCGCCGGCAGCACCATGAGATCGAATCAATAAGAAAATGCGGTGATTAGTGTACAACCTCTTTGGTGGCGCTGATTAGGCCGCAGCTTCATCCGAGGAAACGGTGATGATGATGCTCTTCCGGTGGTGCAGGTGAAGACAATGGTGTGGGAATGGAGGTGGCGAGAAAGATGAGGGGAACATCGGGGAAGCTCCTTGGAGGTGGAGTATGGGGTGGTTGAACCGGCGGGACGACGAGAACGACGATGGATCCTCATCCGGTACGGTGGATGAGGGACGTCGAGGTGTTGCTGTGGACGTCGTCGTCGGGGAAGAGGCTCCGGCTGGGTGGCAGACGGAGCAGGGTGTGGGGCTTCGTCACGGGGTTTCGCGGCCTCGGTTTATGAATGGGTGGGCGGATGGGATGGCAGTGGGGAACCATGGCTTAGGGACGCGCTTGTCCAAAATGTGGGGTAAGTTACAAAAGTACCCCCACCGATTTGAGGCGGTTCTTTCGGTTCAGGGGTACCACGGGCATTTCGCATGTCACGATTTCACAGGAGGTGGTAGTTTTCGTGTGTGTTGTAATTTCGGAATAGCAAGGCATGGGTTGATATGGAGGGAGTTGTCGGAGCACAACAAGACAAAGATATATCTTAAATATTTCGGTCTAACAAGGCGCGGGTTGAAATTTCCGGACAAGCCTAACATGTACTGTACCAAATCAATTCGCACTACAAATGTCATTCAAAACATTGAATTCATGTTATGTTCAATTAAAATATTTTGCTACGTGCATAATGCATGCAACCTACTACTCAAACGAACGTTTTAGTGCATTCCAAACGTATATACTACCGCTTCAATATGAACTAAATTTGAATTCGTTTCTCTATTTGAATAAGATCTACAGTAATGATTGTTGTGAAGTCAAAGCATTTGAATTCGTTTCTCTGTTTTAATAAGATATACAATCATCATTATTGTGAAGTTAAACCATCGTTTGTGTATTATCTTCACAGCACACCACATGATTAGTCTCGAGTTACATATGAACTATGTGTACTATATGAACTCGAAATTGATTTTTTGAATCCACTTTATGTTGATTTCAAATCACATTACATTTCTAGCTCTAGCTAGATCTTCATAATCTAAACCATGTCTCATATGTATAATGTGTTTATCACATTATGTATGGTGCCCCTCCCCCTACGCCTACAAGTATTTAGATGTGAGTTGCAAACACCACACATTACCACAAATTCAAATAAAATGTGAGAATGTTCGATATATAGTATTGTTTAGATTGTTCGATATTTAGTTGTAAGTTGCAAACGCCACACAATATCACAAATTCAAATAAAATGTGAGATTGTTTGATGTATAGTATGGTTTAGATTGTTCGACATTTAGCTGTGAGTTGCAAATGCCATGCATTATCACATTATGGTATAACATGTGCACAGCACGCGTATCACCGCTATATTCATGCATGCATATTTTTAAAACACTATGATCTCCTATTCAAATATATGAATCCACTTTCATATCAAATTATGATCTTTGTTAGTCTCTTACACCCACACAATCGTCTAACCCTTGTAGCTACCACTAACTTTCTCTCATGCATGCACATGCCCTCCTCGCCCTCCCCCTCCCTCGGCATTCTATCCACCGGGCACATTCATTTTATTTTCTTTAGGTCATTCTCCCAGAGTCTCCACAACTCCTTTCCGACACACACCGATTAAACCTCTCTACCGATGCCTGCCTACAACATACACACGCACCTTCAATCTCCTCCTTTATGTGTCCTTGCCTCGTGTCTCTCATACGGTCACACACACGTGTAAACTCTTGCCCCTCTTTTCATCGCTCTCACAACCGCACACTCCTCCCCCTATCTAGCTAGTAGCTGGGCCTCTCGCACCACCTCCTAGCTCCATTCTCTCTGTCTATCCATCTCGCTGGGCCTTATTTGCCTCTAACAAATGGACGTACACCGACCGATCTCCCGCTATACATATAGCTAGCTAGGTCCTTATAACTCATTTTTACCCACGCGTCGATCGATCTACCTCATTAGTTATGTCTCTCTTCCTCCGACAAACAACAATTGATCTATCGATCTAGTTACGTTTGCTTACCAAACACATGGTTCCCCTTCATCATCCATGGATGCGTCCCGACAGATCTATCACGCACAAGCACACACATAAACACATCCCCAATCTTATTGATAACATTGCAGTTCCACCCTCTGTTTATCCAGTAGGCCTCTCCCACCATCTTCGAGAAGCAACTCCATCACCCATCCAGAACTCTACCCCCCTCCCTCCCTTTCTATCTCCTCTCTCTCTGTGTGTCCCATCATATTTCCCGTCCTTTAGTTATGTATGGATGTCGACCGATCTCCCTCAAGACATAGTTGGGTCTCTCCCCCCTCCCCCCACCCCCACACACACCGATACATCGAGCGCTCTAGTCATGTCTCCCTGCCACACACAAACTTGACATGTTCCCTCTGATAGTTTGGTAGGTCAGTCGCCCTATATCTTTGACTTGCACACACAAACAATTTCGATGGCTCTCTTCATCGATCTCACACCCACCCACTTGATCCTCTCTTCGACTCTATCAATATCCATGACCCCTCCCTCTCTTCTCGTGGATCGCCCGACCCTCTATATATGATATGGATAGGCCTCCATTTCACATACATTGCATGAAAATTTTGTTTGAGATGTCATCAACACATATTCCCACAAATACATTCACGAAATCAACCCCCCCACCCCAAAACAAAAAACACTCACAAACGCGGTTTGTATCTCTCACACACACCCACGTAGGTGGGGGACGTGCACGAAGAGAAGAGGTGCATGTACGGCGCACGTACTCCCGTCTCTTTCACAACCACACCCGTGCGGGTACATGGTGGAGCTCATTTCTGTACGAAAAGGCAGCTCACGTGGTAATTTGGCACGTGTACTGGTTGTCCACTTGGTGGAGGGAGGATCGTCTACCACGGGTGAACAAACAAATTGCAACTTGACATGTTATGTTAAAAAAGAGGCAAACCATGTGGGGCCTACCTTAGAGGCAAGGCTCTATACACTGGAGTACTTTTGATGTGTCCCGTCAACTTGCAGAACAAGGAGAAGCTTGCTTAGTACACCGTCTCCCCCGCCCACGGGCGCGGTGGCTCGCAGGATGAGGTGAAGCTTTCTTAGTACTGTACGCCTTACGCCCGCTCCCTCGCCCACGCGCGCGGTGGCTCGCAGGATGAGGAGAAAAATTTACTACTCCCTCCGTTTACTCCTCGTCCCTACTACCTTGGTTATAGAGATTATATCATATTGTTTGGAATATATATGTCCTTTAGTAGATTTCAATATGAACTACTAGTACATACTCCAAACACTGATGAATATAGACGTATTTTAGAGTGTAGATTCACTCATTTTGCTCCGTATGTAGCACTCTCCCTCGCCCCTCGACCCTTGCCCACGTGGTGGACATGCAGCAATTCATTTGGTCTCATATAGCCAGAACGATATATACTGCACTACCATTATTGCTCGACTTCCCGAAGAGGCGAAGAGCCAATAGCAAGGTTAATATTTTGGAGATGCCAAGCGCAAGGTTATAGGAGAATGAGTAGTAGGTGCCACGTCATTTATAAATGAAGTTTTTTTTCTTCAGTGGCATGTACGCAATATGATAGGTTCATATGGAGAGAAAAGGAAACTGCTCCACTATATACATAGTCAGGACGGGCCAGCCTACACGGTTGCTTGCTGGGGTTGCTCTCTTCACACTCTCTCGCACAAAATGACTGTGGCCACATCTCTAACATCCCGGCGGATCACGTCCACCGGGGGAAGGGGTGCATGCTTTGTGTAGATCAGGGGTCCCCTCCGTTCTCTCTCACAAAGCCGGTGAGGTTGCCTTCGTCCCTTGCTCACTGCCGCGACGTGGGCAGTTGCCGCCTCCCACCGCCATCCTCAAGGTTGAGCTACGTCCCGACATCCCTCAGGTACAACTCCCTTTACAGTCGGCTTGCACCACTGCTCCAGCTGCCCACATCACTCCATGTGGATATTTCTCTACTTCTTTGCCCCACACATACCTCTACTGGCTTCTACGTACTGTATTTTTGTGAGTTTATGTCTCATCAACTAGTCCTAGTAATCTTATTCTAACCACGCTTCTTCAATTTCTTTGCCACAGGGATGCTCATCTCGATTTTGGTGAAACTGCACAAAATGATCTGCTGGTCAAAAGGTTGCAAACTTCATTTCTTAGGAAGCTCGAATGTTGCCAGCAAATTGAAGCCTGATTAGGGTTCATGGTTCAAGGGCTAGGGACTGCATGGATCATTTTTTTCTTTAGCTGCCTCTGTTCCAAAAAAGTGTCAACTTTAGTAGTAGTACAACTTTGTACTAAAGTTTGCATAAAGTTGAGACACTTATTTTGGAACGGAGGGAGTACATATTTGCTATGATCTGTCAATCATTGAGATGCAATAGCATGCATGTTAGTCTCCTTTGTATTTGATGAAATGTTGCAATGGGCAACCTTGGACGCAAGATACATGTAACAGAAGCTGGAAACTTCATAGCATTGTACAAATTTATCTCGCTGATAAATTACAGTACGTACTATACAAGTACTTCCCCCATTCCTAAATATAAGTCTTTGTAGAGATTTCACCATGAACCACATGCGGATGTATATAGATGCATTATAAGTGTAGATTCATTCATTTTGTTCCGTATGTAGCTCACCTTGTGGAATCTCTACAAAGACTTATCTACTAGTAATAGCTAGCCCCCACTACTAGGAATTCTCTAACCTCTCCTTGAGCCACATCATCAAAATTAATGTAGCCGTTAGATGAACTAAATCAGTCCATAATAGCCTTCTGATCTAGACGTTGAGAGGCTCCGCACTAAGCCACATGCAAGCATGCAGAAATACCGTGGCATGCATGTGAGTGGGTTTTAAATCACATCAACATGTATGCATGCAAGCATGCACCGGTAGCATGCATGTAAGTGAGCTTTTAAGTCCCATTAACATGTCAAAAAGAAAAATATAATCCCATTATGCAGTAGGAGTTGGCTGATATTTTTTCCTTATGTGGGATGATCTAAATGATGATGGGAGTTTTTTTAGTTTGTCTACCACTTTTGTTATGCGGTTATAGAGTTTTTTTAGTTCTATGAAATTGATAATATTACGCAAAGAGATATACGGCTGTTCCACGGCAACGCGCGGGGACTCATCTAGTATTTAGGAATGGAGGGAGTACTATGTAAAGAGTTATGTGTCGCACGGTGTCCAGAAAATATGGTGATAGTGTGAGGTGGGCCATGTAATCACTGAGCCTGTGTGTTTTCACTGCTCTTGCACTCCTTTGCTGTAAGAATGGAGAAAATTGTAATGTAGTAGAACCTCTTTTCGTCGAAAGCGTGGGACATCCAGCAGTCCTACCACCTCAGTAATAAAGACCAATGAGCCGTCAAATCACATAGACCCAGCAGTAAGTTGGACGAATGAAGCAACCATCACTCTTGCGCAAGTGAGAAGTCGCATCCGCTCTGCCCGGGCATGAATGTGGCACTGATTCTTTGGAGTGGCGCTGACCATTTTGGGCGGGAAGCGCGCATGAGCGATGGAGGGGCTTTGGGTGGGCCAGGCAGGTCAGTAGCGGGCGTGGCAGCTGTCCGCCTGTCCCTACCGGACACGCCCGGAAACGAGAGGATGCACCGACTCTTGCGGCTAAAATCGTACACTACATACCATCTCTTTGTAGGAGTAGGTCGATATGTCACTCTCTCTAACACACACATGCTGTTAAACACACACACACACACACACACATGCACACATGCACGCACCTTGGTCCCGCTGTACCTTCTAACGTGAATTATTACACCTAGACGGAGGGAGTAGTAAGTATGAGATACGGTGGCACACTGACTTAGATCGAATACAAGTGCCCAAAATTGTGTGCATGTTATAATAAGGATTCACTTAAAATAGTGCGTGAGCGAACAGAGGGATCAATTGGACGGTGTTCCCGAGCAGTAGCGAGATGTGTGAGGTAAGATACACCGCTGGCGCTTTTAATTGTTCTTAGTAATTTGTTTGTTTCACCCTCTGACTGGTGGGACCCAACAAACTACGTGGAGAGAGGTAAGGTGACTAAGGCTGCATTATTTCTGCACCACTGTGGATAGTCTTACCACCAAAGCCACATGACACGATTATGATTTAAATCCCAATGACTCCCACACGCACAAACATGGCATGCTTGTCACACAAATGCAGGAATGTATAAAAGGTTATTTTCCTCTCGTTGAACATAACAGGAGGGTTGTGTAGCTTGTTAGCCTCTTCGCTCATCAAACTTGAGGTCTCGGGTTCGATAACTACACTTGAGCATAATTCGTGCCAGGAGGATTCTTTACCTGGTCAAAATGGATGGATATGGAGCTATACGATCTCGTAGTGACCGTATAATCACCTCATCACATATAAGATGCAGCCTCGGCACTTGTTTTCTAGGGTTTGCATGCTTCACACTCTCTCTCCAGTATATATATACATGCTGGAGCCTCCGCGCTTGTAGTTACTCTCTTCACACTCTCTCACCCTCTCCAGACCTAAACAAGACTTCGTTGGCCTCTCTCTCCCCTCACTGATGGTCAAAGAGCCGGCAGGATCCGTCCGCCGGGAAGGGAAGGAGGCTTAATGCTATCGCCGTCGGCGAGGGAGGGAATCCACTACTGGTGCAGCTATTCACTTTCATCCAGCGGCGGCGGGGGAGGGCCTCCGACCCCTTCTTCTTCTTCGCCGCCGTCCCGTCGCCCACCGAACCACTCCCCAAGAACCTTAAGGTATAATTTAGTTATTCCACATGCATTGCTCTAGCTGCATGTATACCATGAATCTAGGAGTGGTTCAAAGAGGAAATGAGTGGGGGAAAGTAGTGGGAAAAAGTTGTATAGCATGAATCTAGGACGTGGTTCAAAGAGGAAAGGAAGGGGGAAAATTGTATAGCATGAATCTAGGATGTGGTTCATAGAGGAAAGGAATGGGGGAAAGTAGTGGCAAAAGTTGTATCGCATAAATCAAGGACGTGGTTCAAAGAGGAAAGGAAGGGGCGAAAGTACTAGTATAGACTGGCTATCGAGCACCTACGTTGGTCGAAAAGGGAAAACAATGACAAATGCAGTATGCACATCTGTAACGAACTGATCTTTTGTTTTAGGGGACAAGGTTGTAGAGTTTGAGCACTACTAGATTTGTTGCGCTCACATAGGGAAAGGTGTCTACAGATAACAATACTGGGACCAACACAAATATGCTCCTTGGTTGTTTGTTCTTTGTTGCAACAGACTATGCATCACCACAGTACATCGGTAGATGCACATGGTGCTGGTGCATCCACTGTCCCGTGCAACTCTTTAGCTGTTGTTAATCTAAGGCCCTGTTTGGTTAAAAACTCCCTAGCCCCTACCTGCTTGGTTCCAGGGACTAAACATGGACTAGAGGTTATTAAATGACATGCTAAAAGACCATGTTACCCCTAGTAATGAACTAATAGAGACAAGGTGCGATGCGTGGCAGGGGCAACTATTGGAAAAAGTCCCAAAAAGACTCCCTCGGGGTCTTCTTTATTTAGTCCCAAATGCCCACTTTTAGTCCCTAAAAGTCCCTCCTATTTGGTTTAGATGGGACTGACACGGAGTTTTTCTAGTCCCTACACCAAAATGTCCCTGTAAACAAACACCCTCTAATAATGCCGCTGGAAAATTGATGCAATGCCACAGTTAAAGCAAATTACATGTTTAACAAATTTTATTGTTAATATAATCTCTATGTTAATATTAATCAATGCCACCGTTTGAGAAATGCTACTGTCTTGCTTTCTTTCCCATTTAGATAAGGTAGATGCTTCTTTTTGTTGGCTTCTGTGTCATCCACCGTTATTGACCACCAGTTGTTTCCTTTGCACCTCTGTGTAAACAGGGTTATCTACTTCACCTCGTTGCCATTGTGACCTTTTGTTGCACTGCACAAAACACTTTTGTCTTAAGAGTGTTTTATGCAGTTCAGCCAAAATGTCACACCGACAATGTTGCTTGATTGCTTCATCTTAGTGGAACTGCACAAGAGGAGATCTTACTTCCTATCCGTGTTGGCAAATTTGGTTCAGATCTTCTTCTTGTGAGTTGTTTGAATTCCGCATCATGAGAGGTCAGTACTAGCCTTCTTTCACATGATTTTGCAGTGTGCTTTCATATGTTGTGCTACTTGTACGGTAATGTTGCTTGGTTTTAGTGAACAGCACAAATGGAGACAAGACTTCCAATCTGTATGTGCACCATAATATCCCATTGAGGTAAGATAAGGATATTTCACAACTGTTGGCCTATATTTTGCCACTTTCATGAGAAAATTAATGTCATTGTTTACTGCTATACTTGTGCTCCCTAATTGACATGACAATCTTACATTGAAGGCGAAGCTTGTCTGTTATTGAACCAAGTGATGAAGGGGAAGAACAAGCGGAAGAAAGACAAAAATCAACTCCCGGTGTTGTAATGAAGCACTGGAACTGTGATGACACAAGTAATGATATAGTTTTGCATCTTAATTTATTGCTATGGCTGGGACGACCAATTGTTTTGCCACTGATTTGATGCCACTCTTAATGTAATACGTAATTATCTCTACTTGTGCAAACAGGGATCTTCTTTGAAGATACCATATATTTTAGTGGAACTGCACAAGAAGATGTTGGAAACATTAAACTAATCAAGGAGTATATAGTAAGCATGGCCACCACAGTAGATAGCAACAGATGGTTCCGGAGAAGTGCTTCATCTGTATGCTCTACACAATAAGCCTCCTAACAAAGGTTGGTACTTGCCCACTGATTTCATCCATATGATTGAGCTTTGTCATCTCTATTGGTGTTGTGCTACTATTTAGATACTGTCATGAAAAGGTGGTATTGTCCTTGAGAAGTGCTTCATCTGTGCTGTTTTAAATATTTCCTTTCCTTTTTTTCGAGCAAACAGGGATGCTAGCATTTAGTTGTCCTCTTGTCTTTGCACAACAGGATCATCTTCCTCTAAAGAAGAATATGGAGTACGTGAAGTGACTAGTTTCGTTTATGCCAGGATGAAGAAGCCATGTCTATCTTCTCATCAGAAGGAGCAGTTGAAGGATGGTTACATTACTCCCCACAAGACCAAACTAACTTCAGCTCAGAAGGACTGACAAATCTCCATTTTTTTGCTGTGATGTGTGAGTACAATGTTGTTCTAGGATTCTTTCTGGTGAGTTCTATTTTTCTAAAAGTGTCCTCTGCATGGACCATGTAGGTGCCTGTTTAAACTGTCAATTCATAGTATAGTTTGCTTTATACTAATCATTTTTTTTGTATTTGTGCAAACAGGGGTGCTCAGCTTGATTTCAATGGGAACTACACAAAATGTTCATGAATACATCGAATCATTCATTTCCACCACAAGAAAGGAGGTGTCGATAAGTTCAAGGCGTTTCAACATATAAGGGTGAAATCATACAAGCTACGCGCGAATTTGGTTGATTTTGGTGGAACTGCACAAAAATAACAGCTGGTTTATTTAGCACGAGGTGCCATGTCAATGTCCGAACTGATGGCAAACCCTGCCCATTCCACAATCGTAGGCATTTGATATTTTGGAATGGGACAACCTTGTCAAATTTTGCTCATTGATTTTAGCAAAAAGACATGTGTTTGATATTTTCGAATGGGACGCCCTTTGCTGTCAGCAGCGTTGATTAGTTTTTTCTTTATTCTTTAGTTGTGAAGTAAATATTGCCTCTGACATGTGAGTCGCTGAGATGCATAATCATCGATCTTTTTGAAAGTTCTCTATGAATTGCCATCCCTGTGTGTTTGATTGCAATGTACAGAAACGCGAGAAAGCTGCTCAAACTCTTTGTACTCCTTCTGTTCCTTTTTACTTTGCACATTGTGAAAGTGCATAATTTTTCCTATAAGATTGGTCAAAGTAGAGGTACTTTGACTGCAGACAAAACTTGTATGCAGACTAGAAAGGACCGGAGAGAGTACATGTGAAACTGCTGCAAACGAGGTGATCACCCTGGGAATAATGCTAGTACGTATTGTTTTGCATGTTCATCCAATGCTAGTGATACAGGAATTTGAACTAATCAAAATAAATTCATTCATACACAGTCGGATTTCGTATAAACATGCCGGATTTCATTACATTTCATACATTCTTCAACTAAAAAGGGGTGCACTAGAGGTATAATTAATTAACCGAAGCTACCCACCTGTGTCCTGCTAGGCCGAACAGAAGCTTCAGTGACTTAACTGCAGGTGCGGTTGCATAACTGACATGTGGCCTATTGGGCCCACGTGTTAGTCAGCCAACTGCACCAGTAGTTAAGTAGAAGCAGCGATCTTCTACAACACAGCTCTCCGACTCCACGTCGCCGCCAAGAAACTAACTGGCCGTCAATGGTCAACCCGCCTAGCTTGGCTTCAACCGGAGGGTAGCAGCGGTGGCCTTACTTGGACCCAAGCGGCGGTGGCCTACCATGTTCTACTCTTCCTTGTTTTCTGTGTGGCACGGCCTCGTTGGCAGCGGGGCGGGGCCTCGGCAGAGCCGGCGATGTCCTCTATCTCGTTGTCGGCGGGCGGTGCCTCGGCGGAGCGATGGAAATCCTCCCCCTTGTTTCCGGCAGGGTGGGGCCTCGCCTAAGCCGGCGATGTCCTCTAACTCGTTGTTGGCGGAGCGGGGGCTCGGCACAGCCGGCGGTGTCCTTTGCCTCGTTGTTGGCGCCGCGGGTGAGGGAGTCTTGGATTAGGGGGTATCCGGACAGCCGGACTATATGCTTTGGCCGTACTATTGGACTGTGAAGATACAAGATTGAAGACTTCGTCTCGTGTCCGGATGGGAATCTCCTTTGCGTGGAAGGCAAGCTTGGCGATTCGGATGTTAGATCTCCTTCTCTATAACCGACTTTGTGTAACCCTAGCCCCCTCTAGTGTCTATATAAACCAGAGTGTTTAGTCCGTAGGACAAGAACAATCATAATCATAGGCTAGCTTCTAGGGTTTAGCCTCTACAATCTCGTGGTAGATCAACTCTTGTAATACTCATATCATCAAGATCAATCAAGCAGGAAGTAGGGTATTACCTCCATAGAGAGGGCCTGAACCTGGCTAAACATCGTGTCCCCTGCCTCCTGTTACCATTAGCCTTAGACGCACAATTCGGGACCCCCTACCCGAGATCCGCCGGTTTTGACACCGACATTGGTGCTTTCATTGAGAGTTCCTCTATGTCGTCGTTGTAAGGCTCGATGTCTCCTTGAATAATCAACAACAACGCGCTCCAGGGTGAGACCTTTCTCCCCGGGCAGATCTTCGTGTTCGGCGGCTTCGCACTGCGGGCCAATCCGCTTGGCCATCTTGAGCAGATCGACAGCTACGCCCATGTCCATCAGGTCAGGTTCGGAAACTTGAATTACACGGCCGACATCCGCGGAGACTTGATCTTCGAGGGATTCGGGCATACGCCGGGAGCGCCGAATGCTCATGACAAGCGCGACTTAGATCGGCTGTCGGACAGTATTCGGAATATCGCACCTACAGCGGCTCCGGACCTAAATCCGGGGCATATCGCATCGTCCGAGGACGGGTGGATGGACCCCGCCACGGAGGCCGCATACTCACCGGTGTTGGAGCTGAACACAGACTCCACCTCTAAGGAAATCTGTGTCGCCGGACCCCCGGACTTGTTTCTGGCCGCGGGTCCCGGGCCACGTGCATCCATGCCCATCGAAGCCGATTGGGCACCAATCATGGAATTCACTGCCGCAAATATATTTCAGCACTCGCCCTTTGGCGACGTTCTAAACTCTTTAAGGTCTCTCTCTTTGTTAGAAGACTCTTGGCCGAACTATGTCCAGCTCGAGTGGGATACGGACGATGAGGAAAATCGCAGCCCACCCACCACCCACTTCATAGCCACTGTCGATGATCTAACAGACATGCTTGACTTCGACTCTGACGACATCGACGGTATGGACGTCGATGCAGGGGACGATTTGGAACCACCGCCTATGGGGCAATGGACTCCCACCTCATCATACGACATATACATGGTGGACACGCCTAAGGAGGACAACGGTGACAAAAGGGACACAACGGACGATAAACCCCCCGGACAAAAGCCAAAACGACGGTGCAGGCGCCGCTCTAAGTCCAGTCACAGTAAAAATAGCGATAACAACGCAAGAAAAGTTGACAATCTGGTCGACTCCAACAGCAACAATGACCATATGGACCCAGCGATGGAGCAGGATGAGCCAGGCCACGCTGAACACAGCCCGGAGCAGACGCCCGATCATAGCGATCCCGAGGGCCGAACTCATCAAACTGCCTCCGGAGAGGAGGACAGTCCGGTCGACGATGCATTCATCATCCCAGAAAAATGTTTGGAACAAGATAACCTCCGCAGAAGGCTTATGGCCACTACGAGGAGCCTAAAGAAGTAGAAGCAAAAGCTTAAGGCCGCGCAGGATACGCTCAACCGCAGATGGAATAAAGTGCTAGACACTGAAGAAAATACGGCAATGATCGCCACACAAAGAGCTACCCAAAACGCAAGCTGCTGCCCGAATTTGACTATGAGGCTGCAGAGCCAATTCCGCCGAAGAACAAAACGGCCAATCGGCCGGACCAACCACTTCATGACCGCGATAGAGCAGCCACTGACGCCACACATGATCTACATGAGCTCCTGGACAAAAAGGTTGGCGCTACCAGGTCCATCTATGGATCCAGAGGACATGCTCCGACGCGGGACTATGGTCACCAAAACGATCACACTGATCGAATACCAGTTCGGAATCAACATCAGACACAAAAACAGTCGACAGCATGCCACGACATGTCCAGATACAGAGGGGCTGCGCACCCTCTGTGCTTCACCGATGAGGTGCTGGATCACGAATTTCCACAGGGATTCAAACCGATCAACATAGAGGCCTACGACGGAACGACAGACCCTGGGGTCTGGATTGCGGATTTTATCCTTCATATCCACATGGCTCGTGGGGATGACCTCCACGCCATCAAATGCCTTCCCCTCAAGTTGAAAGGGCCAGCTCAGCATTGGTTGAAAAGCCTCCCCGAAAATTCAATCGGAAGTTGGGAGGAACTTGAGGACGCTTTCAGGGCCAATTTTCAAGGGACCTATGTCCGACCTCTGGACGCAGACGATTTAAGTCAGATAATACAACAGCCCAGAGAGTCAGCCCGTAAGCTTTGGAACAGATTTCTCACTAAGAAGAATCAAATTGTTGACTGTCCGGATGCCGAAGCCCTAGCAGCCTTCAAGCATAGTATCCGGGACGAGTGGCTTGCCAGACACCTCGGCCAAGAAAAGTCGAGGACAATGGCGGCCTTAAAAAGCCTCATGACCCGCTTTTGTGCGGGTGAGGACAGCTGGTTGGCCCGTGAGGTACCAGTGACCCATGCACATCCGAAATCAGGGATGGCAATGGGAAGCCACAGCGCAATAAGAACAAGCATCGAAACAATGAAGAAAGTCCGGACCACATGGTGGTCAACACTGGATTCAGAGGCTCTAGACCCGGTCAAAGAAAGAAACCATTTAAAGGCAGTAAAGAGGGACCGTCCGGCCTGAACAAAGTCCTGTACAGGTTGTGCCAAATTCATGGCACCCCCGAAAAACCTGCGAATCACACTCACAGAGAATGCTGGGTCTTCAAGATGGCCGGCAAGTTAAATGAAGAAAACCAAGTGAAGACGAGGATGAGCCTCGCCAGCCATACACTGGGGGACAAAAAAAATTCCCACCAGAAGTCAAAACAGTAAACATGATCTACGCGACTCACATACCAAAGAGAAGGTGCAAACGCGATGTCGGTGTCAAAACCGGCGGATCTCGGGTAGGGGGTCCCGAACTGTGCGTCTAAGGCTAATGGTAATAGGAGACTGGAGACAGGATGTTTACCCAGGTTCGGGCCCTCTCGATGGAGGTAATACCCTACTTCCTGCTTGATTGATCTTGATGATATGAGTATTACAAGAGTTGATCTACCACGAGATCAGAGAGGCTAAACCCTAGAAGCTAGCCTATGGTATGATTGTTGATGTGTCCTACGGACTAAACCCTCCGGTTTATATAGATACCGGAGGGGGCTAGGGTTACACAGAGTCGATTACAAAGAAGGAGATCTATCATCTGAATCGCCAAGCTTGCCTTCCATGCCAAGGAGAGTCCCATCCGGACACGGGACGAAGTATCCAATCTTGTATCTTCATAGTCCAACAGTCCAACCAAAGTACATAGTCCGGCTGTCCGGATACCCCCTTATCTAGGACTCCCTCAGTAGCCCCCGAACCAGGCTTCAATGACGATGAGTCCGGCGCGTAGATTGTCTTCGGCATTGCAAGGTGGGTTCTTCTCCAAATCCAGAGTACCTGTTGTGGCGAAAAGTGTCCGGCCTCCATCAATGTCATCCTCCTCGGCTTCAGTGTTTCAATAATGGCTATCTCCATGTGTCAAGTGAATATGAGAAGTCGGGGTATTTTTACATTTGCCACCCTGACCTTGTAAACCAATTGTCTATTTGAGGAGACGGGGATCCTCAGATCTAAATCACACCATCTTCCTCCCAGCAAGCATTCAAGAGAGCGGGATCGAGAAAAGCCATTCCATCATGGCCGGCCGCCGAAGCTCCTCCTCTCGCACCCCTAGCTCTAGCCAGGAGATTGGGAAAAGTGTTATGTCCCTCATAGCCGATTAGTGGAGTTGCAGACCCAGGGGTTCCTCCCACCTGCATACATGGTCCCTGTCCGAGCCGGACTAGCCACCTATAATGGCGGGGAGCAGGTTGAGACCTTTCCGAACCCATCAAGAGGGGAGCGAATATGCCTTGTCCCGTATTTGCTGAGGGGGCTTGGGTTTCCAATCCACCCATTCCTCCGCGGGCTCCTGGAGATCTATGGTCTCCAGCTGCACAACTTCACTCCCGCCTCCATACTACACATCGCAGGGTATGTTGCCTTCTGCGAGCTTTTCCTGGGCTGCAAAGCTCATTTCGAGCTATGGAAGAGGCTATTCTGCCTCTTCCCCCGCAATTAGGAGGGATCTATATATCAAGTGGCGGAGCTGAAATATGGCGCATTGCCCAGGCCGGATACTTGTCCGGTACTCCAAAGAAGGCATCCGAAGATTGGCCCTCGAAGTGGTTTTATGTAGATGATGTTCCCCTTCCGAACCCAGTCCAGACGGGCCTTCCTGAGTTTACCAATGCCCCACTGAAGAAACGCCAAAACTGGCGCCCGCGGAGCCCCCAGGAGGAAGACGACAGAGAGGTCCTTCATCTGATGGGCCGGATAAAAATTCTGGCCAAATCAGGATTGACAATGATAGAGGTTATGTCAATATGCATCATGCGGGGGGTGCAGCCACTTCAATATCGGGGGAAACCCATGTGGCACTTTAACGGAGAAGACGATGCCACCCGCTGTGGTCGTAAAGGCCCGGACTCTGCTGCCGCACTAGCGAAAATACTATCTGATTTGTACAAAGGGGAAGAGGAGGAGTTCCTCCGCATTAAACCGCAGGATGGATTTTCCATGTACAACCCCCCAAGCTGGGTAAGTTGTAATTCCTTTACTCGACTCTATCCACACCTGTGTCCTTTGTCAAGGTAGTTATCTTGCTTTTTCCAAAGCAAGAACTGAGGAGGGCCGTGGAGGAGTTCAACAGCCCACCTCCGCAGCCAGAGGATCCTGGCCGAGCTCTCGACCCCGTACTGGAAGAAGATCCGGATATATCCGTGGAACTTGTAGACGGGACATTTTATCAAGAAATCCGGGACGGCGCTTTAGTGGCCATCCTTGCTGATTATCCCGGGGTTCTCCTGGTGTCGAACATAAGTAAAGTCGGGGCCCTAAATTCCGAATTGTGTCATGCCCTAAGCGCATATGTTGTATTTTTGCAGAAATGCCCATTAGGACGTCGCGAGCCCATGGGGGCTCATCTGTAGGAAGCATCCGGTTTGGGCAGGCATAAGAGGAAGGCGGTTAGAACTGAGATGCCGGGGCTGAGGTACGAATTGGACTTGCTCTGTGATTATCTTTGCCAAATTGTGACAGTTTGCATTGTGTCCTGGCAGGAAAAACATCCGCCGGACTACATCCGGATCCCCTGCCGGACACGCCTCAAGCAGCTGGATTCCGGGAGCGGATTCACGGGCGGAGGCTGATGTGGGGGCAACATCGAATTGTCCTCCCATAGAGGATCCAGACATGCTTTCCACTTCCAACTCCGAAGTGAGGAGTGCCATGAATCATCGGCGCAGACGGGCCGTACTTCGCAATGGTATTTTCTCTGAGGAGGCTTTCGATGCTTTCAACTCCTGAGACGCATATATTCGCGCCGCTCAAGATGGACTTGCCAGAGCAACGGACTAGTATGCGAAGGATATACGGGTAAGAAAATATGATAAGTATGTGTAGTAGCAGCCCCTGAGACTTGAAACAGTTGGCACAACTGATTTAAGGATCATTGTATGCGTAGGTTCTTATAGAGAAGAATACCCATTTATCTCAAGAACTAGAGGGATGCAAGGCCCAGTTGAAGGCCGCTATTGCCGAACAAGAGGAATCAAAAAGGGCCTCTTCTGGTAAGACTATCCTTGTACCAGTTATTTATTCGGCATGGTTGATGAATCTAACAAAAGATATTACAGATGATCCTGGAGAGAATCCGAAAGAGTGTGGAAGATAATGAGCCACATCTACGAAGTCAGCTGAAGGCGGGCGAGCGTGTGCTGACGAAGGCTATTCGAGAGAGAAATAATCTCCAAGATGCCAATATCCGACTGACCGTCGAATTAAAAGATGTTCGGGCTCAGCTCGCTGACTCCGTGAAGGAGAACATGAGGCTTCGACGCGGCATTTATAGTAAGTGCTTAAACAAACTGTAGTATAGTTCGGTGGGGAAGTTATTGATAGAGTTATGTCCGCAGGTATGCTGACGGGGCGTCCTGAAGAGGAGATGCCCAGATCCACAGGCGATACGCTGCAAGATCTTTCACAACTGCACGAACGAGCGCGGCAGGTGATGCAGGGTATTACTCAGGCCTTGTGGCCATCCGCTTCCCTGCCAGGAGGCATGAACAAGCTTGTGGAGATGCTCAAAGGAGCACGGCAGCGCTTCCGGTTATGGAAGATATCAGCTTGCCAACAAGGTGCTAGGGAAGTGTGGGCCACGATGGATACGCGATACGCCAAGGCTGACCCAAACCATATGGCCGAAGTCGGACCAGCGGGGGCAGATGGGCAAGAGATACCCGTAAGTCTGGTATATGACCAAGTAGCATTAGCCGCAAAGTATTCCCAGCAGGATTGTAAGCTAGACAACCTGTTGGATGGTATAGAGGAAGAATACAGCCAGTCTAAATGACTATGTAATTTGAATGGACTTATGTATTCCCTAGCCGGATTCAAAATCATTTGTCATGGCGGACCTTTTCGCTTCAGCCCCCGGACCCGACAGTCCGGAGTGTATCCGAATACCCGCACAGTTATAAAAAACCGGGGTATGCATGGAAACCAGGCGTAGGGGTCATAAGTGCTTGAATAGACAAGTACCCAACTAGTTATGTTACATTACATGGATAGTAAGAAACATCTTCCAGAGAGAATAGTTCCATTAGGGGTTCCTTTCTCTAGGTGCGCATGCATCAATGTGCATGTTCGAACTACGAACAGAAGCGCAGGAAACAAAACATCTGGGGATTTACGTTGTAATGAACGAGAACATCTTTTGTTCATCGACTGAATATTCCCTTAAGAACGCTAGCTTTCGGCTTCACCCAGTCTGAGGTACACATCCAGCTCAACCGGCAGTAACAATCATAGAGGTGCTCCCCTTATGCCCTAGCCAAATTAACTGGAACGTAGGGCATAAACAAAAGAGCCAGGCAACCCAGCATGGCCAAAACTTAAGTCATATCGATGCATATAATGGTGAAGAAAAGGCACATATGGGAAGAAAAAAGCATATGTGGCTGGCGAGAAGCCATGAAGTTAGTTATATTTAGCTTCCGGATAGGAAGCCCCCAGGTATAGTGTGCACGCATAGTGCGGCCAGAGCGATCAAGGCATCCGTGCAGTTTTGCAAGGCTGTATGCGAAAAAGGGAAAAGAGGGTGAGAAGGGAAGAAAAAGAACGTAATTGAAGAAGCGGAGGGAAGGAGACAAACACTGAGTTCGGCACTAGGCGTAGAATCTTCGGAGTCTGGCCACGTTCCATGGGTTCAGCTCGAGTCTGTTGTCAGATGCACTGCGCATACGGTACACTCCTCCGGTGAGAACTTTGTCGATGATGAAGGGACCCTCCCACTTGGGTTTGAGCTTGTCCTTCTTCTTCTCAGGGAGGCGTAGAACTAGTTTGCCAATGTTATAAGTTTTGGCCCGTACTTCTCTGCTTTGATACCTTCGAGCATGTTGCTGATAGAATGCGAAACGGGCTTTTGCGGTGTCACGTTCCTCCTCCAAAGCATCTAAGTTGTCCTGCCGATCTAACTCAGCTTCCTTCTCTTCGTACATGTGCACGCAAGGTGAGTCATGGATTATGTCGCAGGGTAGTACTGCTTCTGCGTCGTACACCATAAAAAATGGTGTGTATCCGGTGGTACGATTCGGCGTGGTCCGCAGCCCCCAGAGTACGGAATCGAGTTCCTCGACACAATGTGTGTCTGATTCCTTCAAGGACCGCACTAGTCTGGGTTTGATGCTGCTCATGATGAGACCATTTGCATGTTCGACTTGACCGTTTGTTTGGGGGTGATAGATAGAGGCGTAGTCGAGCTTGATGCCCATTTTGCCGCAACAAGTTTTCACCTCATCGGCTGTGAAATTCGAGCCATTGTCAGTGACGATGCTGCGGGGGACACCGTAGCGGTGTACAACCCCAGATATGAAGTCTATCACTGGTCCGGATTCGATCGTTTTAACTGGTTTGGCTTCTATCCATTTGGTGAATTTGTCCACCATGACCAATAAATATTTTTTCTTATGGCTTCCCCCTTTAAGGGGTCCCACCATATCCAGCCCCTAGACCGCGAAGGGCCAAATTATGGGGATTGTTTGGAGAGTGGTAGGGGGCATATGGCTCTGATTGGCAAATAGTTGGCAACAAACGCAATGTTGGACAAGGTCTTGTGCATCTGCCCGGGCTGTGGGCCAGTAAAAACCTATCCGAAAGGCCTTGCTTACAAGTGCCCAGGCTGCAGCGTGGTGTCCGCTGAGTCTGGCATGGATTTCGGTTAAGAGCTGCCGCCCTTCCTCCTCGGAGATTCTTGTAGAGCTCTCCTTCATGGACTTTGTAAGCTTTAGAGCTCCGCACAATGCAACGTGCCTCATTCTGGTCTTCAGGGAGCTCTTGCCTATTTAGGTAGGCCAAGAAGGGCTCGGTCCATGGGGTGATAACAGCCATGTTTCGTGGGCCGAAAGTGTTATTTCGGTGGCAGAGCCTCCGATTACGTCAGACTGTTCGGAATCTGGGGTTGTGTTCGGAGCCGGGCTAATATTGCCGGACTCCCCTTCCCATACCACGGACGGCTTGAACAGCCTTTACAAGAAGATATTAGGTGGGACGGGGTCGCGTTTAGCGCCAATGCGGGCGAGAATATCGGCCGCTTTATTATTTTCTCTTACCACATGGTGGAATTCGAGCCCCTCGAACCGAGCTGACATTTTGAGGATGGTGTTACGATAAGCCACCATTTTCAGATCTTTGGCATCGAATTCTCCATTTATCTGAGATATTGCGAGGTTCGAGTCCCCGCGCACTTCGAGGCGTTGGATGCCCATGGAGACTGCCATCCGAAGACCATGCAACAGAGCCTCATATTCGGCTGCGTTGTTGGAGTCTGTGTATAGTATTTGGAGTACGTATTGAACCATGTCTCCGGTGGGGGATGTCAGGACAACACCTGCTCCCAATCCGGCTAGCATTTTAGAGCCGTCGAAGTGCATGATCCAATTGGAGTACGCGCCATACTCTTTAGGGAGTTCGGCTTCTGTCCATTCAGCGACAAAGTCGGCCAGAACTTGTGACTTAATGGCCCTCCGTGGTTTATATGTTATGTCAAACGGAAGGAGCTCAATAGCCCATTTAGCAATTCGGCATGTGGTGTCGCGGTTGTTTATTATATCGTTGAGTGGTACTTCGGAGGCCACCGTAATCGAACACTCTTGAAAGTAGTGGCGTAGCTTCCGGGATGCCATGAAGACCACGAACGCTATCTTTTGATAGTGTGGGTACCGAGATTTGCATGGAGTGAGGACAGTGGATACGTAATATACCGGCTTTTGCAGTAGGAACCTGTGTCCGTCTGCTTCTCGCTCGATGACGAGCACTGTGCTTACAACTTGGTGTGTTGCAGCTATGTATAATAGCATGGGTTCGCCAGTATTTGGCGTGGTTAGGACTGGATTGGTGGCCAAGAGGGCCTTTATTTCTTCCAGTCCTGCCGTGGCCGCATCCGTCCAGTCGAAGTGTTCGGTGCGTCGAAGAAGGCGATAAAGAGGTAGTGCCTTTTCTCCTAATCGGGAAATAAAGCGGCTTAAGGCAGCCACGCATCCAGTTAATTTCTGGATCTGCTTGAGGTCTGTTGGGATAGCCAACTGTGATAGAGCTCGGATTTTTGCTAGATTTGCTTCAATTCCTCTATTGGAAACGATGAAGCCGAGCAATTTCTCGGAGGGTACATCGAAGACACATTTCTCCGGGTTGAGCTCGATGTCGTATGTTCGGAGGTTGTCGAACGTGAGCCTCAAGTCATCTATTAGAGTTTCAATGTGTCTTTTTTTAATGACCACGTCGTCCACGTAAGCCTCTACTGTTTTGCTGATTTGTTTTTTCAGGCATGCCTGAATCATGCGTTGATAGGTTGCGCCGGTGTTTTTGAGCCCGAAAGGCATTGTATTGAAACAGAAGGGGCCATATGGCGCGATGAAGGCCGTTGCGGCTTGGTCAGACTCTGCCATCTTGACCTGATGGTATCCGGAGTATGCGTCGAGGAAACACAATGAGTTGTGTCCTGCGGTGGCATCGATAATTTGATCAATGCGGGGGAGGGGGAAGGGATCCTTGGGGCAAGCCTTATTGAGGTCTTTGAAATCGACACATAGGCGCCAGGATTTGTCTTTTTTTGGTACCATTACCAGGCTTGCTAGCCAATCCGGATGTTTTATGTCTCTGATGAATCCGGCCTCGAGTAGCTTGTCTAGCTCTTCTCCCATGGCTTGCCGCTTAGGCTCTGAGAAACGCCTAAGAGTCTGCTTGACTGGCTGTATCCTTTCAGAATATTGAGGTTGTGTTCGGCCAACCTGCGTGGGATGCCCGGCATGTCTGACGGATGCCAGGCGAAAATATCCCAATTCTCGCGCAGGAAGTCTCGCAGTGCGGTGTCTACTGTGGGGTTCAGTTGTGTCCCAATGGAAGTTGTCTTTGTAGGGTCCGTTGGGTGGACCTGAATTTGACTATCTCATCCGCGGGCTTGAAAGAGGTGGACTTGGGTCGCTTGTCTAGTATCACGTCGTCTCTGTCCACCATGGCTCGCAGCGTTGTCAGTTCCTCGGCCGCGAGGGCTTCTGATAATGCCTCCAGGGCTAGTGCGGCAATTTTATTTTTGGCACGGAGTGTGCTGTACGGATCACTGGCTAGAGTGATTATTCATTGGGCCCGGGCATTTTGAGCTTCATGTACCCGTAATGGGGTATAGCTTGGAAGCTCGTGAATGCGTCTCGCCCTAAGAGGTCGTGGTATCCGCTGCTGAACGGGGCCACTTGGAATGTGATTTCTTCGGACCTGTAATTCTCTGGCGTGTCGAATACCACATCCAGTGTGATTTTTCCTACAGATTGCGCCTCCCAACTAGGGATGATTCCCCTGAAGGTTGTGCTGCTTCGCTCAATGCGGTTCTTTTCAATTTCCATCTTGCTGAGGGTTTCCTCATAGATGAGGTTTAGTCCTTTTCTGCCGTCCATGAGCACTTAAGTGAGCCAGAAGTCGTCCACGATTGGACTAAGGACCAAAGAGGCTGGTGCCCGGACTGTTCATAATTGAGGTTCGTCACTGGCGTTATAGGTTATAGCCGTGTTGTTCCATGGATTTGCCATGTGGCAAACTTCGGCGAGACTGCGCTGAGCTCGCTTGCGCCTATTGTTTGAGGCAAAAGTCTCGAAGACTGTCAATACCATATTGTTATTTCCGACGGGATGTTGTTCTGCTGTATGGTTTATGAGGAGATCCTTGCCACTCTTCGCTACCTGCCAAAGTATCCAACATGCTCTAAGGCTATGAGTTGGCATGGCGTCCGGTGTGTTGTGAAGTTTGCAAGGCCCATTGAGCCATTCCTCCAATACGGTTCCACGCCTTGTATCAGGCTTTGGTCTTTTTGTAACTAAATTGGGTAACTTATGAGAGTTTGCCCTTTTAGTTCGGATGAGGGCTTTAGCGAGAGCCGGATTGTCCCAGAAGTTTGTTTGGGTTTTCCAAGTGCTTTCCATTACGCAGTATTTCTGCACTATGGCCGCTAAGTCAGCAAAGTGTACTATGTCACGGTGACTTATTGCGTTGAGGATCCCTTTGTCCGTGCAATTGTTGCAAAAGAGGGAGATCGCGTCTTCCTCGCGACAGTCCTTAACCCTGTTTAACACAAGGAGGAATCTGGCCCAGTAATGATGTACTGTCTCTTGTGGCTCCTGTCTGATATGCAGAAGGTTGAATAAATCTGGGTGGGTGGGTGAATTTGAATTCAAATCCTGAACCAATCTAAAACCCATGGGCCAAGAAGCCTCCGAGTTTAACCGCTCAGGCTCCAAGATGTTGCCCAATTTCTTCGGCCCGCCGCCCGACTCTATATTCGGGGTTTGGGCCATGTCCTCCGGCGAGCGGGTGTCCGGCTCAGGGAGCTTGGAAATCCGGACATAGTTCATCCTCAAAATAGAGGGAGAATTCGGATGATACTCTTCCACTACCGCTATCTCATGGGTGACCGGTGGAGAGTAAATCTCCCTTTGGTCGATTTTAAGCCCGATCCGGTCATAGTCCATAGCGACACCCAGGGCGGCGATGCGATCCAAGAGCTCCTTGAGGGAAGAGAGCTCCATTGGGTCCATCTGTTCGGCGAATTCCAAATCGACATGGAGGTTGTTTTTTATGACTCGAGAAGTCATCGTC
Organism: Triticum dicoccoides; assembly: GCF_002162155.2. Lineage (NCBI taxonomy): Eukaryota > Viridiplantae > Streptophyta > Magnoliopsida > Poales > Poaceae > Triticum > Triticum dicoccoides. The sequence goes on from NC_041393.1 coordinate 7,302,193, forward strand.
GGCGCGACAGCCGATCGGGCGGTCATGACGAAGCCGCCCAGCCAGAGAGTTTGGCCTAGGGCCAGGGCTCCCCTAGAGGTGATGTTGTCCCTGACAACGAGACGAGCCATCAAGCCTTATCGCGACAACACAGTGGAACTCTCAATGAAAGCACCAATGTCGGTGTCAAAACCGGCGGATCTCGGGTAGGGGGTCTCGAACTATGCGTCTAAGGCTAATGGTAACACGAGACTGGGGACACGATGTTTACACAGGTTCGGGCCCTCTCAATGGAGGTAATACCCTACTTCCTGCTTGATTAATCTTGATGATATGAGTATTACAAGAGTTGATCTACCACGAGACCAGAGAGGCTAAACCCGAGAAGCTAGCCTATGGTATGATTGTTGATGTGTCCTACGGACTAAACCCTCCGGTTTATATAGATATCGGAGGGGGCTAGGGTTACACAGAGTCGGTTACAGAGAAGGAGATCTATCATCCGAATCGCCAAGCTTGCCTTCCACGCCAAGGAGAGTCCCATTCGGACACGGGACGAAGTCTTCAATCTTGTATCTTCATAGTTCAACAGTCCGGCCAAAGTACATAGTCCGGCTGTCCGGATACCCCCTTATCCAGGACTCCCTCACGCGTGCTCAGAGACGCATACGATGTAGAGGCCGTTGCCCCTAAATTCAACCCCTGGTCGGCCTGCCCGATCACTTTTAATCACAGGGACCACCCGACTAATATCCGACACGGAGGATCGGCTACCTTGGTGCTCGACCCAATAATTGATGGATACCATCTCACTCGAGTCCTATGGACGGCGGCAGTAGTCTTAATCTGATATATCAGGACACTGTCCGCAAGATGGGGATAGACCCATCCAGAATCAGCCAAAGTAACACCACTTTAAAGGAGTGATACCAGGCATTGAGGCCCGCTGCAGGGGCTCCCCCGTATTAGAGGTGACATTCGGTTCTCCCGACAACTTCAGAAGCGAAGAATTACTCTTCGACATCGCTCCCTTCAGCAGCGGTTATCATGCATTACTCGGAAGAACAGCCTTTGCTCGCTTCAATGCAGTACCGAACTACGCCTACCTTAAACTCAAGATGCCCGGTCCGCATGGTGTCATCACTGTTAGCGGAATCTCAGAGTGTTCCTTGCGTGTGGAAAAGTATGCAGCGGCTCTAGCAGCTGGACACTAAGCGGCCTCTCCTATTAAAATGCATGATCGGTCGTTAAGACCACGGACACGGTTAGACGAGTCTGGTGCACCATCGTCGGTAACAACCCAGATAAACCTGAGCTGGGTGCTACACATATACCCCCATGAATGGTACTAGGGGCTGCAACTATGTAACAAGGCCCACAATTCGGCTTGACCTTATTAATATGCCAATATCTCACATCTCTAACATCCATTCAGAATAACCAACTTTTTGCACGCTTACTCTTTTACCTGAGCCTTTGTTTTTACACACACTATTTGTGCGACACCCTTCCTGGATATGGCACAAGGGAGACAAAGGCGCAGACGTGCAGTAGGGCCCCGCTCAAAGGTTTCTCTTTAGATTAAGCCCCTGTGTAAACCTTCTTTACTGTCTCTTGTTGCTCGACATCCCATGGGTATTCAATATACCCACAGGGGATACCGGCGTTATAGGCATTTCGCCATGACAGATCAATGCACGTACCTGGAAATACAGGGTTCATAATCGAGGGCATTGCTCAGCCCAGTATATGTTATAAATTCCGAATACCTTCGGGAGTGTTCGGCGTCGCGAGTTTGGCCTTATATGCATCAGCTCCTAATCATGTCTTTGGACAAATGTTCGGTTTGCCCGGCTCCTGGGTTTGCTGCCTTATGTTCCGTTCTATCGTCTAAGGCGGCCAAAGGAGAACTACTGCGATCGTGCCCTAGTTATTCCGGATGAGCACCTCAGTAGAGAAAGCCGAAAACTGACTGTCATGATACAGCGAGAGACTGGTCAACCACTCGAGGACTCATCGAAATCTTTAGGATTCCTCCGCATTAACGAAGGACCGTTTTCCGGTCATGTACATACGCGCCCCTATCTGGATGCACGCGGAGGTACAAGGGGCTACATAGTAGCCCCACCATCAAACTCCTATGGCTAAGTGAAAGTGTTAGAGCTATATAGTCTGGTTGCCTAGTTCGATGTGCGATCACCTCCTTAATTGTACCGCCCAGATAATCATGTTATAGTAATCCCACGCTAATCATGCCATGACACCTCGGTTACTGTTGCTATCCTCACAATAATTCGGAACCGTTCGAAATTCAAATTCAAATTAATGATAACAATAAAAGTTTTCAAAAATTAAAACTAAAATGTTCGGTGGTTGTCAAATATTACAAAGTTAATTATGGTGCAACAAACCCATTTTTATAAAATACCTAAATGTTCTAAATTAAATAAAACAGAATAGGAAAAGAAATAAAAGAAAAAAAGACAAAAGCAAAAGACAAAACAAAACTAAAAGGAAAAGAAAGGCCCCCTGGCCAACTGGGCCAGACGGCCCAGCTCACCGGCCAGGACGGCCCACCTGGCCCAGCCGGCCTCCCCTTAACCCCCCACCCCGACCGGAACCCTAGCCGGTCTGCCACTCCATTCTCCCCACTCGCCCCCCCCCCTCCCCCACTCGCCCTTCCCCCCTCATCCCCGATCCA
>NC_041393.1:7305325-7306352 GCF_002162155.2 Triticum dicoccoides
GACCGGCCGCACCTTTGCAGCGACCCTTCACCGCCCCGCGCCTTTCCGCTCGTCGCCGTCGCCCCTCCCCGGTGCCTGGCCGCCACGGCCGCCGCCGTTCGCTCGCTCGGTCGGGCCTGCTCATGGCCATGGCCGCACGCCCGGTGACCCGCCCCGCCGTGGCCACGGCCTTGCCCCGCAGCGCCCAATTGAGCGCTCAGATGCGCCTGTAACCCGTCGCCTGCACGCCCGAACCCGATAGGCCCCTGGGGCCTATGACAGATGGGCCCCATGCCCATAACGTTTAAAAAAAGAAAGGAATTAAAAACAAAAATAATAAATAAAAAAATGATTTAATAAAATTAATTATTAATTAATTAATTATCTAATGAATTAATTAAGTTAATTAATCCGGTTTAATTAATTTAATTAACTAGTTAGGTTAATTAAATAGTAATTAAATTATCTAATCTGTAATTAACCTAAACAGAGAATGACAGGTGGGTCCCACCGGACCCACATGTCAGGTTGACCAACTCAACTATGTTGACTGCTGACGTCAGCATGACATCATGCTGACGTCATAAATCCATTTTTCGAATTAATTAAATAATTAATTAAATTCCAGAAATTAATAAAATCTTTAGAAAATCATATCTTTTAATCCGTAACTCGGATTAAAATATTTTCAACATGAAAGTTGTTCAGAACGACGGGACGAATCCGGATACGCAGTCCGTTCGTCCGCCACACACCCCTAACCTATCGAACTCGCAACTTTCCCCCTCCGGCTCCTCTGTCCGAAAACACAAAACACCGGGGATATTTTCCCGGATGTTTCCCCCCGTAACTGGTACCACCTCATACCACGCTAGGGCACGCCTATCATCGTTACTTGTCTTGTCATGCATCGATATGCATCTGTTTACATGGTATTCATTGTTTCTTCCCCCTCTTCTCTCCGGTAGACTACGAGACCGACACTGCTGCTGCCCAGTTCGACTACGGAGTTGACGACCCCTCTCTCTTGCCAGAGCAACCAGGCAAG
>NC_041393.1:7306478-7312833 GCF_002162155.2 Triticum dicoccoides
CCCCCCCTTGATCACCAGATATCGCCTATTCTCCTTTATACTGCTTGCATTAGAGTAGTGTAGCATGTTACTACTTTCCGTTAATCCTATTCTGATGCATAGCCTGTCATTGTTGCTACAGTCATTGATACCTTACCAGCAATCCTAAATGCTTAGTATAGGATGCTAGTTTATCACCATTGGCCCTACATTCTTGTCAGTCTGCCTTGCTATACTATTGGGCCGTGATCACTCGGGAGATGATCACGGGTATATATGATACATACATACATACTATACAGATGGTGACTAAAGTCGGGTCAGCTCGAAGAGTACCCGCGAGTGATTCACGGATTGGGGGCTGAAAGGACCTTTGTCCCGACGGCCCTTTGGATGGATCTTTGTGGCGGAGCGACGGGGCAGGTTGAGACCGCCTAGGAGAGAGGTGGGCCTGGCCCTGTTCGGCGTTCGCTGATACTTAACACGCTTAACGAGATCTTGGTATTTGATCTGAGTTGGCTACGAGCCTATACACACTAACCAACTACGTGGGAAAGATATGGGCACTCGGCGTCGTGGTATCAGCCGAAGCACTTCAGACGTCAGCGACGGAGCGGCGCGCGCCGGATTGGACTGGAACGCCTGCTAGGCTAGGTCTGCTTCCGGCCGCCCTCGCAACGTGCAGGTGTGCTATGGGCGATGGGCCCAGACCCCTGTGCGCTTAGGTTTAGACCGGCGTGCTGGCCTCTCTGTTTTGCCTAGGTGGGGCTGCGACGTGTTGATCTTCCGCGGCCAGGCATGACCCAGGAAAGTGTGTCCGGCCAAATGGGATCAAACGTGTTGGGTAAGTTGGTGCACCCCTGCAGGGAAGTTAATCTATTCGAATAGCCGTGATCTTCGGTAACAGGACGACTTGGAGTTGTACCTTGACCTTATGACAACTAGAACCGGATACTTAATAAAACACACCCTTCCAAGTTCCACAGACAACCCGGTGATCGCTTTTCCACAGGGCGACGAGGGGAGGATCGCCGGGTAGGATTATGCTATGCGATGCTACTGGAGATGCTATTGGAGATGCTACTTGGAGATGCTACTTGGAGATGCTACTTGGAGGACTTCAATCTACTCTCTTCCACATGCTGCAAGACGGAGGCTGCTAGAAGTGTAGTCTTCGACAGGATTAGCTATCCCCCTTTTATTCTGGCATTCTGCAGTTCAGTCCACCGATATGGCCCTTTACACATATACCCATGCATATGTAATGTAGCTCCTTGCTTGCGAGTACTTTTGATGAGTACTCACGGTTGCTTTTCTCCCTCTTTTCCCCTTTCCCTTCTACCTAGTTGTCGCAACCAGATGCTGGAGCCCTGGAGCCAGACGCCACCATCGATGATTATTCCTACTACACTGGAGGTGCCTACTACTACGTGCAGGCCGCTGACGATGACCAAGAGTAGTTAGGAGGATCCCAGGCAGGAGGCATGCGCCTCTTTCGATCTGTATCCCAGTTTGTGCTAGCCATCTTATGGCAACTTGTTTAACTTATGTCTGTACTCAGATATTGTTGCTCCCGCTGACTCGTCTATGTTCGAGCACTTGTATTCGAGCCCTCGAGGACCCTGGCTTGTATTATGATGCTTGTATGACTTATTTATGTTTTAGAGTTGTGTTGTGATATCTTCCCGTGAGTCCCTGATCTTGATCGTACACATTTGCGTGCATGATTAGTGTACGATTGAATCGGGGGCGTCACAAGTTGGTATCGGAGCCGACTGCCTGTAGGAATCCCCCTTCCAACCCCTTGGCCGAAGTCGAGTCTAGACATTACAAAAACTTTTACTAACTTGGCTGTGTGGCTTACGGGCCCACGTCGCCATCGGGTGGTACTAGGATCTTTTACTCCTCGACCTTTACTCTGGGACTCTGAACTCTCTTCTACTCGGGTTAGACGAATTTACTAAATCTAACATTAGGATCTCCTTATCACTTTCACCCGGAGAGCCCCTTATTACTAATGATCGTCTGCTGCACCAGAAGACCCTGAAGATACTCTCCGCTGTTAACCCGAGAACTTGTGTTCATCGCGTTTGCAATTCACCTTCCACCGCAAACCCTTATGGATAACTACTTGCATTTGTTATTCTTACATTCATCCCCAGTGGTCTTGTTATTACAAGATACCCTGAAAAACGCGTCGTTGTTTCGATAATCCCTTGAGCTTACTGCCTTGCTATTCTTTGTCACTTGAATACCCCTACGGTTAATTCTCGCACTTATCGAGTATCCGCTCATCCCCCAGTTGTTCATGTGTTTCACAATGGTCTTCGAAATACTATTCGATCCTCCAAAAATCCTTTAGTAGCTTATTACTCTGCCATACTTGTCTACTTGCATGATGGATGCTTTCCATATGTCTGGCAATATTCGTTAGTATCCTTAGGCATCGTCATTTTGATCCTTTTGATTCAACATGAGTGCGAATGCACGCAATCATCAGTTGATCCTTTTAAATTATCTTTCCGGCTCAGACGTCATTTTAAACATGAGCTGGTTCTCAACCAATCCAAATGCCTTCGATAGTACCCCTAAGGCTATTCAACTTATCCACCAACATTGCTTTTGTTCCCTTGAAGTGAAAATCATAATTCCTTTGCATTTGAGCTCTGGATTAGTCAGTTGTTTCTATAATCCAATGCCCTTGCATTGTTACTTCCTCTGATTGTGTGCCAATGCTCACATCAGCTCTGTTATGGACTGACAGATCCTTTAATGGATTTTATCTGACAACGCCCTTCATATTCAATAACCTTGTGAGCCTTTCCTCGGATACATAATGCCTTTGGTAAATTGTATCCTCTGCTTTCTCAACCTTGCTCTGCCTTCGAGTTTGAGCTAATTACTCCTAAAGATTGTGGTATATGTTTCTAAGATGCTCCGATGGGTTGAACATATACCTTCCTTAATTTTTGTGAACCCAAAAGTCTTCATGGGTCATAACCTTCTGGTAATCCGTCAGTTAAACTTTCAAACTCTAAACATTCTTAACTAAGAGAAGTGAATGGAAGGTTATGCATTGAGGAAGTGGGAGTCGACCTTGAACCTTTGTGTTCATGCCCATGGACACGATGTAGATCTTATCATTAAAGCTTCTCTTAAATTAATTATTCCTTGGTATAAGCTCACATTATATCTAGGATCTGGCCTTTTGCAATCGTGGTTCCGACCATGTTCTCCTTTAAATACCATTTCTCGTGCAAGTTTAAGCACTTGTCTTCTGCAGAGCAATACCCTAGTCCAACCTCTACTTTGATCTGTCATCGAGTATTACCCCCTGGTATCTCGAGATTATCACGGAACTGCATAACTTCTTATGAGTTCTTCATCAAGTACTACATTCTCACTGATTCCAATTTTTCTCGGGCTCTGAGTTATTAAACACTCAAAGACACCAACAACTGAACCGAGTCCGCACTACGGTTCAACAACTTTTAGTAATTCTCTTTACTTACGAGTTTGTAACCGATCACGTCATTTCCAGCCTGTTCGGCTACATCATTACCGTGCTAATTTTAATTGTGCTACTTGGTCCTTCCCGGAGCACAAATTTCGACGGTGAGTTAATCTTACATCGATCTTCCTCGTCATATCATTTCTCCTTGAACAGCAAACTTGATTTCGAGTTTGTGTCGTACCCTCGGTTCCATTAACCTTTCGCTTCATCATTCCTTTGACTTGATGTCATCGTCGATCTATTACATCTTCGTGGAGCCTCTCGACAAAATTTGTCATGATCATCATCAACATCTTGACTCCTTCATGGATATCAATTGAATTCATGATGAGAAATACCGTCCTTGCCCCTCGATGGTTTGTGTTATCATCGACCACTTTATTGCCTTCCGTTCAACACAAACTTATTCGTGTTTTGTGTTATACCTGGAGACCCTTACTATCCAGCATCTGTTCTTCTTTGCCTTCGAGTATTACCATCTTTTATGTCAAGGATGTCGTGGGAAATTCACCACCCTTAAGAATTCTTGATACCAGTGATACTTATTAACATCACCATTCTTTTCTTGGTCCCCGTGATATTTCTAACCGGAATACTGACAGATGGTCTGTGATGTGTAAATTCTAAACTTCGAGCAACCCTCTTGCTTTGAAGTTATTGGTCTATAGTTTCATTCTATGACTATGGCTTATTGAATCACCATTCTGACATTGGTCGTGCAACCCAACCCATATTTTGGGCGCACCTTTCAACCAACGTTTAATTGTGTATGTTTTCCTCGAGCATACTTCCTTATATCATTTGATCTGACAAATGTTATCTCCTTGTTCACTTAATTGTGGAGATCCATCTTTTGGAAATCTCGATGAATTGCCGTTGAGTTCACCAGACACCTCCTTGTCCTCTCCTTGGGATAATGATGAACTCTTGTTAACGGAAATCACTTCATAGTTCCTTTCCCGAGAATCTTACAGTGTTATCCCGTCAATTTGTGTTGCACCTTTCTTCTCAGGCATCCTGAGCCTGAGGTATCCTGACACCAATCATACCTGAATCTCCGTCAGATATGATGGTTGGGACAACTTTCCAAGAGTTATGATATTGATCCTTTGATGACCCGGTAACATGATGTCATGCCTAGCACCCCCCCCCCGGCTGGAGGACCTATCATTATAGATTCCTTTTCAGCAAGGTTATCCATTCATCCATGAGGAAATTGTAAGACTTATTCTACAAGTTATTCCTGATGGATCCTTCGTGTTTCCAAAGTCTGATCTTCACCTGAAGACCATGTCAATGCTATCTCGAAGCATGTCAATGGTACTCCGATTTTCAACAGGAACATTTGAAGCACGATGCTAAATTTTATTTATCATTTATCCTAACACCGTTGTATGGGTAATATCAAGAGATTCCTCCCCCCTTACCTAAATGGTTTTCTACTTTATATCCTGTCATGGATATCTTGCTCTGCTTGTCCTTGGGAAGGATATACCCTTGAACTATGTGTTTAAACATATTTTCCTTTCCATTGTTCTGTTTAATCTGATGATCATATTTTCCTTCCATTGGTTTGTTTGAACCTTTTCTATGATCTATATGATATAAGCAGTAATAATCCACTGCTTGTGCAAACACCTCGATGTACAACCCTGTCGGTAAGACCTTGTTACTTTTGTTGATGACATTCCGGTAACCACCGATGGACGGGAACCTTGCCTATTGGTCCGCCTCGTTTCAACGAGCAGAAAAATGGTTCTCTTCGTCCCTCACCCTTGGTACCTATGTTGTTGCCGACATGACCCACAGACTCTCCTCTGGCATGCCTTGCTTACATGATTGTGCAAGACGTCACCGCCTTTCCTACTTTTAACCCACATGGTGGGCCCATAACCCACAGTTCCACAGGATCGAAACCTGACTCTCATGTACACCTTGTTGTCAAAGTTATTCCTCGAGCTTGACTTCGTATGTAATTCATGGGCCACATGCCTAGTAATCTATTCTGGTATCAGACACAATACCTACCCTCGCCTTTCTGAACCCCTTCTCTCACTCTGGTTCAGACTTCGAGCAACTATCTATCCGCTGGGAACCTCTTATTCTATCTTCGTACCTTACTCTCGATGTATTTTATATGTTCAACTCGAGAGATAATCTTATGCTCATTCATGGGTTAACCCCAGATTGTTTTCCCCCATAAGCATTCTGTCGTAGCCAAGCTGCCCCTTATTCTTTCGTAAGTATGATGGAGATCCTGAAGAAAGGATGACGACTTCATCATGATGACTTGAAGCAGAAAAATGAAGACATCAATGTAATGGATTGATCTCTTCGAGAAGAGCAAGCTAGGATGAGAAGACCCGCTAGATTCGTTACCAAACCTTCCCCCCTTTCACTACCTCTTAAATCTCGGGACGAGATTTCTTGTAGTGGAGGAGATTTGTAATGCCCGGATAATCATGCTACAGTAATCCCACGCTAATCATGCCATGACACCTCGGTTACTGTTGCTATCCTCACAATAATTCGGAACCGTTCGAAATTCAAATTCAAATTAATGATAACAATAAAAGTTTTCAAAATTTAAAACTAAAATGTTCGGTGGTTGTCAAATATTACAAAGTTAATTATGGTGCAACAAACCCATTTTTATAAAATACCTAAATGTTCTAAATTAAATAAAACAGAATAGGAAAAGAAATAAAAGAAAAAAATACAAAAGCAAAAGACAAAACAAAACTAAAAGGAAAAAAAGGGCCCCTAGCCAACTGGGCCAGACGGCCCAGCTCACCGGCCAGGACGGCCCACCTGGCCCAGCCGGCCTCCCCTTAACCCCCCACCCCGATCGGAACCCTAGCC
>NC_041393.1:7314790-7321498 GCF_002162155.2 Triticum dicoccoides
GCCTAGCATCGTTACTTGTCTTGTCATGCATCGATATGCATCTGTTTAGATGGTATTCATTGTTTCTTCCCCCTCTTCTCTCCGGTAGACTACGAGACCGACACTGCTGCTGCCCAGTTCGACTACGGAGTTGACGACCCCTCTCTCTTGCCAGAGCAACCAGGCAAGCCCCCCCCCCCCTTGATCACCAGATATCGCCTATTCTCCTTTATATTGCTTGCATTAGAGTAGTGTAGCATGTTACTACTTTCCGTTAATCCTATTCTGATGCATAGCCTGTCATTGTTGCTACAGTCATTGATACCTTACCAGCAATCCTAAATGCTTAGTATAGGATGCTAGTTTATCACCATTGGCCCTACATTCTTGTCAGTCTGCCTTGCTATACTATTGGGCCGTGATCACTCGGGAGATGATCACGGGTATATATGATACATACATACATACTATACAGATGGTGACTAATGTCGGGTCAGCTCGAAGAGTACCCGCGAGTGATTCATGGATTGGGGGCTGAAAGGACCTTTGTCCCGACGGCCCTCTGGATGGATCTTTGTGGCGGAGCGACGGGGCAGGTTGAGACCGCCTAGGAGAGAGGTGGGCCTGGCCCTGTTCGGCGTTCGCGGATACTTAACATGCTTAACGAGATCTTGGTATTTGATCTGAGTTGGCTACGAGCCTATGCGCACTAACCAACTACGTGGGAAAGATATGGGCACTCGGCGTCGTGGTATCAGCCGAAGCACTTCAGACGTCAACGACGGAGCGGCGCGCGCCGGATTGGACTGGAACGCCTGCTAGGCTAGGTCTGCTTCCGGCCGCCCTCGCAACATGCAGGTGTGCTATGGGCGATGGGCCCAGACCCCTGTGCGCTTAGGTTTAGACCGGCGTGCTGGCCTCTCTGTTTTGCCTAGGTGGGGCTGCGACGTGTTGATCTTCCGCGGCCGGGCATGACCCAGGAAAGTGTGTGTGGCCAAATGGGATCAAACGTGTTGGGTAAGTTGGTGCACCCCTGCAGGGAAGTTAATCTATTCGAATAGCCGTGATCTTCGGTAACAGGACGACTTGGAGTTGTACCTTGACCTTATGACAACTTGTCAGGACCCCGACTCAATGCCACATCGATCTAGCATGTAACACCTCATATCACTTTGCGGCCTCACGCACGGTATCCCCACGGGTGTCGCATTACCTTTGCCTGGGACCGTTTGCGCCTTTTGGCACACGTATATGACAGTGTCGCTAGCATCCATATGATAAGGAGCCCGGGCTGACATGGCTAGTCGTAAACCCAAAGTGGCACAGACTTACAGGGACAGGCATCCATGACCCAGCATCGAACGTGTCGGTCATCAGCGAGTGAATCCAGGCTGTAGCACTGGGCTAGCAGGACTCCGGTGAACCGGGCTGTAGCGGGCTAACAGGACTCCGGTATTCATCGCGTGACATTTCCCCGAAGGGACAGACACAGGAACGAAGAAGGACACATGCCGGCCAGCCTAAGTGTTCCGGAGCAGTAGCAAGCTACCATGGCTCAGTGGAAACACTAGGAGACATTTCCCGGTAAGAGAGGCTACTAAAGATAAACAACTAGATGGTCAGATCCCACACATACCAAGCATTTCAATAACATACACACAATATGCTCGATATGTGCAAATACAACATGGCATCACAACATGACTCTATGCCTCAAGTAATTTATTCAATAGGCTCCGAGGAGCGAGATATTACAAACAGGGGTCTCATGACCCAACATTCAGAGCATACAAATCAAAGCACAAACGGAAGCTATCATGTCTGAGTACAGACATCTATAAATGAAAAAGGCTGAGAAGCCTGACTATCTATCAGATCCTGCCGAGGGCACAAGATCGTAGCTGAGGTATCAAGCTAAACGTCGAAGTCCACGCGAAACTACTAGTGAGACCGAAGTCTCTCTGCAAAACATAAAATAGGCAAACGTGAGTACAAATGTACCCAGCAAGACTTACATCAGATCTATCTACACATGCATCATTATCAACAAAGGGATGGTGGGGTTTAACTGCAGCAAGCCAGCTTTGACTCGGTGGCTATCCTAAACTACGACTGCAAGCGACTCTTTTGAGGTGGCGCACACGAGTCCACATATTCACCATATCAATACACCACTATGGATCCGCTCCCGTCTCCCTACGAGAACACCATCCATAGCACTCACGCTTATCTTGCGCATTTTAAAGTATCCACTTTCATTTGTCTATGAACTGATATAAGCAACCCAGAGGTCCTTTTCCGTGGACACGGCTATTCGAATAGATTAGGTTAACCCTGCAGGGGTGTACTTCTTCACACACGCTCTCACCACTTACCGCCGTTTACACGACATGTACTCGGCAACCTTCAAGCGGAAGCCCAACGTGGGTGTCGGCCACGGCCTACCTAAACACTCAAGTCTCTAGTCCAGGTTTATCGCCTATTCGGGTTCCATCCATGAGGAGATCCGGCCGGAGTTTCGCTCACAGCCCCAAACGATGTGAACAGGGTTCCCGAGACACCAAACGGGCGCCCGGTACACCGTGCCACGTGCCTACCGCATCACAGCCCACCCCTACGGTCAGCGCTGCGCACGGCCTCCAGCATACTACAAACACAAGAAACTACTTGCAACTCCTGGACAGAGGACAAGGGTGATCAAGAAGCCGAGAGGGTCCATTGGTTTCGGGCCCAATGCGTGGTAGTAGATGAATCATGGATCACCAATACAGAACTCAGTTCCTGAGGACGGCTTCAATGAGACAACCCACCATGTACTCCTACATGGCCTCTCACCGCTACCTTTACCAAATCGTGTTCACACACTTAGCTCACACACAGTAGGACAGGTTCACACGCCTCTGATTCATCCCCGATGAATCAGACCTGACTCAACTCTAAGCAATAGCAGGCATGACAAACAAACATGAATGAGTAGGCACATCAGGGCTCAAACAACTCCTACTCATGCTAGTGGGTTTCATCTATTTACTGTGGCAATGACAGGTCATGCAAAGGACAAAGGGGTTCAGCTACCGCAGCAAGTAACAGATGAATCGGTGTTGTCCTAATGCAGTAAAAGAGAGCAGGAGCGAGAGAGTAGGATTGTATCGGAATGAACAAGGGGGTTTTGCTTGCCTGGCACTTCTGAAGATAGCATTGAGTCTTCATCAGTGTCAACGATCGCATCATCGGTATCACGTCTATCGAGAGGGGACAAATACCGGCAACACAGAAGGGAACACAATCAATGCAATGCACAATATGATGCATGATCATGACATGGCAAAATGGATGTGTTTTGGGCTAATGCAACTAGCAACAGATTAAATGAAGTTGGTTTGAATATAAGATTCAAATTCAAACTCCATATGTGATTATTCAAATGCCATTTAATTGATTTGTGCTAAACAGCAGCTATAAGTTGTTCTAACATGCATGAAAATGGTACAGATGGATTCCTTGAATTTTTTTGATAATTTTTCATATATAATTTATTTAATTTGGAGCTACGGTTGAATTTCTATGAATTTTAGAAGTTTTAGGCATTTTCTGAATTTTCCTGATTAAATTAAATCCAGAAAGCATTACTGCGTCAGCATGACGTTGGCATGACGTCAGCAAGTCAACAGGGGCCGGCTCGGGTCAAACCTGACATGTGGGGTCCACACGTCAGTGACACAGGGGCTAATCCCGCGTTGACCCGGGCTTTGACCCACTACGGGGCCCACTGTCAGTGGCTGTGGGGGGGAGTTGTTTAGGCGTCATTAGTGCTAATTAGGCGTGCCACGTCGGCAGTCGCCGGAGTGTCGCCGGCGACGACCACGGCCGACAGCGGAGGTGCACCGTGCGCTCGCTACGGAGCACCATTTGACGTGCGGTTTGCTCCTACGGGTTCCTAGGAGGAAGGCGCATCTAAAGAGGTAAGTGACAGCAGCTGGGGTGGCCGGAGCTGCCGGCGGCGAGCTCCTTTGCGGCTGCCGGAGTTCGGGCAATCTCGGGGTCGGGGTTAGGGAGCACGGCAGGAGGAGCTGGGGCGTGCTATGGACTCCTGAGATCACGGTGAGCACGACAGTGGCCTCGGATACGAGCTGGGGTGGCTGTGGCCACGGCCACGCCATGGCCGGCGGCGAGAGATTCTCGGGCAAAGTGGTGGGGCTAGCTAGAGAGGGAGGTGGGGCACGGGAAGAGGGGGAATCAGCACAGGAGCTCACAGCGGGTGCAGTGGTGGCCTCGGCGAGCTCGGGGAGGCACCGGAGCCGACGAATTTGACGAAGACGGCCGGCGGTTCCGAGGTAGAAGACGACGTCGATGGCGGCGATGCGGCACGTCCGGGGCCTCGTGGCTCGTTGAGGAGGTAGAGGGAGGACCCGCGGAGCTTCCTGGGGCGTCGGTGAGGCTAGGGGTGGCCGGTGGCCATGGGTACGGCGACGATGGTGGCGAGCTCCGCTCGGTGGTGTGCGCGGGAGGGAAGCAGAGGAGGGAACGGGGTCCAGGGGAAGAGAGGGAGGGCTGGACGGCTCCGGGCGGCTGCGTGGCGTCTCCACGCATGGATAGGCTCGAAGGGGAAGGCCTCCAGCGCGAAGCAGGAGGTGGCCGGCGCTCTTCGGGCGCGCGCCACGCCTCGCCTCTGCCTTCTGGCAGAGGAAGAAGAGGACAAGGGGGGGAAGGTGGGCTGGGCCGCGCTGGTGGGGGAGCTGGGCCGGCTGGTGGCTGCACGGGTGAGGCCAGGTAGGCTCTATTCTTTTTATTTTATTTTTTTTAATTATTTCAGTTTTCTGTTTTGCAGGTTTGTTTTGAATTTGGTTTTGAAACCAATTCAATTTATTTTGCTTCTGACAATATTTTTAGGAGCTAAAAGAATTAAAACAATGCTCCACAAAAATATTTCAGAATTATTGGACCTATATTTATTTAACAGTAGATATAAGTCCAATTCAAATAGCTATGATTTAAATTCAAAGTCCCAAAAATAATTCCTTAAAAATGTTCAATATTTTGGTTGGGACCAGAACCCTTACCAAAAATTATCAAACATTTAAGAAGAGCCTTTTGGAGCAATGAATGAGATTTCTAGGGTTTTTGCCCCTCTTTTATTTAGGGTTTTGAGGCTTCCAATATTCCTCAATTCAAGTTTCAAAAATATAGACATGATGCACACATGAAGCTAGCCTAGAGCAATGCCAGAAACTAGGGATGTGACAGCTCACCCCCACTAAACAAGAATCTCGTCTCGAGATTCAAGCGTAGGGTAGGATGAAGGGGAAACGCAAACTAGTATAATCTTCACGATCCAGGGTGCACTTCAAATGAACGTTGATTTGAACACCATTATTGTCTTGAAGTCTTGCTCTGAGAAATCCTGCCAACATGACATGGAGGGAAGAAGGAGACTCTAGAAGGGTCGATCTTCTTGAAGATCGAACAACTCACGGAATGAGACATAGGACCATCTCTCGGGTTGAGACACGAGATACACATCAAGAGGGGTGGAAAGAAACGGATGGCGAAGGTTCACTAGGTGGACAACAATTCCACACCTAAGAAGGTGGTAAACGATTGTCAACGTAGCGAAGAGTTGAGTTGCCATGATACCATAACGATACACCTTAGGGAAGGTGACTCGTAGAGATATCCCCTTAAGTGGCAAAAAGAATTACTTTTGATTCAGAGATCATTGAAACTCTTTAAACCAGCCTAAGGCAATTCTCGAGCGATCGTTTGGAGGGGGTCGGTAGAATGGCATACTCGGACTTGGATGATGTGGATTACCTTGTTGAAGACAACGTAATGGATGAATTTGCTTATCACCGGAAATGGAAGAGACCCATGGTAGAATGGCACATTGGCGGTGCAAGCTGGGAACAAAATGCAAATGCTGGGAATGATTCTGGTAACTGGGGAAGAACCCAACAATAGGGAGTGAATTCACTGTTTGAGTAGGTCATAGCATAACCGAGGAAATCTGGGGCAATCCCAGCTAGAGCCGATGATAACACGTAGCGCTTGTGCGTGCTCTCAAGAACTTGAGCATTTCCATATTCATCAAGGTTTTACCAACATCCGTGTCAAGGATCCTGGCAACACAACATACCACCATGATGAACAACGATGGACGATGCAGATGCAAAGGAAGATAACACCTTCTCAGATTTCACCTTAGCGAGGCCAAGGAAATAAAAATCTGGATGATCGACCGAGAGACATTTAGCACTCCGCTTCTAATGTTCTCCTTGATGTGCTAGTGTAACCCATTCATAGATATGGTTGATATCTAGAACATCAAGTAAAAAGGCCGGACTTCGGGATCTCAGAAATCCATAGGGGCAACTAGGGAGTAAACCCTACGAAATCCCTATGGGGAGGTGGCCAACTTCATCAATCAAGATATTATAATAACAGGTCTTCCGGCTGGGTGTGTTGGCCACGACATCCACTTTACCGGTTATCGCGCGACCAATATTATAATTCTTGGGAAATATTCCAACCATCATATCTGCCTGAGATTCAGATCTGGTTGGTGTCAGGATATTCCAGACTCATCGAGTCTAGGAAGAAAAACGGAAGTTTGCAACACAAATCGACGAGATGACGTTGCGGGATTCTCGGGAGATGAACTACGATAGCAAGCTCCAAAACATGAGTTGGTTCTGCTACAAACATGTGAACACGTTGTCCCAGACAAGCATG
>NC_041393.1:7321508-7336133 GCF_002162155.2 Triticum dicoccoides
TTCCAACTCTCCAAGTTGTTGTCTAGCTTAACCAACTAGCTCAGGGATATCTAACACCGATCTTGGAGAGAGGGTGGTTCACAAGAACCCGACTTGATCACGAGCTCAACATACGGTCAGGTGACGACCTGGTGATACTTCCGAGAAGACATTCAGAAAATCACGAACCACCGGTATGTTACTAAGCTCGAGAACAATCTCGCTTTTTGGGGCAAGACGATATGATCAAATGAGTGAGGACTTGACAAGATCCTAACTCATCAATCGAAGGGTGCACCGAAATAAGGACTAGGTAGCACGATCAGTCTTAGAAGGATGATTCCAATAACCAACACACTAAGAATGAAATTATTGTCCTTTAACTACCAAGCAACGAGGTTGCTGGGAGTATTGATTTCACACATCACAATTCATTTGTCGGTATTCCGGTTGCATCAACACGAGGGCCGAGGATTGACTAATGATGGTGAGAAGTATCACTACGTCAAAATTCATGAGAGTTGGTGCAGTTCTCATGACAATTCTGACATAAAGGGGGTAATACTCCAAGGTAGAGCAGAACCAAAAGCTGGATTGGCATTTGATCTGCGGAATACAACTACTTTGACCCAATCCTAGATATGGAAGAGGTACTGGAGTTTGTTTCTCCTAGTCATTCCGGAATAGAATGGCTTGATAGTCCATAAGAGTCATAGGCATCGATGAACGAACGCACGCATACTCTTGACTATCAATTGATAGACGAGGGTCAGAATGCAACTAAAGAGAACAACTCAAAGGAACATATAACTTTCTGAGTTGTGGATGCATAGATTAGTATGTCGAACCAAGTTCAACATATTTCTTCCGGATAACCCATGCAGAAAGGTAGAACTGGCAGAGTCACGATTTATGAATGGAGAACTCCTCAAGAGTACTCTAATTGTGATTTTTTTTAACCCAATAAACATCTGCCATAAGTAGTTCATGGTATTTGGAAGAAGAAGATACCACGGACTTCAAGGACTATCGCAAAGGTTACTAATATCCTAAAGGCACTAGCAATTACTATCCGCATGAAGTAGGTAGAGTGAATCTCGGGTTCAGAACCCAGGAGTAGAATACCTACTACTAAGTAGCATCACGGGATGCTTCCGAGAATAAAGGCCAGAATCTTCACACTAGGACACAAATCATGGCTAGACCACTAGATGATCCCCTAAGACACCTAGGGTCATAATAATATCTCCAACATATATGTCAAGGTAACAGAGTACCTCAACTCACTAATTAGTGTGATTGAGCTGGCATAAAGGAGCATCGAAACCAGAGGGAAAGGATTTTGCAAATGCATCAGACTATTTGGAAACCTGGAATGACTCGGACAGCATAACGGCTGTAAATGCTCAGAAAAGATTTGAGACACTCACAAAATTGGTGGCATAACCACTCAGAAGCACAATATCAAGGTTCCGAGATCAACAATTAACATACGGAAGTAGTAGGAACTGAGCTGAGACTTAAATCCAACAATCTTATAAGTCTACTGATTAGTAACACGTGATCCTAATAGAAAGAAGAGATAGCCTGGTTTTTAATCCCCGCAGGAAAGATAAGATGACTCAGATCAGAAGGGCATGAGGTATAAGGAGTAAAAAGAGCCTTACGTTCCATCCCACAATCAATTCCCCTACATATAACTAAAGAATTTCTAGACTCAACTTCGACCAGTTTGGCTTGGTAATCCTACAGGCAGTCAAGCTCTGATACCAACGCTGTCAGGACCCCGACTCAATGCCACATCGATCTAGCATGTAACACCTCATATCACTTTGCGGCCTCACGCACGGTATCCCCACGGGTGTCGCATTACCTTTGCCCGGGACCGTTTGCGCCTTTTGGCACACGTATATGACAGTGTCGCTAGCATCCATATGATAAGGAGCCCGGGCTGACATGGCTAGTCGTAAACCCAAAGTGGCACAGACTTACAGGGACAGGCATCCATGACCCAGCATCGAACGTGTCGGTCATCAGCGAGTGAATCCAGGCTGTAGCACTGGGCTAGCAGGACTCCGGTGAACCGGGCTGTAGCGGGCTAACAGGACTCCGGTATTCATCGAGTGACATTTCCCCGAAGGGACAGACACAGGAACGAAGAAGGACACATGCCGGCCAGCCTAAGTGTTCCGGAGCAGTAGCAAGCTACCATGGCTCGGTGGAAACACTAGGAGACATTTCCCCGTAAGAGAGGCTACTAAAGATAAACAACTAGATGGTCAGATCCCACACATACCAAGCATTTCAATAACATACACACAATATGCTCGATATGTGCAAACACAACATGGCATCACAACATGACTCTATGACTCAAGTAATCTATTCAATAGGCTCCGAGGGGCGAGATATTACAAACATGGGTCTCATGACCCAACATTCAGAGCATACAAATCAAGCACAAGCGGAAGCTATCATGTCTGAGTACAGACATCTATAGATGAAAAAGGCTGAGAAGCCTGACTATCTACCAAATCCTGCCGAGGCACAAGATCGTAGCTGAGGTAACAAGCTAAACGTCGAAGACCACGCGGAAATACTAGTGAGACTGAAGTCTCTCTGCAAAAACATAAAATAGGCAAACGTGAGTACAAATGTACCCAGCAAGACTTACATCAGAACTATCTACATATGCATCATTATCAACAAAGGGATGGTGGGGTTTGACTGCAGCAAGCCAGCTTTGACTCGGTGGCTATCCTAAACTACGACTGCAAGCGACTCTTTTGAGGTGGCGCACACGAGTCCACATATTCACCATATCAATACACCACTATGGATCCACTCTCGTTCCCCTACGAGAACGCCATCCATAGCACTCACGCTTATCTTGCGTATTTTAGAGTATCCACTTTCACTTGTCTATGAACTGATATAAGCAACCCAGAAGTCCTTTTCCGCGGACACGGCTATTCGAATAGATGATGTTAACCCGGCAGGGGTGTACTTCTTCACACACGCTCTCACCACTTACCGCCGTTTACACGACATGTACTCGGCAACCTTCAAGCGGAAGCCCAACGTGGGTGTCGGCCACGGCCTACCTAAACACTCAAGTCTCTAGTCCAGGTTTATCGCCTATTCGGGTTCCATCCATGAGGAGATCCGGCCGGAGTTTCGCTCACAGCCCCAAACGATGTGAACAGGGTTCCCGAGACACCAAACGGGCGCCCGGTACACCGTGCCACGTGCCTACCGCATCACAGCCCACCCCTACGGTCAGCGCTGCGCACGGCCTCCAGCATACTACAAACACAAGAAACTACTTGCAACTCCTGGACAGAGGACAAGGGTGATCAAGAAGCCGAGAGGGTCCATTGGTTTCGGGCCCAATGCGTGGTAGTAGATGAATCATGGATCACCAATACAGAACTCAGTTCCTGAGGACGGCTTCAATGAGACAACCCACCATGTACTCCTACATGGCCTCTCACCGCTACCTTTACCAAATCGTGTTCACACACTTAGCTCACACACAGTAGGACAGGTTCACACGCCTCTGATTCATCCCCGATGAATCAGACCTGACTCAACTCTAAGCAATAGCAGGCATGACAAACAAACATGAATGAGTAGGCACATCAGGGCTCAAACAACTCCTACTCATGCTAGTGGGTTTCATCTATTTACTGTGGCAATGACAGGTCATGCAAAGGACAAAGGGGTTCAGCTACCGCAGCAAGTAACAGATGAATCGGTGTTGTCCTAATGCAGTAAAAGAGAGCAGGAGCGAGAGAGTAGGATTGTATCGGAATGAACAAGGGGGTTTTGCTTGCCTGGCACTTCTGAAGATAGCATTGAGTCTTCATCAGTGTCAACGATCGCATCATCGGTATCACGTCTATCGAGAGGGGACAAATACCGGCAACACAGAAGGGAACACAATCAATGCAATGCACAATATGATGCATGATCATGACATGGCAAAATGGATGTGTTTTGGGCTAATGCAACTAGCAACAGATTAAATGAAGTTGGTTTGAATATAAGATTCAAATTCAAACTCCATATGTGATTATTCAAATGCCATTTAATTGATTTGTGCTAAACAGCAGCTATAAGTTGTTCTAACATGCATGAAAATGGTACAGATGGATTCCTTGAATTTTTCTGATAATTTTTCATATATAATTTATTTAATTTGGAGCTACGGTTGAATTTCTATGAATTTTAGAAGTTTTAGGCATTTTCTGAATTTTCCTGATTAAATTAAATCCAGATAGCATTACTGCGTCAGCATGACGTTGGCATGACGTCAGCAAGTCAATAGGGGCCGGCTCGGGTCAAACCTGACGTGTGGGGTCCACACGTCAGTGACATAGGGGCTAATCCCGCGTTGACCCGGGCTTTGACCCACTACGGGGCCCACTGTCAGTGGTTGTGGGGGGGGGTGTTTAGGCGTCATTAGTGCTAATTAGGCGTGCCACGTCCGCAGTCGCCGGAGTGTCGCCGGCGACGACCACGGCCGACAGCGGAGGTGCACCGTGCGCTCGCTACGGAGCACCATTTGACATGCGGTTTGCTCCTACGGGTTCCTGGGAGGAAGGCGCATCTAAAGAGGTAAGTGACAGCAGCTGGGGTGGCCGGAGCTGCCGGCGGCGAGCTCCTTTGCGGCTGCCGGAGTTCGGGCAATCTCGGGGTCGGGGTTAGGGAGCACGGCAGGAGGAGCTGGGGCGTGCTACGGACTCCTGAGATCACGGTGAGCACGACAGTGGCCTCGGATACGAGCTGGGGTGGCTGTGGCCACGGCCACGCCATGGCCGGCGGCGAGAGATTCTCGGGCAAAGTGGTGGGGCTAGCTAGAGAGGGAGGTGGGGCACGGGAAGAGGGGGAATCAGCACAGGAGCTCACAGCGGGTGCAGTGGTGGCCTCGGCGAGCTCGGGGAGGCACCGGAGCCGACGAATTTGACGAAGACGGCCGGCGGTTCCGAGGTAGAAGACGACGTCGATGGCGGCGGTGCGGCACGTCCGGGGCCTCGTGGCTCGTTGAGGAGGTAGAGGGAGGACCCGCGGAGCTTCCTGGGGCGTCGGTGAGGCTAGGGGTGGCCGGTGGCCATGGGTACGGCGACGATGGCGGCGAGCTCCGCTCGGTGGTGTGCGCGGGAGGGAAGCAGAGGAGGGAACGGGGTCCAGGGGAAGAGAGGGAGGGCTGGACGGCTCCGGGCGGCTGCGTGGCGTCTCCACGCATGGATAGGCTCGAAGGGGAAGGCCTCCAGCGCGAAGCAGGAGGTGGCCGGCGCTCTTCGGGCGCGCGCCACGCCTCGCCTCTGCCTTCTGGCAGAGGAAGAAGAGGACAAGGGGGGGAAGGTGGGCTGGGCCGCGCTGGTGGGGGAGCTGGGCCGGCTGGTGGCTGCACGGGTGAGGCCAGGTAGGCTCTGTTCTTTTTATTTATTTTTTTTAATTATTTCAGTTTTCTGTTTTGCAGGTTTGTTTTGAATTTGGTTTTGAAACCAATTCAATTTATTTTGCTTCTGACAATATTTTTAGGAGCTAAAAGAATTAAAACAATGCTCCACAAAAATATTTCAGAATTATTGGACCTATATTTATTTAACAGTAGATATAAGTCCAATTCAAATAGCTATGATTTAAATTCAAAGTCCCAAAAATAATTCCTTAAAAATGTTCAATATTTTTGTTGGGACCAGAACCCTTACCAAAAATTATCAAACATTTAAGAAGAGCCTTTTGGAGCAATGAATGAGATTTCTAGGGTTTTTGCCCCTCTTTTATTTAGGGTTTTGAGGCTTCCAATATTCCTCAATTCAAGTTTCAAAAATATAGACATGATGCACACATGAAGCTAGCCTAGAGCAATGCCAGAAACTAGGGATGTGACACAACTAGAACCGGATACTTAATAAAACACACCCTTCCAAGTTCCACAGACAACCCGGTGATCGCTTTTCCATAGGGCGACGAGGGGAGGATCGCCGGGTAGGATTATGCTATGCGATGCTACTGGAGATGCTACTGGAGATGCTACTTGGAGATGCTACTTGGAGATGCTACTTGGAGGACTTCAATCTACTCTCTTCCACATGCTGCAAGACGGAGGCTGCTAGAAGTGTAGTCTTCGACAGGATTAGCTATCCCCCTTTTATTCTGGCATTCTGCAGTTCAGTCCACCGATATGGCCCTTTACACATATACCCATGCATATGTAGTGTAGCTCCTTGCTTGCGAGTACTTTGGATGAGTACTCACGGTTGCTTTTCTCCCTCTTTTCCCCTTTCCCTTCTACCTGGTTGTCGCAACCAGGTGCTGGAGCCCTGGAGCCAGACGCCACCATCGATGATGATTCCTACTACACTGGAGGTGCCTACTACTACGTGCAGGCCGCTGACGATGACCAAGAGTAGTTAGGAGGATCCCAGGCAGGAGGCATGCGCCTCTTTCGATCTGTATCCCAGTTTGTGCTAGCCATCTTATGGCAACTTGTTTAACTTATGTCTGTACTCAGATATTGTTGCTCCCGCTGACTCGTCTATGTTCGAGCACTTGTATTCGAGCCCTCGAGGCCCCTGGCTTGTATTATGATGCTTGTATGACTTATTTATGTTTTAGAGTTGTGTTGTGATATCTTCCCGTGAGTCCCTGATCTTGATCGTACACATTTGCGTGCATGATTAGTGTACGATTGAATCGGGGGCGTCACATTAATGGACCAAGACGTTGGGTTAAGTGTGATTACGCACATTTTCTTGAACACCCCTGCATTATATGCGTGGGAGCTGAAGCCAACGACTGCTAACTTTCAGGTTATATACATACATAAACGGCCACATAGGAGGCACTATAACACTTTCAGGCGAAAGTATAAACACATCCTTTATAATTAACACAGAATTGTTTTTACAATTAAACGACTTGTCACTGGAACATGACATTCTTCGAGCACTGAGCCTCTATTATACGGGCACCTTCTATGACCTGCTTAAAATAGCGCTCGGCTGGGTCCTGGCTTCCTGTCGGACTCTGGGTTGCAATGCTAGTAGCCTCCATATCTGCCCAGTATGCTTTAACACGGGCAAGAGCCATCTGTGCACCCTCTATGCACGCCGACCTCTTCATGGCATCGATTCGTGATACGGCTCCAAGGAATTATTGCACTAAACCAAAGTAACTGCCCAACCTTGGTCCCTTCGGCCATAGATGGTCTATTACAGACCTCATTGCAAGATCGGACAATCTGCAGAGCTCGGCCATAGCATCCATCCTCTCACTCAATGGCAGCGGGCGAGTCGGAGCATTGAATTGCGACCAGAATAGCCTTTCTATGTCATTATCTTTCTGATCCTTGAAGAACTTGGCCGCATCAGCCGCACTTTTTGCCGGATCCGCATACGCGTCTTCAGCACTCCAAAGCTGATCCAGGGGAGCGTACTTTGGGTCTCCGAACTTCATCCGCAACAATAGGGGCTTCCAGCCGCGATGTCTCCGGCCTGTCGAAGCTCCTCCCGTGCAGCTTTAATTTCAGAGCGCGTCTCCTTGGCCGCATCCAGGGCCTTCTTCAGGTCAACCGACTTCGCCTGATTCTTCTTTTTGAGGAGCTCATATCGGCCGACGGCGTCCCTCAGCTCCACAGCCATCTCGGCTATTTTATCTTCGCTTCGGCGATGAGCAGCCTGTTCGGCTCTGAGTTCTTCGTCCGCCTTTAGGGCAGACGCATTGCTAGGCTGGGCTTGTTCCTTGGCTAGGGCAAGTTCCGCCCTCAGGGCCTCCACGGCAGCAGCTCCGCCTACAGCCAAAGCATATCATATTAACATTACACTCATCTTAATATTTTCAAAACAAATGAGGAGAAAAGAGCACATACTCTGTGACTCGTCAAGCCGCTTGTTTACAAGCGTGATGTCGGCATCCACCACATCAATCTGTCGCCTCAGTTCGGCAAATTCAGCGGTCCGGTCTATCGCCAGACCCTTAGCCACCTGCGCATGAGTGCAGTGTGATCATTACCTGGGAGTATGATCCTCCGTTTGCCACCTATGGCTGGCAACCAGAGACTCGGGGGGCTACTATCTATACGGAGCACACCTAGTGTGTGTGGTACAACTGAAAAATTACGTGTGTACCTCAAAGCCTTTGAGCAGGCTTGTAAAAGCTTCATTCAACCCGCTTGTGGCAGATGAAATCTTCTCCAACACCGTACCCATCAATGTATGGTGATCCTCTGAGAGAGCAGCTCACTCCAGAAGACCCGTCAGTGTGTCCGGCCGAGCGCCGAACTGTCCCGGACCCTTCCTATTTCCCTCCATGGGAGCCGAACACGCCGGGCTCGGGGTGGCCGAAGTGTTAGCTTCCGGCCTCGGCGGATCTGGACTCCTCCATGACGACACCTCAGGGTCGCCCACCCCATGGGGCGGAAAGGCAGGTGGGGTTTCACTCTCCATCATCTCCGAAAGAAGATCCCCTGAAGACGAACTCTGTTGAGAAGAGCTACTAACCGGTCTGCAAAAAATAGATCCTGGTTATTGTTCTCGGAAGAGGAAGCAATATCTTTTTATTCATGATTAACTTACAGCTCGGTGGAGGGCTGGCCCGTTTGCGGGCATGATGCGGTGAGGACACCCTCCGGGGCAGGGCCCCCTAGTGAAGTTTTCTTCCCTTGTTTAGGCACCTCCGTTTCTAAGTCTTCAGAGGCGGCCCTTTTCTTCCCGCAGGGGGAGGAAACCTTGGATTCACCTCCCCGATTATCCTCCTTCGTGGAGACAGTAATTCCCCCAGTTTGGATGTGCAATGTGTGAAGCTCGGCTTCTCAATTCTTCTCTTCCCCTTTCCCCGAAGGCACTTGGCTTAGTGCACGTCTAAGCATCCTGGCTATTGCAGGGCTAGGCGAGCCCTCGGGAAGTGGGACCGGACACCTGATCCTCTCCGCCTTGTTGAGCCAATCCTAGTCGCAGATAGTTTTCAGAATATTGTTGTGATAAATATAAACGAAGTGTTTGGTTACAGGGTTACTTACTTGGGTATCTGGGCGGTTGCAGCTCAGGCCCGCATCCTCGATGGTGTCCGGACACTTTACCCATGGTCCGAAGAATAATTTATACATCCCTTCGAGCGTCATGCCGAAGAAGTGCTGAATGGTTCGGGGACCTTATGGATTGAACTCCCACATCCGGAGAGGTCGACGTTTGCATGGCAGGGCCCGTCGAACTAGCATTACCTGAATTATTCTGACAAGACTGATATCCCTCTCGAGAAGCTCCTGAATGCGGCTCTGCAATGTCGGTATGTCATTAGCAAGCCCCCAGTCCAGTCCCACGTTGGCCCATGACGCCAGTTGAGGCGGAGGGCCCGAGCGGAAGGCGGGGGCAGCCGCCCACTTTATGCCTCGGGGAGCTGTGACGTAGAACCACCTCCGTTGCCATAGATCGGACACCTCCGGGAAGGAACCCTCTGGCCATGGGGCATCGGCATTTCTACTTATTGCAGCGCCTCCGCACTCCGCATGTCGCCCCTCGATCACCTTCGGCTTCACATTGAAGGTCTTGAGCCATAAGCCGAAGTGTGGGGTGATGTGGAGGAAGGCTTCACACACGACGATAAACGACGAGATGTGAAGGATGGAATCCGGAGCTAGATCATGAAAATCAAGCGATAATAGAACATGAGCCCCCTCACTAAGGGATCTAGGGTAAAACCTAAGCCTCGGAGGAAGTGATAAACGAATACAACACTCTCATTGGGTTCGGGAGAAGGGATGACCTGCCCTGGAGCAGGAAGCATGTGCTTGACATCGGCGGTCAGATATCTGGCCTGCCTGAGCTTCGCAATGTCCTCCTCTGTGATAGAGGAGGCCATCCACCGACCTTGAAGATTGGATCCGGACATGATTGGAGATCCGAAGTGCCTAAGCTTGAGCTTCGGGTGTTGGAACTCGAGATGTGAAAAGGCGCAAGTGTGGTAAGAAAGGGATAGGCCTCGACACCTCTATAAAGGGGATGAATATCAAGCGTCCTCAGCAAAACCGTTTGGGACTTGCCTAAAAACACGGAGTCATGCCAACAGGCGTGGTTGGGTTACCCGCACCCGTATTGATGAGAATCTCGCGATAAGGGGGACACGATCTCTGCTTCGACAAGGCGTGCCTATAAAACCGCCTTGCAGTGCGTGTCGTGGCAGGCTGAGAAGAACGATTCGTATTAAACTAGGCCGCGGCGTGGGAACGCGCTATGGAAAATTGTCAGCAGATTAGATTTATAAAGTATTGTACTCTCTACGGTGGTGTGTGGAAATTATTTTGCAGGGCCGGACATGATCCTTGTGTTCAAAATCTTCTACGAAGTATTCGGAGAAGGAACCCGCCTTGCAATTTTGAAGACAATCTGCGCAAAGGACTCATCGTCATTGAAGCCTGGTTCAGGGGCTACTGAGGGAGTCCTGGATTAGGGGGTATCCGGACAGCCGGACTATATGCTTTGGCCGGAGTGTTGGACTACGAAGATACAAGATTGAAGACTTCGTCCCGTGTCCGGATGGGACTCTCCTTTGCGTGGAAGACAAGCTTGGCGATTCAGATGTTAGATCTCCTTCTCCGTAACCGACTCTGTGTAACCCTAGCCCCCTCCGGTGTCTATATAAACGGGAGGGTTTAGTCCGTAGGACAAGAACAAACATAATCATAGGCTAGCTTCTAGGGTTTAGCCTCTACGATCTTGTGGTAGATCAACTCTTGTAATACTCATATCATCAAGATCGGTCAAGCAGGAAGTAGGGTATTACCTCCATAGAGAGGGCCCGAACCTGGGTAAACATTGTGTCCCCTGCCTCCTGTTACCATTAGCCTTAGACACATAGTTCGGGACCCCCTACCCGAGATCCGCCGGTTTTGACACCGACAGTGGGGCCTCGGCGGAGCAGGACCTTGTCGACGCCAGCGGAGCAGGGACTCGTCAGAGCCGGCATTGTCCTCTGCCTCATCCTCGATCTCGCCAAACAGTGCCTCGCCCGCTTCATCGCCCTCTTTGTAGGCGGGTGCAGCCTCCGCCACCCGCATGCGGTACCGCCAGCGCTTGAGGCGGCCCTCGCGGGCGGAGCGGTATGAGTCGAGCAGCGCCTCCTGCTTCGCCCGCTCCACGGCGATCTGCTCCTCTGCTTGTAGGTGCTCCTAGAGGAGATGGTGGTTGTAGACGGCATCGGCCTGCGCCTCACGGAACTGCTTCTCATGCTTCTGCCTCACTGTGTCCATGTGTTGGGCACGGGCCTCACCGATGGTCATGGTGCAATGCACCAGCGAGGATGGCGCAGGGGAGGGGGTTGGCGCCGGATCATCGACTACCATGTTCTCCATTGGGACATGGTCATCCTCCGACTGCCTACCGGCTAGCCGGTCAGCAGCAATGGCTGCCATCTCCTTGTGGTCCATCGTCCGCCCGTCCCGAAGAGCGCTGGAGCGCGAGGAAGCCATGGTGGTCAGTAGTGATGTGGATAGGAGAAAGGGAACAAATGCGGATGACTGCGGCTATGGCCGGCGCAGCAGTTTATATAGCAATGGTGGGAGGCGGAGGGACGGACGTGTGGCACCGGAGTAGCCACCTCAGCAACCGTGTATCGTTCATGTGGGCGGTAGATGGACGGACGGATGGCACTTGTGTCGTTTGAAGGCGGAGCAATCGCCTACACCGGGAAGCGGGGCGGGCGGTGCTGACTGTTTCGGGCGGAAAGCGCGCGGGGGCGAGGAGATGACTTTACTTGGAGAGGATGACAATAGGGACCCACCAGGGCCATAGCCTCACGTACGCAAGTGCCTCCTTATTATATAAAAACTATAAAAAAAATTGCTTCTTCCTGGTTTCCTGACATCATGGTCCCACACCATTGTCAACCCTATGTAGTCAATAAACGAGAGAATTGCACAAGAAGCGGCCAACAGCTGGGACCAAGCAGCTCGAGCAGTATTTGTGTTTTTGAGGTGTGAGCACTGCAGAGTTTTTTGATGTTTAGCCCAGATATTAATTTTTCTCCTCTGAACAACAACGAAAACATCGCTGCAGGTATTAACTTGGCGGGATGTGGCCCGTCTAGCCTAGGCCAGATATCCAGCCCAGATATTAATTTTTTTCAAGCTAAAAATGGCTAGCCCATCTATATTTTATTAAGGAATACCCAGACAAGGTCAAGTTGTTATTCTCCTCCCCGCTGGGCTGCAAATCTTTCCTAGGAGAGATGCATTAGGCTTAACAAGAAAATGTGCTTTAAGAAATAATAAATGGGGTGTAATTATAAAAACTGGGCAATAACTATAAAAAATGACCAAACACGTAATTACTTTATAAAATATTATTTTTAGATATTGAAAATATTAATTTCATTAATTGTTGCGAGCACAATGTTTCGTTGGATTTTTACGTAATATAAATTTATATTGAAATTGTATTTAATCTGACTAGAAATTTCGGGATAAAAATATTTCGGATCCCATCAAAATATGGGAAATTTTATTGAATTCTGTCTTCAACGGTTGGTTGAAATTATTAATCGTTGTCCTAGCTAGAAAATGGGTTGTACTTTTAATAAACTGTAAATGGGCTGTAGTAAATTCCATTAGAATTCAAAAATGGGCTATACATTCTTACAAATCGCAAATGGGCTATAAGTTCTCTGCCACACACTTGTGGGCCTACTAAGTTGACGCGTCCCCTAAAAAAATAAGTTGACGCATATGCAAGGCTTTGTCAACTTATTATAGTCAACACACGGTTCTAGCAGTAGTGGTCGTTGGATGTCTATCCAACGGATGTCGTGCTTCTTCTTCAATCTCGGATATTCTTAGCTTCGGCCGCCCAAAAAATGATTCCTCCCCCTGACATCTAGGGCGCACCGTTTCGGAGGCTGACCTGTGGGCCTACTAAGTTAGCGCGTACCAAGGGCTTTGTCAACTTAGTCAATATAAACGATTCTAGCTTCAGTGACCGTACGATGTCCATCCAACGGCCGTAGTGCTTCTTCAACCTCTGGTCTTCTTGCTCAAGCCACCCAAGGCAGCGCTGGTCGTGCCACCTGCTCCTGCCTCCTGTGGCCGTCTGTGCTGCCGCGGAGGCCTCACCGCCCCCATACTACTCCCACCGCTGGCCAGGCCATCCCTCCACTCACCCACACCCCCTGTTATTCTGCGTCAACGGCAACATCACACCTCAGCCGAACCAGTGAACCCTCGTACTCCTCTCCACATGGGCATCCACTATCGCGTCTTCCCCGGCTCCGTGTCATCCCCTTCCTAGGCCTCGCCGTCGTCCACTGTCGTGGTGCTCTCAGCACAGCGTGGTCAATGTGGTCAATGACCGACTTCCATCGGGAGAGTACTGTACGTGGAGAGGCTTACAGTTGGGTCCACGGAAGCCGCAAGGAAGTGCCTCCTTATTACACGAAAAATAATGATTCCTCCACCTGATAGCAGGGACCCACCGGATGGGCCACCGTATTTTCCAAACAAAAACATTTCCCCCCTGACTGCTGGGACCCACCAGCTACATCTTCGCATGCAAGGAACTGCGTCCAGGCAAAAAAAACGATTCGCCCCCTGACTGCTGGGACCACCAGCTACATCTTCACACGCAAGGAAGTGCCTGACAGTCGGGACCCACCTGGTCGAAGCGTATCTAGCATTGTCATTCTGGTCGCGAACGTGTACATACATACTGGTGGATGTAGAGGCATGCACGTGTCGTAGTAGAGGCGCGCACATAGCATGTACACATATGTACAGCGGCCAGTGTGCAAGAAAGAAAATACGGCCACGTACGTACATATGGGCGGGGTCTGGAACGCCTACTCATGCATACGTACGGCCATGGCTCATGTACATGGCTGGGCGGAACGGAGAAACAGTGTCGTTGTCGTGTTCATGGGGAGCCAACCGGCTGGGTTGGAACGGAATGTGTCGTCGTGTTCATCAGGAGGGCTTGGACGGAATAGGCGATGGAAACGAGGCCTGGCGTACCGCAGAACGGAGGAAACGGCCTTGCGTTCAACCGGCAACATTCGAAACGGGATCATGTTCATCGGGAGGGGTCTGGCGTACCGAAAAACGGAGGAAACGGACCTCCTACGGTCTAAATGGAGGTCCTGTTGATCGGGAGGGTGTGGCGTATCGCAAAACGGACGAAACGGACTTGTGTTGGAGCGCTACTGTTGAAACGGGGGTCCTATTCATCAGGAGGGGTGTGGCGTACCGCAAAACGGGACTCCACGGGATACTGTTCATCTCCATCGTCGACCTCCTCCAGCCTCCATGGGCTACTGTTCATCCACCGTCAACCTCCTCCAGCCTCCACCTCCGACTGTTCATCCATGGGCTCCTGTTCATCCAGCCTCCACCGCGCGCTACTCCACCGGCTACTGTTCAACCATCCCTCTCCACGGGCTCCTGTTCAACCACCCCTCCACGGGCTACTGTTCATCCACCCCTCCACCGTCTACTGTTCATCCAGCCCTCCACGGGGTCGTCCTGTTCATCCAGCCCTTCATGGGGTCCTGTTCATCCAGCCCCAACCGGCTCGATCGATCGGGGTCCTGTTCATCCACCCCCACCGCTCACTGTTCATCCAACACCCCCCCGTCGCAACACTCATTGTTCATCCA
>NC_041393.1:7336342-7383302 GCF_002162155.2 Triticum dicoccoides
GTTCATTTAGAGGCAGCATCGATCGGCTTCAGTTAGCAGCAGTAGCGAAGGAATCGCTCGATCGCTCGGGTTCAGTAACGTGTAGCCTGCAATGCAATCGCTCGGGTTCACTTAGAGCCCAACGCCTCGCTCGGGTTCAGTTAGAGCTAACGCCTCGCACACACGCACATACATGTATGAGAGAAATGCGCATCGCTCAGCCCCCGACCACCCACCGTAACCGGGAACTCCCCGAAATTTTCCTCGCCCTCGCTTCTACCATGTTTTTTTCCGTCATGGACGGCCCAAAGAATGTTATGCAGCTGCATCTCCGGCCCGCCCAGGACGAAAAGCCCATTTTATGTCATTATTTTTTGTCACAGAAGTAGGAGCCCACCACATCTATGACGATACCGGGTTTTGTCACAATTATCATCATAGAAGTGTCATAAGTATGACAGAAAAAAAATTCGTTCGGCCCAAAATGTCACAAATGTGTCTTTTTTTGTAGTGAGGGGGGCATGTAGTTGTCCTCCTCCGAGTCTTCCTTCATGGTCTGTTCACCAGGGCTGGATTGCTCGTCCCCTTGTCTGGCCTGTTCGAATCCAGGCTGGGTGGGGTCGTCTTCATTGTTTTCGGCATCGTACGGATTGCTATTTTCTCCGGTGCCGGTGTCGCTGTGTTTGCTATGGCGTGGTTTAGAGCGGCGCCGCTGACGTCGGTGCTTTGGCTGCTTTTCGGGAGGTTTGTCCTTGCATGAATCCTTTTTGTCCTCGCCATTATCTCCTCTGAGGGTGTCCACCATGTAAATGTCATATGACGAGGTGGCTGTCCAGCGCCCTATGGGCGGTGGTTCCTTTTCTTCTCCCGCATCGTCGTCCATACCATCGATGTCTTCGGAGTTGAAGTCTAGCATGTCGGTCAAGTCGTCAACAGTGGCTACCAAGTGGGTGGTGAGTGGGCAGCAAAATTCTTCGCCGTCCGCTTCCCACTCAAGCCGGACATAGTTAGGCCAAGAATCTCCCGATAAGGAGAGAGATCTTAATGAATTTAACATGTCGCCCAAGGGAGAGTGCTGAAAGATGTCCGCGGAGGTAAACTCCAAGATCGGCGCCCAATCCGTTTCGACGGGCGCGGACACACGCGGTTCGGAACCCGTATCCGGAGACGAGTCCGGGGGTCCGACGGCACAGGCCTCAATAGAGGCTAAATCCGTGTTTGGCTCCAACACCGTAGGGTATGCGGCCTCCATGGTGGGATCCAGCCCCCCGTCCACGGACGGCACGATCTGCTCCAGATTTAGAGCCAGGGCAGCCGCAGGTGTGATATCCTGATCGCCGTCTGATGGTAGATCTAAGTCATGCTCATCGCGGCCGTAGGGCGCACCTGTCATGGGCTCGAATCCGTCAAAGATCAAGTCTTCGCGGATGTCGGTAGTGTCCAAACCTGACCTGATGGCCAGGGGCGTAGCTATCGATCTGCTCCAGATGGCCGAGCGAGTTGGCCCGCAGTGCGAAGCCACCGAATACGAAGATTTGTCTAGGGAGGAAAACCTCACCCTGGATCGCATCGCTGTAGATGATTGAAGGAGCCATCAAGCCTTATGGTGATGACACAGTGGAACTCTCAATGAAAGCACCAATGTCGGTGTCAAAACCGGCGGATCTCGGGTAGGGGGTCCCGAACTGTGCGTCTAAGGCTAATAGTAACAGGAGGCGGGGGACACGATGTTTACCCAGGTTAGGGCCCTCTCTATGTAGGTAATACCCTACTTCCTGCTAGATTGATCTTGATGATATGAGTATTACAAGAGTTGATCTACCACGAGATCGATGAGGCTAACCCTAGAAGCTAGCCTATGATTATGATTGTTCTTCTTGGTCCTACGGACTAAACCCTCCGGTTTATATAGACACCGGAGGGGGCTAGGGTTACACGGAGTCAGTTACAGAGAAGGGAATCTACATATCTGAATTGCCAAGCTTGCCTTCCACGCAAAGGAGAGTCCCATCCGGACACGGGATGAAGTCTTCTATCTTGTATCTTCATAGTCCAACAATCGGGCCAAAGTATATAGTCCGGCTGTCCGAGGACCCCTTAATCCAGGACTCCCTCAGCTTGTTCGGGGTATCTTCACCCCGACCAGTAGAGCAAAGAGTAGATCCTCAACCTACTTAACCTACTGAAAATGTTTATTTTGAAATTCCTTCGGGTATGATAGAGAAACTGCTAGCTAATCCATTTACAGGAGATGGAACATTAAATCCGGATATGCACCTAATCTATGTGGATGAAGTTTGTGGATTAGTTAAGCTTGCAGGTATGCCCGAGGATGTTATCAAGAAGAAGGTCTTCCCTTTATCTTTGAAGGGAAAGGCATTGACATGGTTTAGGCTATGTGATGATATTGGATCATGGAACTACAACCGATTGAAACTGGAATTTCATCAGAAGTTTTATCCTATGCATCTGGTTCATCATGATCGTAATTATATATATAATTTTTGGCCACGCGAAGGAGAAAGTATCGCTCAAGCTTTGGGGAGGCTTAAGTTAATATTATATTCATGCCCCAATCATGAGCTCTCAAGACAAATTATTATTCAAAAAATTTATGCTTGGCTTTCTCTCAATAATCGCTCCATGCTCGATACTTCTTGTACTGGTTCTTTTATGATGAAGACTATTGAATTCAGATGGGAATTATTGGAAAGAATTAAATGCAACTCTGAATATTGGATCTCAAAGAAGGTAAGGAGTTAGGTATAACACCTTAGTTTGATTGTGTTAAATCTTTTATGGATACCGATGCTTTTCGTGAATTTAGCACTAAATATGGACTTGACTCTGAGATAATAGCTTCTTTTTGTGAATCATTTGCTACTCATGTTGATCTCCCTAAAGAGAAGTGGTTTAAATATCATCCTCCCATTGAAGTAAAATTAGTAGAACCTATTAAAGTTGAAGAAATACTATCACTTATAACATTGATCCTATTGTTCCTACCGCTTACATTGAGAAACCACCGTTACCTGTTAGAATAAAGGATCATGCTAAAGCATCAACTGTGGTTCGTAAGAGTAATTCTAGAAAACTACACCCCCTGAGAAAATTAAAGTTGAACCTAGTATTGCTATGGTTAAGGATCTCTTGGTCGATAATATTGATGTGCATGTTATTTACTTCTGTGATGAAGCTGCTTGGATTGCTAGACCTGATACTAAAAATAAACATAGACTTGTTGTTGGCATGCCTGTTGTTTCTGTTAAAATAGGAGATCATTGTTATCATGGCTTAAGTGATATGGGTGCTAGTGCGAGTGCAATACCTCATTCCTTATACAAAGAAATTATGCATGATATTGCACCTGCAGAGATAGAAGATATTGATGTTACAATTAAGCTTGTCAATAAAGATACTATTTCACCAATTGGGATTGTTAGAGATGTTGAAGTCTTGTGTGAGAAAATTAAATATCCTACTGATTTTCTTGTTCTTGGTTCCCCACAAGATGATTTTTTGTTTCATTGTATTTGGTAGACCCTTCTTGAGTAGTGTTAACGCTAAGATAGACTGCGAAAAGGATATTGTTACGATTGGTTTAGGGGATATGTCTCATGATTTTAATTTTGCCAAATTCCATAGACAACCCCATGATAAAGAATTGCCTATTAAAGATGAAATTATTGGTCTTGCTTCTATTGACGTGCCTCCTAATGATCCTTTAGAACAATATTTGCTAGACCATGAAAATGATATGTTTATGAATGAAAGAAGGGAAATAGATGAAATATTCTTTAAACATGGACCGATTTTGAAACACAACTTGCCTATTGAAATCCTAGGGGATCCTCCTCCACCCAAGGGTGATCCCGTGTTTGAGCTTAAACCTTTACCTGATACTCTTAAATATGCTTATCTTGATGAAAAGAAGATATATCCTGTTATTGTTAGTGCTAACCTTTCAGAGCAGGAAGAAGAGAAATTATTGAAAACTCTGAAGAAGCACCGTGCTGCTATTGGATATACTCTTGATGATCTTAAGGGCATTAGTTCCACTCTATGCCAGCACAAAATAAAGTTGGAGAAAGATGCTAAACTAGTTGTTGATCACCAACAACGGTTAAACCCTAAGATGAAAGAAGTGGTAAGAAATGAAATACTAAAGCTTCTGGAGGCAGGTATAATTTATCTTGTTGCTGATACTCAGTGAGTAAGTCCTGTCCATTGTGTCCCTAAGGAGGGAGGTATCACTGTTGTTCCTAATGATAAAGATGAATTGATCCCACAAAGAATTGTTACAGATTATAGAATGGTAATTGATTTACACAAATTAAATAAAGCTACTAGAAAAGATCATTACCCTTTACCTTTCATTGAACATACACATTTTTTATTTCTAGATGCTTATTCTTGTTTCTCTCAAATATGTGTGTCAAAAGAGATTGGGATAAGACCACTTTTACTTGCCCTTTTGATACCTTTGCTTATAGACGTATGCCTTTTTGTTTATGTAATGCACCTGCTACCTTTCAAAGATATATGAATGATATATTCTCTGACTTTTGTGAAAAGATTGTTGAGGTTTTCATGGATGATTTCTCCGTGTATGGAATTTGTTTTGATGATTGCTTAAGCAACCCTGATCGAGTTTTGCAGAGATGTGAAGAAACTAATCTTGTCTTGAATTGGGAGAAGTGACACTTTATGGTTAATGAAGGTATTGTCTTGGGTCATAAGATTTCTGAAAGAGGTATTGAAGTTGATAAAGCTAAAGTTGATGCTATTGAAAATATGTCGTGTCCTAAGGACATCAAAGGTATAAGAAGTTTCCTTGGTCATGACAGTTTTTATAGGAGGTTCATTAAAGATTTCTCTAAAATTTCTAGGCCTCTGACTAATCTCTTACAAAAAGATGTTCCTTTTGTTTTCGATGATGATTGTGTAGAAGCATTTGAAATACTTAAGAAAGCCTTGATTTCTGCACCTATAGTTCAGCCACCTGATTGGAATTTACCCTTTGAAATCATGTGTGATGCTAGTGATTATGTTGTAGGTGTTGTTCTAGGACAAAGAGTTGATAAGAAATTAAATGTTATCCAATATGCTAGTAAAACTCTAGACAATGCTGATACATCTCCGTCGTATCTATAATTTTTGGTTGGTCCATGCCAATATTGTACAACTTTCATATACTTTTGGCAACTTTTTATACTATTTTTGGGACTAACATATTGATCCAGTGCCCAGTGCCAGTTCCTGTCTGTTGCATGTTTTATGTTTCTAGAAAACCCATATCAAACGGAGTCCAAATGGAATAAAAATGGACGGAGAATATTTTTGGAATATTTATGATTTTTGGGAAGAAGAATCAACGCGAGATAATGCTCGAGGGGCCCACAACGCAGGGGGCACACCCCAGGGGGTGGGCGTGCCCCGGACCTTTGTGGACACCTCGTAAGGCGGTTGCTGCTCTTCTTTTGTCGCAAGAAAGCTAATATCCGGAAACAAATCATGTTGAAGGTTTCAATCCAATCAGAGTTACGGATCTCCGGGAATATAACAAACGGTGAAAGGGCAGAATCTGGGAACGCAGAAACAGAGAGATACAGAGAGACAGACCCAATCTCGGAGGGGCTCAAGCCCCTCCCACACCATGGAGACCATGGACCAGAGGGGAAACCCTTCTCCCATCCAGGGAGAATGTCAAGGAAGAAGAATAAGAAGAAGGGGGGCTCTCTCCCCCTCTCTCCCGGTGGCGCCGGAACGCCGCCGGGGCCATCATCATCACCGCAATCTACACCAACACCTCCGTCATCTTCCCCAACATCGTCATCACCTTCGCCCATCTATATTCAGCGGTCCACTCTCCTGCAACCCGCTGTACCCTCTACTTGAACATGGTGATTTATGCTTCATATTATTATCCAATGATGTGTTGCCATCCTATGATGTCTGAGTAGATTTTCGTTGTCATTTCTGTAATTGGTGAATTGCTATGATTGGTTTAATTTGCTTGTGGTTATGTTGATGTCCTTTGGTGCCCATCATATAAGAGCGCGCGTGGATTGCACCATAGGGTTAGTTGTATATTGATAGGACTATGTATTGGAGTGCAAGAGTGACAGAAGCTTCAACCTAGCATAGAAATTGATGCATACGGGATTGAAGGGGGACCAATATATCTTAATGCCATGGTTGGGTTTTACCTTAATGAACGTTAGTAGTTGTGGATGCTTGCTAATAGTTCCAATCATAAGTGCATAGAATTCCAAGTCAGGGATGACATGCTAGCAGTGGCCTCTCCCACATAAAACTTGCTATCGGTCTAGTAAAGTAGTCAATTGCTTAGGGACAATTTCACAACTCCTACCACCACTTTTCCACACTCGCTATACTAACTTTATTGCTTCTTTACCTAAACAGCCCTTAGTTTTTATTTACATGCTCTTTATTATCTTGCAAACCTATCCAACAACACCTACAAAGTACTTCTAGTTTCATACTTGTTTTAGGTAAAGCGAATGTTAAGCGTGCGTAGAGTTGTATCGGTGGTCGACAGAACTTGAGGGGATATTTTTTTCTACCTTTAGCTCCTCGTTGGGTTCGACACTCTTACTTATCGAAAGAGGCTACAATTGATCCCCTATACTTGGGGGTTATCAAGACCTTTTTCTGGCGCTGTTGCCGGAGAGTTATAGCGTGGGGTGAATATTCTCGTGTGGGCTTGTTTGCTTTATCACTAAGTAATTTTTATTTGCTATTCTTAGTTGTTTTCTATCTTTAGTTATGGGTAGGAAGCGCAAAATACCAAAAAAAATTAGTTGCACCTACTAGACCAATGGTTGAAGAACCACTCAAAATCTATCACATTCCTGAAGCTTTTTACTTGGATCATCTTTGATCCCTATGTGCTCGTGCTGAAACCCCAACCAGCTTAGTTGAGGGCAAATCTTTAGATGAGCATGCTTGTTATGTGCGACACCGCTTATCTCAAAAAGGGAAACTTTTACTGGATCAAATTCATCATTTGCAATGCTATGCTTGGAATTTATGTGAAATATATGATTTTACTTGTTGTTCTGAAAACCCTAAGAAACACCTTCCCTATCAATGTGAGTTTAGTGATAATGGGATCGTATCTTCGTATGCTAAGGGTGTTTATAATTACTATGATGTTCAACAAATTGAAGAATTTGTTGCTTTTAAGGGCGCTTATGAAATTGCTTGTTTGATTGAAAAGTATGATGCTACTCTTTACAAATATGAAAATTTTGCCATACTTTAATATTGTTATGATAATTATGCTTCTAATGCCTATGTTAAACCATATATTGAGGACTGCTCCACTGTCCAAGAAGAGACTAATATTTTGCAGGAGTCTATGGAAGAAGAAATTGATGAAATTGTGAGCTCATTGGATGAAAAAGATGAGGAGGAGAGCGAAGAACAAAAGGAGGAAGAGCGGATTGATCAACCGTGCCCACCTTCTAATGAGAGTAACTCATCAACTCATACATTGTTGAATTTCCCTTCGTGCTTACCGAAGGATGATTGCTATGATGATTGTTATGATCCCGTTGATTCTCTTGAAATACCCCTTTTTGATGATGCTTGCTATGCTTGTGGCCAAGATGCCAATATGAATTATGCTTATGGAGATGAACTTGCTATAGTTCCTTATGTTAAACATGAAATTGTTGCTATTGCACCCACACATGATAGTCCTATTATCTTTTTAAATTCTCCAAACGACACTATATCGGAGAAGTTTGCTCTTATTAAGGATTA
This sequence comes from Triticum dicoccoides, assembly GCF_002162155.2. Taxonomy (NCBI): domain Eukaryota; kingdom Viridiplantae; phylum Streptophyta; class Magnoliopsida; order Poales; family Poaceae; genus Triticum; species Triticum dicoccoides. The sequence goes on from NC_041393.1 coordinate 7,344,113, forward strand.
TGTTGATGGGTTGCATTTTGCCGTTACACATGATGATTTTGATAGATATAATATGCATGTGCTTGCTGTCCCAACTTACAATTATTATGAGAGAGGAACTACATCTCCGCCTCTTTATGTTTCCAACACGATAGAATTGCAAGAAACTGCTATACTATGCATTGGCCTTTACTTGGTGTGTATTAATTGTTCTTTTATGACATGCCGATGCATAGGAAGAGAGTTAGACTATGTTGTTGCATGATATATGTTACTTTGTGCTCACTACTAAATCACAAATCTTATATTTACTAATTGGAAGCACCATATGAGCCTCCATGTTAATCCTTAACAACTGCTTACAATTAACCATTAGATCTTAAATTTACGTCAAGGATTAAATAAGATATGATTCTCAAGTTTAGCAGTACGTACGTTTAAAGGGAGATCCCATCCCAATAGTCCATACGTGGTAAGATAGAAAGGAACCAATCTAAAAAATAGATAGGAAGGAAGCGTGCAAACAAAAATCATCTACAAACTAATTTTTTTCCCCGGAAACATATTCCAATGAAGTTAACCATACGGGCTTGACTAAAAAAAACAAGCACATACAACGTTGCTCACGTGAATAAAAAATCACAGATCACGTTTGTTGCCCTAGCAAGCTAAAAAGCAGCATTTAATGCTTCAGTGTGTTGCGTATATCTAGGTGGAGGTACGCGGACTAAGAAAATTTATCCAGAAATTAGTACACGCACACAACCACAACGCATGTCTTCATGTACTATACCAATCCCGTCTATAAATCACACTTAATTAAATATATACTCTCTAATTTGCGTGTAACAATGCATATACTTTTATGAAAATATAAAGAAATAAGTATCGAAAATGGTTATAAATGTATATAAAAAAATAATTAATGAATAAATCCTTGAATACATTTAAACATAAATTTTTGCTAAACCGTGCAAATGCATCGGAAACCCACACTGATTCAAAAGTTAGGGAATGATGTACATTTATCTTTTGGGAAAAGGCATAAATTTCAACGTCGTTTAAAAATATGTGTGATATTTAAGGAATAAGAGCAGAATGCAACAACCCTTAATTAACAAAATTATAAATTAATAGTAGCCAAAATGGGAGATGCGAGTCCAAATAATTGTAATGTAACAGCATAGGTGTCGGCCGATTAATGCTATATATTATGGGCTAGGATATGGGCTAGCATTCATCGCTCAAGGAAACACAATGTCGTTGCTTTTCCCGACGGCTGAGTATGGATGTCAGAAGGATCAATTTTCAATAGTGTACAAACTAACTTTCAAATTCTTAGAGGCGGGGATCCATTAATTTTGGGGCATTTTTAGACATCAGTAGGGTGGGATTCTAGGAAATTAGAGGCCAACTTAAAAATATTCAAGCAAATTTTCAAATGTTAATTTTATAATTTCTAAAATATGATGACTCCTAGAACAATACAGTCCAACTAAAATAATGATTCAATGAGAATTCCAGAAATAGAGAGAATTATTGAAATGACAAAGAAGACTTCCACGAGTTTAAAAACAAACTTGATTGTTTTAACAATTTTCCAAACATTTAAGAGTACAAGGATAAGTTTAAACTAACCTCGCTCGCAAAAGAAAACTTAACTGAGTTGCGCCTCAAAGCAAGGCGTGCGGCTCACTTGCATGTTGAACTGCTTGGAGAATGGTTATGGGTCACTCATGCTTTGGTTTTAGAACTTTAATCATATGGTTGCATGGGAAAGCATGGAATAACCCTGAAAATCTTGGTATGTATTTAATCATTGCTAAAGTAGGGAATATAATATTGATAGGCTATGAAAATAGTCAATAAAAAATATTGATAAATATTTTGCACAACTATTTTCTATAAGACTTAATGAAAATAATACTTATGTAAACTTTCTACATACAATATTATAAACTTCCAATAATTTCTAGCCCGTACAGGAGCATGGGTTGACGACTAGTCATTGTTAATTAAAATTGGATTTGATATACCTTGGGATCCGGATGGATCCATTACTTGAGCACTATATGCGTAGCTTAATGGCTTTAAAGAAAGCGCTGCCAGGGAGACAACCCGGAAGTTTTAGAGAGTCAATTTATTTCTATTGAGTGATTTTATGTAGTTTAAAAATAAAAAAATAAAGAGGGGAACCCAAAACCTTTTCAAAAAGGAAAGTGAAAGTGAGAAAGACAAGCATTGTTGAAGTGGGGGAGCTCCTTGAACTTTGTTCATGCTCACGGAAACTTTTGTGAATCTTAATTACAGAAACTTTTCATCAAAAATAATTATCCCCTTGTACAATTCCATTGTATTATAAAAATAATGTGCCAAGGTTTGCCTTTAGGATGTTTACAATGCTTGTTGGTTTGTGCGGTGCAGGACAGAAACTTTGGTTGTAGTGCGCGGTTTTACATTTTTTTACTGGAATGTCAAACGGTTCTGAAACTTTTTGCACTGTATTTCTATATAAATTGTTTATTGTTTTCCTAATTTTGGCAGAATTTTTTGGGTTACAGAAGTATGGTGAATGTTCATATTACTACAGACTGTCCTGTTTAAGACAGATTCTGTTTTCAATGCATAGTTTGCTTGTTTTGATGAAACTATCAATTTCTATCAGTGGATTAAGCCATGGAAACATTATATTACAGTATCTATAATGCAAAAACAAAATATGAATTGGTTTGCAATAGTACCTAGAGTAGTGATTTGCTTTATTATACTAACGGATCTTACCGAGCTTTTTGTTGAGTTTTGTGTGGATGAAGTGTTTGAAGATCGAGGAGGTCTCGATATGAGGAGAAGGAGGAGAGGCAAGAGCTCAAGCTTGGGAATTCCCAAGGTACCCCAAGTAAATATTCAAGGAGACTCAAGCGTCTAATCTTGGGGATGCCCCGGAAGGCATCCCATCTTTCTTCAACAAGTATCGGTATGTTTTTGGATTCGTTTCATTCATGTGATATGTGCAAATCTTGGAGCGTCTTTTGCATTTGGTTTTCATTTTTATTTTATGCACCATGCTGGTATGAGATAGTCCATGGTTGATTTATAGAATGCTCATTGCACTTCACTTATATCTTTTGAGTATGGCTTTATAGAATGCTTCATGTGCTTCACTTATATCATTTGAAGTTTGGATTTCATGTTTCTCTTCACATAGAAAACCGCCATTTGTAGAATGCTCTTTTGCTTCACTTATATTTGTTAGAGCGTGGGCATATATTTTTTAGAAAGAATTAAACTCTCTTGCTTCACTTATATCTATTTAGAGAGATGACAGGAATTGGTCATTCACATGGTTAGTCATAAAATCCTACATAAAACTTGTAGATCACTGAATATGATATGTTTGATTCCTTGCAATAGTTTTGCGATATGGAGATGATAATATGTGGGAGGTTCTAGTAAATGGTTGTGTTTAGTAAGGATATTGGTGTTAAGGTTTGTGATTCCCGAAGCATGCATGTATGGTCTCATAACTATGTAACCAAATTGGCGTGCATTGTATTTTGATTGTTTATCTTTGCGTGAAGGTCGGGGGCGCGCGATGGTTTACTCCTACCAACCTCCCCCCTAGGAGCATGTGTAGTAGTACAATTTGCTCCAAGGGCTAATAAACTTTTGCAATAAGTATATGAGTTCTTTATGACTAATGTGAGACAATGGATTATACACACTCTTACCTTTTCGCAATTTTCTAGCCTCTACGGTACCGTGCATTGCCCTTTCTCACCTCGAGAGTCGGTGCAAAATTCGCCGGTGCATCCAAACCTCGTGATACGATACGCTCTAGCACACATAAGCCTCCTTATATCTTCCTCAAAACAGCCACCATACCTACCTATTATGGCATTTCCATAGCCATTCCGAGATATATTGCCATGCAACTTCCATCATCATCATATACATGACTTGAGCATTCATTGTCATATTGCTTTGCATGATCGTAAGATAGCTAGCATGATGTTTTCATGGGTTTTCCGTTTTTTGATGTCACTCCTACGCTAGATCATTGCACATCCTGGTACACTGCCAGCGGCATTCATATAGAGTCATATTTTGTTCTAGTATCGAGTTGTAATATTGAGTTGTAAGTAAATAAAGTGTGATGATCATCATTATTAGAGCATTTCCCCAGTGAGAAAAGGATGATGGAGACTATGATTCCCCCACAAGCCGGGATGAGTCTTCGGACTTTATGAAAAATAAAAGTGGCCAAAGAAGCCCACCAAAAAAAAGAGAAAACAAAAAAATGAGAGAAAATGAGAGAAGGGGCAATGTTACTATCCTTTTACCACACTTGTGCTTCAAATTAGTACCATGTTCTTCATATAGAGAGTCTCTTGAGTTATCACTTTCATATACTAGTGGGAATTTTTATTATAGAACTTGGCTTGTGTATTCCGATGATGGGCTTCCTCAAATGCCCAAGGTCTTCATGAGCAAGCAAGTTGGATGCAAACCCACTTAGTTTCAGTTTGAGCTTTCATACACTTATAGCTCTAGTGCATCTGTTGCATGGCAATCCCTACTCCTCACATTGACATCAATTGATGGGCATCTCCATAGCCCGTTGATTAGTCGCGTTGATGTGAGACTTTCTCCTTTTTGTCTTCTCCATATAACCTCCATCATCATATGCTATTCCACCTATAGTGCTATATCCATGGCTTACACTCATGTATTGCGTGAGGGTTGAAAAAGATGAAGCGCGTTAAAAAGTATGAACCAATTGCTTGGCTGACACCGGGATGAGCATGAGGGGTACTGTCGGTGTCAAAATCGGCGGATCTCGGGTAGGGGGTCCCGAACTGTGCGTCTAGGTGGATGGTAAAAGGAGACAAGGGACGCGATGTTTTTACCCAGTTTTGGGCCCTCTCGATGGAGGTAAAACCCTACTCCTGCTTGATTAATATTGATGATATGGGTAGTACAAGAGTTGATCTACCACAAGATCAAAGAGGCTAAACCCTAGAAGCTAGCCTATGGTATGATTGTTTTTTTCGTCCTACGGACTAAACCTCTCCGGTTTATATAGACACCAGAGAAGGCTAGGGTTACACAGAGTCGGTTACAATGGGAGGAGATCTACATATCGTATCGCCAAGCTTGCCTTCCACTCCAAGGAAAGTCCCAACCAGACACGGGATGAAGTCTTCAATCTTGTATCTTCATAGTCCGGCCATCTGGACACCCCCTAATCCAGGACTCCCTCAGTAGCCCCTAAACCAGGCTTCAATGACGATGAGTCCGGCACGCAAATTGTCTTCCGCATTGCAAGGTGGGTTGCTCCTCCGAATACTTCATAGAAGATGTTGAACACAAGGATAGTGTCCAGCTCTGCAAAATATTTTCCACATAACACCGTAGAGAGAATAGTATTCGCACATATCTAATCTACTGATGTATTCTGTAGCGTGACATCATGCCATAGCTAAGCCTTTATTCGAATTGTTTTACTATCCCTGTCGGTGTCAAAACCGGCGGATCTCGGGTAGGGGGTCCCGAACTGTGCGTCTAGGCGGATGGTAACAGGAGACAAGGGACACGATGTTTTACCCAGGTTCGGGCCCTCTTGATGGAGGTAAAACCCTATGTCCTGCTTGATTGATATTGATATTGTGGATGTTTACAAGAGTGGATCTACCACGAGATCAAGGAGGCTAAACCCTAGAAGCTAGCCTATGGTATGATTGTAATGGTTGTTGTCGTTGTCCTACGGACTAGAGCCATCCGGTTTATATAGACACCGGAGAGGGCTAGGGTTACATAGAGTCGGTTACAATGGTAGGAGATCTACGTATCCGTATCGCCAAGCTTGCCTTCCACGCCAAGGAAAGTCCCATCCGGACACGGGACGAAGTCTTCAATCTTGTATCTTCATAGTCTTGGAGTCCGGTCAATGATGATAGTCCGGCTGATGATAGTTCGGCTGATGATGGTAGTCCGGCTATCCGGACACCCCCTAATCCAGGACTCCCTCAGTAGCCCCTGAACTAGGCTTCAATGACGATAAGTCCGGCGCGTATATTGCTTGGCATTGCAAGGCGGGTTCCTCCTCCGAATGATAGAAGATTGTGAACACCAGGATAGTGTCCGGCTCTACAAAATAAATTCTACATCCCATCGTAGAGAGAATAATATATACACAAGTTCAATCTGCTGACGTTTTTTGCGGCATGACATCACGCCACTACCAAGCCATTACTTGAATTGTTTTTTACTCTACCACCTCAGCGCATTTAGCGAAGCGGTTTCCTTGGCACATCTTGTCGAAGCAGAGATCGTGTTCCCCCTTAATCCGGGATTCTCATCAATACGGACATGGGTAACCCAACCGCGCCATTGATGGTGACGCTTGGGGGATAAGCGAGTTTTACCAGGCCGGTGGGGGACGCGTAGACTTCGCCTGCCCATATAAGGGATAAGGATTCACCTTTTCACCTACACCTTCTTCCTCCTTTGCTTATCCATCTCCGCGCACTCGAGCTCCAGCGCCCAAGCCCGCACATCTCGTCTCAACCTTCCCCAATCATGTCTGGAGCGGGAGGCAAGTGGATGACCTCCTCCGTTACGGAGGAGCACATCGAAAGACTGCGCAGCGCTGGCTACCTGTCCGGCGACATCGTGCACCGGCTGCCCGACGAGGGGCAGCTCATCCCCACCCCCAGGCCCCATGAGAGGGTCATTTTTCTTCCCCACTTCCTCCACGGACTGGGCTTTCCACTTCACCCCTTTGTCCGGGGGCTCATGTTCTACTACGGCCTGGATTTCCATGATCTGGCGCCGAACTTCATCCTCAACATCTCGGCGTTTATCGTCGTGTGCGAGGCCTTCCTCTGCATCCAGCCCCACTTCGGCTTGTGGCTCAAGACCTTCAATGTCAAGCCGAAGGTAGTGAAGGGCACTCAAGCGAAGTGCGGAGGCGCCATGTTGGGAAAGATGCCCAACGTCCTTTGGTTCGAAGGGGCCTTCGTGGAATCCATCAAGGGGTGGCAATCGGGGTGGTTCTATATCACCGAGCCGCGCGACCCTACGTGGGCGGTGGCCCCCGAGTTCAGATCTGGTATCCCCACGCAGCTCACCTCCTGGAAAGAGAAGGGCTTGCTGTGGGGTAGTTCGAAGGAACTGACGAGACTCCAAGCCTGTATCCAGAAGCTGGTGAAGAAGCTCAGGCTAGTTAACGTGGTCCAAGTCATGCTCGTCCGCCGGATTCTCCCATGCCAAGAGCGGGCATTCAATCTGTGGGAGTTCAATCCAGAACAGCACCAGGCGCTGAGCGGGCTCTTCGACACGACGTACGAAGGCGCCTGGAGGGTGCTGTTCAAGGGCGCCGAAGCCCCCGCATCCGCGACTGAAGATCGCGAATTTCGCTCGCAGCACCAAGCCGATGAGGTAAGTGATTCTACCCCTTTACAGGACACTTGATTTTCATAGTTTGATTCTATGCGGGTTTTAATTTCCCCTTTTCCTTTGACATGACTGAATGAGGAAGGCGGAGCAGATTATCTGCCCGGCTCCTATGCCAGAAAACCCAGTAGACACCCATCTAGCGAGGCTGCTGGTTCCGGCACCGCACGTGGTACCGGAGAAGAAGGCCAAGAAGGAGGCCACGGGTGCTCGAAAGAGTTCCCGTTTTTAGGTGTCCGACGATTCCGGGACGGACTCCTCCCCCGAAAACGAGGAGGAGAAAGAGGACTCAATCCCAGAGGAGGGAGAGAGGAAGAGGAAGGCTTCCCCAACAGGGGAGGCCGAAGGGTCCAAGAGGGGAAGGACTATTCCCCCGGATAGCTCCGCCAACATCAACGTTGGCGAGGAAGAATGGCCTTCAAGGGCCAGGCCTCCAGCGAGATCGTAAGTATCCAGATTCCTGAATGATTTATAATTTCTTTTTCTGCGCCACATAGTGTCGTTCTGATGCCGCATGCTGCCTGTAGTCCGGCCAATGATGATCTCCCCGCTTCATCGAGCGGGTCGTTGGCTCCGTCGGATGTAGACTCCATCCCGATTGCCTCCACCCCTCGCGACACCGAGGACACCGAGGTGGGATCCCAAGAAGGGACCCATCAGGGGGAGGCTCCGGAGGCGCCACAAGGCGGCCTCCCAGACTTTGCGCCGGACTCCACATCAGAACCCGCAGTGGTTCCGGAGTCTGGCCGGCGGCCCCTTCGCACGAAGGGCAAGACCGTGACGCCGGCAGCTTCCGTCCAACCGGAGGCGCCGGACAATTTGTTGGAGGCACTGCAGAGCGCTTCCATCGAGGAAGAACACCGCACTGTTATGAGTGCGGTGATTCAAAAGGTACAGCTTGCCAAGAGCGGGCTGACCGAAGCCTGCAGTAGCCTTCTATCAGGCTTTGAGGTAAGAAGTTAAAAATATGCAATGTAATACCGCATAGACAGTAGCCCCTGATGCTCGGTTCGGTGTTCGGAAAGAAAAGCCGGACTGAGGATCTGAAAAAAAAAGATACACGCAGGGTTGCTAAAAAATTATGTCAATATGGGTTGCAGGCTGCGCTGCTGACCTCTGCCGCACTGACTGCGGAGGTTGGTGCTTTGAAGCAGGAGCTCGAGCGGTCCGAGCAAGAGCTCGGCCGCGCCAAGAAGCAGCTCCAGGACAAAGAAGGTGAGTAACACCACTTTGAATTTGTACCTTACAGAAAAGGATTTAGGTTGCAACAAAAAATAACAAGGATAACATGGGTACTGCAGGGGCCACGAACGAGGTGGCGACCCTGAAGGAGGCCGTGTCCGTGGCCGAACGCAATGCGGCCGCGGAACGGGCAGAGCGAGAAAAGCAGGAGGTGCGGGTGGCGGTGGTTCGGCAAGAGCTCCAGGCTCTCATGGAAAAGCATGAGAGTTTGGAGCGTGACTCAAAGACTCGAGAGTCCGAGCTTGCCTCGGCTCTCGAAAGTGCCAAAACTGCCAAGGCCGATGCCCATAAGTCCCTTCAGGAGATTGAGTTGGTGAGGAAGATAGCGGCGGGTAAGGCATTTGTCATGCAAAGCAAGCATGTGAATGTAAATTACATGTTACTTACCCGAATTCGGAGCTTTCCAGGGACGTTTGCAGATCTGCCTCGCAGCGTGTCTGATGCCGCCGCATTCTACCGAGCCGAGGAGGGGAGCTCAACGGAGAAGGTCTTCTGGTCTCAGTATGCTGAGGCCGGCCATCCGGTGCCCCCTAGCGACCAGCTGAAGCAGCTGGTCGAGCTCCACAAGGTGGCCGAGTAGGCCATGAAGGGTCTCATAGTCTAGCTGTGGCCTGGAGAGGCCATGCCTGGGAGCTACTTCGGCCTCGTGCGACGGTTGGTGGATGCGTGCCCCTGGGTGGAGGTTATCAAGCGCTCCGCCTGTATTGAAGGTGCTCGTCGGGCCCTTGCCCGTGCAAAGGTGCATTGGGGCAAGCTGGATGCGGAGAAGCTAATCACTAACGCGCCGCCAACGGGCAAGGAATATCGTACGCTCGAGATGTACTATAAGACTGTCCTGAAGGGTGCCCGCAAGATTGCGGATGAGTGCCCCAGGGATGTAATTATTGAGTAAATTCGCAATGTGTTATCCTGTGCGCTGAAAACTTTGTTCATATGCGCTAAGCAACGCTTGTTAATTTAAAATATTACCTTCTGTGCGGCCGTTTATTAAATCTGAGAGATGGCAAGTCGTCGGCTTCAGCCCCCATGCCACGAGTGCTGGGGTGTTCGGGATAAACTTGAGCACTCGTGTTCCCATTTTTGGGTCCATCTAGGGAGGCGCTCAACACAATGAACAAGGCAACCGGACTTATAGTGCTTGAACACTCTCACTTAGCCATAGAATTCTACAATTTTAAATTTCGGCGAAACCCCTAGTATTCGGAAGACCGAATTCGGGGCGCTATCCACGCCTTCATCGGACATTATCCGGTACTTCGCTCTAAGCGGCGTAGGTCTTTAAGGACCCGAAAAGACCTCTCGAACAGCGACCAGTATCTCGCCTTATCATGACAGTCAGTTTTAGCTTTCTCCACTGAGGCATTAACCCGGCTCAACCGGGGCGCAATCGCAGTGGTTCTCCCAGTGCTACCTTAGCCGATAGAACGGAATGTAAGGTGCCAAACTTGGGAGCCGGGCAAACCCAACTATTGACCCAAGACATGATTCGGAGCCGATTCATATAATGCTATAAGTTCGGGGTGCCGCACTTGTGAAAGTGTTCGGACTTTATCACACCATAATGCGGGGAACATAAGCCCCTGGTGTATTTGGCCGTACCAAAATGTACGGATGCAACATGTCGTAAATGAACATATATATATAAGGTAATGCAATTATGGGCAAAAAGTGCTGCATTTTATTCGAGAAGATATGCTATGAGTGCGAAATGATACAAATAGTGCGGAAAGCAAGGGATTGGATGAATTAAAGGCGTCTCCCTCTAGGGGTAGGCCGCGGAATGGTGTATTTAACAAATTTAATGCTCGTAATGGAGACCACCTGAGTGTTCGTCGCAGCCTTTGTCCCTCCCTGGCTGTTGCATCATGAGTTCGGCAGGTTCGTCGCCGGACAGAGTGTTGTATAAAAAAGAGAGAAATAAAAGATAAAAAGAGCGACACACTTGGGAGCCCCTAGTGTGGTTGAACCGCACACTGGGTCTGTTGTGGTTGTGCCTCTCCCCCTATGCCCATGGTATCTCCAGGGCGTAATTATGTACGCGGAGAGTTTGTCTTACAATTGTGCGAGGGCTGGGGTTGAGGCCGCATTGCTACGCGTGCTCGGAACGTGCCAGGTGGTCTTGGTTGATGTTGCTCCGGGCGCGTTTGGCCGTGTCCGTTCGTTTAACGGCCGGACTCGGGAATTGCCTTAAAAGGCTGCTCTGCACTTCTGCCGCGAGAGCCGCTGTATGTTCCTCCATTCGGAGGGAGCGTTCCGTGTTTCCATTGACCGTGATGACTCCACGAGGGCCTGGCATCTTGAGCTTAAGGTATGCATAATGCGGCACCTCGTTGAATTTTGCGAACACGGTTCGTCCGAGAAGAGCGTGATAGCCGCTGCGGAATGGGACTATGTCGAAGATTAACTCCTCACTTCGGAAATTATCCGGGGATCCGAGGACCACTTCCAGTGTAACTGAGCCTGTACAACTGGCCTCGACACCTGGTATGACGCCTTTGAAGGTTGTCTTTGTAGGTTTAATCCTTGAAGGGTCTATGCACATCTTGCGCACTGTATCCTGATAAAGCAGGTTCAGGCTACTGCCGCCGTCCATCAGGACTCTCGTGAGGTGAAATCCATCGACGATTGGGTCTAAGACCAATGCGGCGAATCCACCATGGCGGATACTGGTCGGATGGTCTCTTCGGTCGAAAGTGATCGGGCAAGAGGACCATGGGTTGAATTTTGGGGCGACTGGCTCCATCGCGTATATGTCCCTTAGTGCATGCTTCCGCTCCCTCTTGGGTATATGCGTTGCGTATATCATGTTTACCGTCCGAACTTGAGGGGGGAATCCCTTTTGTCCTCTGTTGTTCGGCGGGCGGGTCTCTTCCTCGTCATCTCTGTGTAGCCCCTTGTCATTGTTTTCGGCGATTAATTTGTCTGCCTGCTTGAATACCCAACAATCTCTGTTGGTGTGGTTAGCTGGCTTTTTGGGGGTTCCATGTATTTGACAGGAGCGGTCAAGTATTCGGTCCAAATTGGACGGGCCCGGAGTGGTTCTTTTGAATGGATTCTTCCGTTGACCGGGCTTGGAGCCTCGGAATCCGGCATTGACTGCCGTATCCTCATTGCTGTCGCCGTTAATGCGGCGTTTGTTTTTGTTTCGACGCGACCTGCCATTGCGGTCCTTGGTATCCGGACTGCCAGGGTTTTTGCTGAGGTTGTTGCTGCGAGCTAGCCAGCTATCCTCTCCCGCACAGAAGTGGGTCATGAGTGATGTGAGGGCTTCTATGGATTTCGGCTTTTCCTGTCCTAGGTGCCAGGCCAGCCACTCGTCGCGGATGTTATGTTTGAAGGCAGCGAGGGCCTCTGCATCCGGACAGTCGACGATTTGATTTTTCTTTGTTAAGAACCGTGTCCAGAATTGCCTGGCCGATTCGTCTGGCTGCTGGATTATGTGGCTTAGGTCATCTGCGTCTGGTGGTCGCACATACGTGCCCTGGAAGTTGTCGAGGAATGCGGCTTCCAGGTCTTCCCAGCATCCAATTGACTCTGCGGGCAGGCTATTAAGCCAATGCCGAGCTGGTCCTTTAAGCTTGAGTGGGAGATATTTGGTGGCGTGAAGATCGTCGCCGCGGGCCATATGTATATGGAGGAGATAATCCTCAATCCAAACCGCAGGGTCTGTTGTGCCATCGTAGGATTCGATATTAACGGGTTTAAACCCTTCAGGGATTTGATGATCCATTACTTCGTCAGTGAAGCATAGTGGGTGCGCGGCGCCTCTGTATTGAGCAATATCGCGACGTAGCTCGAGAGAGCGTTGTCTGCTGTGTTCAGCCCGGCCGGAGTAGTTGTATCCGGCGCGACGGTATTTGTCGTGGGTCTTGGGGCGCCCACGTGATCCATAGATAGATCTGGATTGTCTTGCCTTGTCCTCCAATATATCCCGCAAGTCCGGCCCGTTCCCCCGTGGCTTCATGCTTTTTGAGCGATGCCGGGGTACGGTTTTGGTGGAGGGCTTGCATGCCTCTCTATCGCGGCCACGAGGTGGTCAGTCTGCCGTATTGTGCGCTGGTGATGCAGGTTTGTACGCTTCCTCCTCTAGTCGGGGGAGCAACTTGCGTTTTGGGTAACTTCTGGAGGGGCGTTCGAGTTCATACTCGTCGGCCGCGAGGACCTCGGTCCATCTGTCGGCCAGTAGGTCTTGATCAGCTTGAAGCTGTTGCTACTTTTTCTTTAGGCTGTTTGCCGTGGCCATTAGCCTGCGTTTGAAACGCTCTTGTTCGACGGGATCCTCAGGCACGATGAATTCGTCGTCGTCGAGGCTTGCCTCGTCTCCGGAGGGAGGTAAGTAATTATCATCCTCGACCTCTTCGTCTGCCGCCCTCTCGTGAGGGCTTGCTTCTGCCTCCTCCTGCACTGGATCGTGCTGGAGGGGGTTGTCTTCGGCACTTTCTGGGGTGTTATTATCTCCTATGCCGGAATCTCCATTCTTGCTCTGGCGGGATTTAGAGCGGCGCCGCTGACGTCGGCGCTTGGGCTATTTCTTTAAGGAATCGGCCTCTGTTGCTTCTTCGCCGTCCCCATCTTTTGGGGTGTCCACCATGTATATGTCGTAGGACGAGGTGGTCTTCCAGTGTCCTGTAGGCACTGGTTCTTGATAGTCTCCGGCATCGTCGTCCATACCGTCGATGTCTTCGGAGTCGTAGTCGAGTACGTCGGTTAGATCGTCGACAGTGGCTACGAAGTGGGTGGTGGGTGGGCTCTGAATTTCTTCGTCGTCCGCGTCCCAACCATCCTGGCCGTAGTTCGGCCAGGGCTCTCCGGATAGCGAGAGATGCTTCAGCGAATTTAAGATATCACCGAAGGGTGAGTGCTGAAAGATGTCCGCAGCGGTGAATTCCATGATCGGCGCCCAATCGGATTCGACTGGTAGGGGCGCAGGAGGTTCGGAGTCCGGCAGAGAGTCCGGCACCTCGGAGTCATGAGCTTTATGCGGGACAAGGTAAGTGTTCGGCTCCATCGCCGTAGAAGTTGCAGCTCCCGAGGCGGTGTCCAGCCATCCGTCCTCGATCTGAGCGATCAGCTCCGGACTATGGGTCGGAGCGGATTCGTGTGCTGCCTCCAAGGTGCTGTCCGGCGGCAGAGTTAGGTCATGCCCATCGTGACAGCGCGGCACGCTCGGCTGTGGCTCAGATCCATCGAAGATCAAGTCCCCGCGGATATCGGCCGTGAAGTTTAGGCTTCCAAACCTGACCTGACAGCCAGGGGCGTAGCTTTCGATCTGCTCCAGATGGCCAAGTGAGTTGGCCCGCAGTGCGAAGCCGCCGAATATGAAGATCTGTCCGGGGAGAAAAGTCTCACCCAGGACTCCGTCGTTGTCGATTGAAGAGGCCATCAAGCCTATCGGTGACGACACAGAGCAAATCTCAATGAAAGCACCAATGTCGGTGTCAAAACCGGCGGATCTCAGGTAGGGGGTCCCGAACTGTGCGTCTAGGCGGATGGTAACAGGAGACAAGGGACACGATGTTTTACCCAGGTTTGGGCCCTCTTGATGGAGGTAAAACCCTACGTCCTGCTTGATTGATATTGATATTGTGGATGTTTACAAGAGTGGATCTACCACGAGATCAAGGAGGCTAAACCCTAGAAGCTAGCCTATGGTATGATTGTAATGGTTGTTGTCGTTGTCCTACGGACTAGAGCCATCCGGTTTATATAGACACCGGAGAGGGCTAGGGTTACATAGAGTCGGTTACAATGGTAGGAGATCTACGTATCCGTATCGCCAAGCTTGCCTTCCACGCCAAGGAAAGTCCCATCCGGACACGGGACGAAGTCTTCAATCTTGTATCTTCATAGTCTTGGAGTCCGGTCGATGATGATAGTCTGGCCGATGATAGTTCGGCTGATGATGATAGTCCGGCTATCCGGACACCCCCTAATCCAGGACTCCCTCAGTCCCACCTTAGCGTGTTTAGCGAGGTGGTTTCCTTGGCACATCTTGTCAAAGCAGAGATCGTGTCCCCTTATCCCGGGATTCTCATCAATACGGGCGTGGGTAACCCAACCGCGCCATTAATCGCGGCGCTTGGGAGATAAGCGAGTTTTACTAGGCTGGTGGGGGCACACAGTTTCAGCCGCCCATATAAGGGGATACGAATCTACCCTTTCCATCTACGCCTTCCTCTTCCTTCGCTTATCCATTCCTGCACACTCGAGCTCCAACGCCCAAGTCTGCACTTCCCACCTCAACCTTCTCCAATCATGTGCGGAGTGGGAGGCAAGTGGATGGCCTCCTCCGTCATGGAGGGGCAAATCAAGAAGCTGAGGAAAGCCGGATACTTGTCCAACGACATCGCACACCGGCTCCCAGATGAGGGGCAGCTCATCCCCACCCCCAGGCCCCATGAGAGGGTCGTGTTTCTCCCCCAT
Source organism: Triticum dicoccoides (assembly GCF_002162155.2). NCBI lineage: Eukaryota > Viridiplantae > Streptophyta > Magnoliopsida > Poales > Poaceae > Triticum > Triticum dicoccoides. The sequence goes on from NC_041393.1 coordinate 7,359,212, forward strand.
TTCCTCCACGGACTGGGCTTTCCTCTTCACCCATTTGTCGGGGGGCTCATGTTCTACTACGGCCTAGACTTCCATGATCTGGCCCCGAACTTCATCCTCAACATCTTGGCGTTTATCATCGTGTGTGAGGTCTTCCTCCGCATCCAGCCCCACTTCGGCTTATGGCTGAAGACCTTCAATGTCAAGCCGAAGGTTGTGGGCGGCTGACAAGCGGAGTGCAGAGGCGCCATGGTGGGAAAGATGGCCAATGTCACATGGCTCGAGGGCTCCTTTGTGGAAACCATCAAAGGGTGGCAATCAGGGTGGTTCTACATCAGCGAGCCGCGTGACCCTGAATGGGCAGCGGCCCCTGAGTTCCAATCTAGCACTCCCACGCGGCTCACCTCATGGAAAGAGACGGTCCTGTCGTGGGGTAATCCGGAAGAAGCGACCGGACTCCAAACCTGCGTCCAGAACGTGATGGACAAGAAGGTTAAACTCGTCAACGTAGTCCAAGTCATGCTCTTCCTCCGGATCCTTCTGTGTCAACGACGGGCTTTTAATCTATGGGAATTCGACCCGGCTCAGCACCAAACTCTGTCCAGGCTCTTCGACACAATGCATGAAGATGCTTGGAAGGTGCTTTTCAAGAGCTCCGAGGTCCACCCTCCCACTACCGAGGATCGCGGATTCTGCATGAAGCGCCAAGCCAGCGCGGTAAGCTTAGTTTACCCAATACATGGTATTTGTTTTTCATAGTTTGACTCTATGCGGGATCTAAACTCCCATTCCTTTAACAGGACTGGCAGAAGAAGGCCGGACAGATCGACTGTCCGGCTCCTTTGCCCGAAGACCCAGCAGACGCCCGTTTGGCAAAGCTGCTGGTTCTGGCACCTCACGTGGTGCCGGAGAAGAAGGCCAAGAAGAAGGCCATGGGAACTCGAAGGAGCTCCTGGCGACTGGTGGTGTCGGACTCATCGTCCGACGACCCCAAAGTGCACTCCTCCTCTGAAGACGAGGAGGAGGAAGAGGAAGCCTCTCCCCCTCCAGCGGGGGGAGGCACGAAAAGGAAGGTCACCCCGACTGGGGAGGCCGAAGGGTCCAAGAAGGGGAAGACCCTTCTCCCGGACTACGCCTCTGACGCCAAAGACGGCGGAGAGGAGTGGCCAACCAGGGCTAAGCCCCTGGCAACATCGTAAGTATCCGGATACCAGAATAACTCATGGCGTTCCTTTAGTGCACAGCACCTTCTGACGCCGAATATAATTATGCAGTCCGCCCAAGGCTCAGCTCAACGATTCGTCAAGTGGCTCCCTAGACTCGTCAGATATGAATAGTCTTTCACTTCCGACGGCTTCCTCCCCTCGGCCTACGGACGAAGCCGAGGTGGAGTCCCAAAAGGGGCTGAGCTAGGAGGAGGTGGTCCTGGAGGTGCAGCAAGGCGACCTCCCAGACTCCAGGCCCAAAGGGGATAAAACCCTGGAGGGATCTAAGTCCGGCCCTGGGCCGGATACCGCACCGGAAACTTCAGTGGTTCCGGAGTCCGGCAGGCGGCCCCTTCACAAGAAGGGCAAGCCCACAACGCCGGCGGCCTTTGTCCAACCGGAGGCGCCGGACCATTTGCTGGAGGTGCTTAACGGCGCCTCCATCGACGAGGAGCACCGCACTGTTATGAGTGCGGTGATCGAGAAGGTTCAGTCCGCCAAGAGCGGGCTGACAAAAGCCTGTGCCAGCCTTCTAATAGGCTTTGAGGTATGTATTTAAAACATGTAAAAATGTTACCGCATAGACGGTAGCCCCTGATGCTCAGTTTGGTGTTCGGAAAGAAAAGCCGAACTGAGGATCTAAAAAGATATATGCAGGAGTCTAACAGAAATGTGTCAATATGGGAATGCAGGCTGCGCTGCTGACCTCTGCCGAACTGACTGCGGAGGTCGATGCATTGAAGCAGAGCCTCGAGTGGTCCGAGAACGAGCTCGGCCTTGCCAAGAAGCAGCTCGAGGACAAGGAAGGTAGGTAGTGCCTTATGTAAATATATATAAAAATACCTGGTTGCAAATAATGACAGGACCAACGTGAATGTTACAGGGGCCACAACCGAGGTGGCGACCCTGAAGGAAGCGTTGTCCAAGGCTGAAGATAGTGCGGCCATGGAGCATGCCAAGCGAGAGAAAAAAGAGGCGCGGGTGGCGGAGGTGCGGCAAGAGCTCGATGCTCTCGTGAAGAAGCACGAGAGTTTAGAGCTTAACTCAAAGACGCGAGAGTCCGAGCTTGCCTCGGCACTTGAAAGCGCCAAGTCTGCCAAGGCCGAAGCCCAAAAAGCCCTCCACGAGATTGAGGCGATGAAAAAGATAGCGGTGGGTAAGGCATTCTTTATGCAAAGAAAGCATGTGAAAGTGAATTACGTGTTACTTACCCGAATCCGGAGCTCTCCAGGAGCATTCACAGATCTGCCCTGCAGTGTGTCCGACGCTGCCGCATTCTACCGAGCCAAAGAGGGGACCTCGATGGAGAGGTGTTCTGGTCCCAGTATGCTGAGGCCGGACACCCGGTGCCCTTGAGCGACCAGCTGAAGCAGCTGGTCGAGCTCCATAAGGTGGCTGAACAGGCCATGAAGGGCCTTATAGACTGGCTGTGGCCCGGGGAAGTCCTGCCTGAGAGCTACTTTGGGCTGGTGAGGCGGCTGGTGGATGCCTGTCCGCGGCTTGAAGTCATCAAGCGCTCTGTATGCATCGAAGGCGCCCGTAGCACTTTTGCCCATGCTAAAGTGCACTAGGGAAAGCTAGATGCTGAGAAGCTGGTGACAGAAGGGCCACCTGAGGGGAAGGAGCATCGCAGGCCCGAGATGTATTATGAGGGCGTCCTGAAGGGTGCCCGTCTTGTGGCGAATGAATGTAGCAGGGATGTAATTTTTGAGTAAACTCGCTCGTGTTTATCCTGTGTGCTGAAAACTTGTTCATATGCGCTAAGCAACGTTTTTTGAGTTTAAAATATTACCTTCTGTGCGGCCGTTTATTAAATCTAAGAGATGCAAGTCGTCGGCTTCTGCCCCCATGCCGTGAGTGCTGGGGTGTTCGGGATAAACCTGAGCGCTCTTGTTCCCATTCTTGGGTCCTTCGAGGGAGGCACTCAGCACAACGAACAAGGCAATCGGACTTATAATGCTTTATCACTCTCACTTAGCCATAGAATTCTATAATTTTAAACTTCGGCGAAGCCCCTAGTATTCGGAAGACCGAGTTCGGGGCGCTATCCACGCCTAGGCCGGACAAAGCCAGCTCCTCGCTCTAAGCGGCATAAGTCTTTAAGGACTCGAAAAACCTCGCGAACAGCGACCGGCTCTCGCCCTATCATGACGGTCAGTTTTAGCTTTCTCTACTGAGGTGTTAACCCAGCTCAACTAGGGCACAATCGCAGTAGTTCTCCCAGCGCTACCTTAGCCGATATATCCGAACGTAAGGTACCAAAACTGGGAGCCGGGAAAACCCAACTATTGACCCAAGACATGATTCGGAGCCGATGCATATAATGGTATAAGTTCGGGGTGCCGCACTCATGAGAGTGTTCGGTCTTCTCACACCGTATTCTGGAGTAATTAAGCCCCTGGTGTATTGGCCGTACCAAAGTGTACGGTTGCATAATGTCAAAACTGAACATATGTAAGAAATAAATGCAATAATAGACAAGAGCTATATATTGTTTATTAAAGGGCTGCTATGAGAGTAGAACGATACAAATAGTGCAATAAGCAAGAGATGGGATTATTTGACATATCCTCCTCCAGGGGCAAGCTGCGAGACTTTAAGTAAGACAGGTATTTAGCTCATTATAGAGACCACCTGGACGTTCGACGTAGTTTTGCTGTCTCCCTGGCTGTTGCATCGTCAGTTCGGCGATTGTACTGCTGGACAGGTCTTCCGAATAGTGGAGTCCTGAAAGTAAAAAAGAAAAATCACAAAAATTGGGAGCCCCTAGTACGGTTAAGCCGCATTCTGGGCATGTCGTGGTTGTGCCCCTCCCCTTATGCCCATGGTATTTCCAGAGCGTAATTATGTACACGTGGTACTGGTTTCGCAATCTTGCGAGGGCTGGGGCTGGGGCCGCACTGCTATGCTAGCTCGGAACGTGCCAGACGGTCTTGTTGTAGGTTACACCGGGCACGCTTGATGGTGTCCGGATGCTTAGCAGCCGGACTGGAGAATTTCCTTGAGAGGCTACTTTGTACTTCCGCCGCGCGGGCCGCCATGTGCTCCTCTGTTCGGAGAGAGTGTTCGATGTTTCCATTGACCGTAATGACTCCGCGAGGGCCTGGCATCTTGAGCTTGAGATATGTGTAGAGCGGCACCGCATTGAACTTTGCAAATGTGGTTCGTCCGAGCAGGACGTGACAGCCACTGCGGAACGGGACTATGTCAAAGATTAACTCCTCGCTTCGGAAATTATCCGGGGATCCGAAGACCACTTCGAGTGTAACTGAGCCTGTACAGCTGGCCTCTACACCTGATATGACGCCTTTCAAGGTCGTCTTTGTGGGTTTAATCCTTGAGGGATCTATGCCCATTTTCCGCACTGTGTCCTGATAAAGCAGGTTCAGGCTGCTGCCGCCGTCCATGAGGACTCTAGTGAGGTGAAATCCGTCAATGATTGGGTCTAGGACCAATGCGGCGAATCCGCCGTGACGGATGCTAGTGGGGTGGTCCTTCGATCAAAAGTGATCGGGCAGGAGGACCATGGGTTCAACTTTGGGGCGACTGGCTCCAATGCATATACGTCCCTGAGCGCACGCTTTTGTTCCCTTTTGGGGATATGGGTTGCGTATATCATGTTCAACGTCCGCACTTGTGGGGGAAAGCCTTTCTATCCTCTGTTGTTCGGCGGCCGGGGCTCCTCCTCGTCATTGCTATACAGCCCCTTGTCTCTGTTTTCGGCACTTAACTTGCCTGCCTGCTTGAACACCCAACAATCCATGTTGGTGAGATTGGCTGGTTGTTCGGGGGTGCCGTGTATCTGGCACGAGTGATCGAGTATCCGGTCTAAACTGGATGGGCCCAGAGTATTTCTTTTGAATGGCTTTTTCCGCTAACCGGGTTTAGAGCCTCTGAATCCGGCATTAACTTTCGTATCCTCAGTGTTGTCACCGTTAATGCGGCGCTTGTGCTTGTTGCGACGCAACCTGCCATTGTTGTCCTTGGTATCCGAATTACCAGGGCTCTTGGTCATGTTATTGCTACGAGCTAGCCAGCTGTCTTCTCCCTCGCAAAAGCGGGTCATGAGTGTCGTAAGGGCTGCCATGGATTTCGGCTTTTCCTATCCTAGGTGCCGGGCCAACCATTCGTCTTGGATGTTATGCTTGAAGGCTACGAGGGCCTCTGCGTCCGGGCAGTCGACTATTTGATTTTTCTTGGTTAGGAACCGTGTCTAGAATTGTCTAGCCGATTCCTCTGGCTGCTGAATTATGTGGCTTAGGTCATCGGCGTCTGGTGGTCGCACATAGGTGCCCTGGAAATTGTCAAGGAAGCGGATTACAGGTCCTCCCAGTACCCAACTGACTCTGCTGGCAAGCTGTTAAGCCAATGCCGAGCCGGTCCTTTCAGCTTGAGTGGGAGGTATTTGATAGCGTGTAGATCATCACCACGAGCCATGTGGATGTGAAGGAGATAATCCTCGATCCATACCACAGGATCTGTTGTGTTGTCGTATGATTCAATGTTGACGGGTTTAAAACCCTCGGGGATTTGATGATCCATTACTTCATCTGTGAAGCATAGTGGGTGTGCGGCGCCTCTGTACTGGGCTATATCGCGACGTAGCTCGGATGAGCTTTGTCTGTTGTGTTCGGCCTGGCCGTATCTGCCATATCCAGCGTGGCGGTTATCGTCACGTGTCGTGGGGCGCCCACGTGATCCGTAGATCAATCTTATTTGCCTTGCCTTGTCCTCCAATATGTCTCGCAAGTCTGACGCGTTTCCTCGTGCCTTGGTATTTTTTGAGCGGCGCCGGGGTGCGGCTTGAGTTGATGGCCGAAAGGCCTCTCTGTCGCGGCCACGGGGTGGCCGATCGGCCGCATCATACGCTGGTAATGTAGGTTTAGTTGCTTCCTCCTCTAGTTGGGGTAGCAGCCTGCGCTTTGGGTAGCTCTTGGAGGGGCGTTCGAGTTTGTACTCTTCGGCAGCTAGGACTTCCGTCCATCTGTCAGCTAGCAAGTCTCGGTCAGCTCTAAGCTGCTGCTGTTTTCTCTTGAGGCTGCTCGCCGTGGCCATGAGCCTGCGTTTGAAATGCTCTTCTTCGACGGGGTCCTCAGGCATGACAAATTCATCGTCGTTGAGGCTTGCTTCATCTTCGGAGGGAGGCATGTAATTATCGTCCTCGACCTCTCTGTCTGCCGCTCTCTCATGAGGGCTGGCGTCTCCATCCTCCTGTGCTGAATCCTGCTGGAGGGGGTTGTCTTCGGCACTGTCCGGGGTGTTATTGTCTCCGGTGCCGGACTCGCCGTTTTTGCTTTGGCGAGATTTAGAGCGGCGCCGCTGACGCCGGCGCTTAGGATATATCTTGGAGGGGTCATCCTCCGTTGTTCCATCGCCATCCCCTTCTTTTGGGGTGTCCACCATGTATATGTCGTATGACGAGGTGGCTTTCCAGTGCCCTATAGGCGCTGGTTCTTGGTCGTCTCCTTCATGGCATCCATACCGTCGATGTCTTCGAGTCGAAGTCGAGCATGTCGGTTAAATCGTCAACAGTGGCTACAAAGTGGGTGGTGGGTGGGCTTCGAATTTCTTCGTTGTCCGCATCCCAACCCTGCTAGTCCAGCCAGGGCTCTCCTGATAAAGAGAGAGACTTTAGTGAATTCAGGATGTCGCCAAAGGGCGAGTGTTGAAAGATGTCCGCAGCGGTGAACTGCATGATCAGAGCCCAATTGGGTTCGATCGGGAGAGGTGCGGAAGATTCGGAGTCCGGAACGGAGTCCGGCGCCTTGGAGTCACAAGCTCCGCGAAGGACAAGATTGGTGTTCGGCTCGATCGCCGTAGAGATTGCAGCCCCCAAGGCGGCATCTAGCCGCCCGTCCTCGATCGGCGCAGTCGGCTTCGAGCTAAGGGTCGGAGCGGACACCTGAGCGGTGTTCTGGGCACTGTCCGGCGGTAGAGCTAGATCATGCCCATCATGACAGTGCGGCGCGCTCGGCTGTGGCTCGAATCCGTCGAAGATCAAGTCTCTGCGGATGTCAGCCGTGTAGTTTAAACTTCCAAACCTGACCTGATGGCCAGCGGCGTAGCTTTCGATCTGCTCCAGATAGCCAAGTGAATTGGCCCGCAATGCAAAGCCGCCGAATACGAAGATCTGTCTGGGGAGAAAAGTCTCACCCTGGACCGCGTCGTGGTTGATGATTGAAGAAGCCATCGGGCCTGAAGGTGATGACACAGAGGAACTCTCAATGAAAGCATCAATGTCGGTGTCAAAACCGGCGGATCTAGGGTAGGGGGTTCCGAACTATGCGTCTAGGCGGATGGTAACAGGAGACAAGGGACACGATGTTTTTACCCAGGTTCGGGCCCTCTCGATGGAGGTAAAACCCTACTCCTGCTTGATTAATATTGATGATATGGGTAGTACAAGAGTTGATCTACCACAAGATCAAAGAGGCTAAACCCTAGAAGCTAGCATATGGTATGATTGTTTTTTCGTCCTACGGACTAAACCTCTCCGGTTTATATAGACACCAGAGAAGGCTAGGGTTACATAGAGTCGGTTACAATGGGAGGAGATCTACATATCGTATCGCCAAGCTTGCCTTCCACGCCAAGGAAAGTCCCAACCGGACACGGGACGAAGTCTTCAATCTTGTATCTTCATAGTCCGGGAGTCCGGCCAAAGGTCATAGTCCAGCCATCCGGACACCCCCTAATCCAGGACTCCCTCAGGTACCTTGTGTTAAGAAAAGGGAGCATACAAGACTATATGATTTTGTAGGGATAGAGTTCTTTAGCGTTGATATTTTGAAAGACATGATTGCTTGTTGGGATGCCCGAAGTATTATTGTTTTTATGTCAAATGATAGACTATTGCCTTGAATCACTCGTGTCTTAATATTCATGCATGATTAGATTACATGATCAAGATTATGCTAGGTAGCATTCCACATCAAAAATTATCTTTTTTATCATTTACCTACTCGAGGAAGAGAAGGAAATAAGCTTGGGGATGCTGATACGTCTCCGTTGTATCTATAATTTTTTATTGTTCCATGCCAATATTCTACAACTTTCATATACTTTTGGCAAATTTTTATACTATTTTTGGGACTAACATACTGATCCAGTGCCCAGTGCCAGTTCATGTCTGTTGCATGTTTTATGTTTCGCAGAAAACCCATATCAAACGGAGTCCAAACGGAATAAAAACGAACATAGAATATTTTTGGAATATTTATGATTTTTGGGAAGAAGAATCAACGCGAGACGATGCTCGAGGGGCCCACGAGGTAGGGGGCGCGCCCCTGACCCTCGTGGACACCCTGTAAGGCGGTTGCCGTTCTTCTTTTGCCGCAAGAAAGCTAATATTCGGAAACAAATCGTATTGAAGGTTTCAATCTAATCGGAGCTACGGATCTCCGGGAATATAAGGAACGGTGAAAGGGCAAAATCTGGGAACGCAGAAATAGAGAGAGACAGAGAGACAGATCCAATCTCGGAGGGGCTCTTGCCCCTCCCACGCCATGGAGACCATGGAGCATAGGGCAAACCCTTCTCCCATATAGGGAGAAGGTCAAGGAAGAAGAATAAGAAGAAGGAGGGCTCTCTCCCCCTCTCTCTCCCAGTGGCGTCGGAACACCGCCGGGGCCATCATCATCACCGTGATCTGCACCAACACCTCCGCCATCTTCCCCAACATCGTCATCACCTTCCCCCATCTATATTCAGTGGTCCACTCTCCCGCAACCCGTTGTACCCTCTACTTGAACATGGTGCTTTATGCTTCATATTATTATCCAATGACGTGTTGCCATCCTATGATGTCTGAGTAGATTTTCGTTGTCCTTTCCGTAATTGGTGAATTGCTATGATTGGTTTAATTTGCTTGTGGTTATGTTGCTGTCCTTTGGTGCCCATCATATGAGCGCGCGCGTGGATCACACCATAAGGTTAGTTGTATGTTGATAGGACTATGTATTGGAGGGCAAGAGTGACAGAAGCTTCAACCTAGCATAGAAATTGATGCATACGGGATTGAAGGGGGACCAATATATCTTAATGCTATGGTTGGGTTTTACCTTAATGAACGTTAGTAGTTGCGGATGCTTGCTAATAGTTCCAATCATAAGTGCATAGAATTCCAAGTCAGGGATGACATGCTAGCAGTGGCCTCTCCCACATAAAACTTTCTATCGGTCTAGTAAAGTAGTCAATTGCTTAGGGACAATTTCACAACTCCTACCACCACTTTTCCACACTCGCTATACTAACTTTATTGCTTCTTTACCTAAACAGCCCCTAGTTTTTACTTACGTGCTCTTTATTATCTTGCAAACCTATCCAACAACACCTAAAAAGTACTTCTAGTTTCATACTTGTTTTAGGAAAAGTGAACGTTAAGCATGCGTAGAGTTGTATCGGTGGTCGATAGAACTTGAGGGAATATTTGTTCTACCTTTAGCTCCTCATTGGGTTCGACACTCTTACTTATCGAAAGAGGCTACAATTGATCCCCTATACTTGTGGGTTATCAAGTGCCCAGAGAAATTATGCTACTACTGAGAAAGAATATTTAGCAGTTGTATTTGCTTGTTATAAGTTCGGACCTTATATTGTTGATTCCAAAGTAACTATTCACACTGATCATGCTGCTATTAAATACATTATGGAAAATAAAGATGCTAAACCTAGACTTATTAGATGGGTTCTCTTGCTATAAGAATTTGATTTGCATATTATTGATAGAAAGGGAGCTGAGAACCCCGTTGCAGACAACTTGTCTAGGTTAGTAAATGTTCCTGATGACCCACTACCTATCGATGGTAGCTTTCCTGATGAACAATTACCTGTCATAAATGCTTCTCATGCTACTCCATGGTATGTTGATTATGCTAATTACATTGTTGCTAAATTTATACCACCTAGTTTCACATACCAGCAAAAGAAAAGGTTTTCTATGATTTAAGACATTACTTTTGGGATGACCCAAACCTTTATAAAGAAGGAGTAGATGGTGTTATTAGACATTGTGTACCTGAGAATGAACAGGTACAGATCATACACAAGTGTCACTCTGAGGCATATGGAGGACATCACGCATGAGATAGAACTGCACATAAGGTATTGCAATCCGGTTTTTATTGGCCTACTGATGACCCACATGTATAGGGATCTATCATAGTCCTTTCGATAAGTAAGAGCGTCGAAACCAATGAGGAGCAGAAGGAAATGACAAGCGGTTTTCATTAAGGTATTCTCTGCAAGCATTGAAATTATCGATAACAGATAGTTTTGTGATAAGGTAATTCGTAATGGGTAACAAGTAACAAAAGTAAACAAGATGCAGCAAGATGGCCCAATACTTTTTGTAGCAAAGGACAAGCCTGGAAAAACTCTTATATAAAGGATAGCGCTCCCGAGGACACATGGGAATTATCGTCAAGCTAGTTTTCATCATGCTCATATGATTCGCATTCGTTACTTTGATAATTTGATATGTGGGTGGACCGGTGGTTGGGTACTGCCCTTCCTTGGACAAGCATCCCACTTATGATTAACCCCTCTCGGAAGCATCCGCAACTACGAAAGTAGAATTAAGGTAAACCTAACCATAGCATGAAACATATGGATCCAAATCAGCCCTTTACAAAGCAACGCATAAACTAGGGTTTAAGCTTTTGTCACTCTAGCAACCCATCATCTACTTATTACTTCCCAATGCCTTCCCTAGGCCCAAACAATGGTGAAGTGTCATGTAGTCGACGTTCACATAATACCACTAGAGGAAAGACAACATACATCTCATCAAAATATCGAGCGAATACCAAATTCACATGACTACTTATAACAAGACTCCTCCCATGTCCTCAGGAACAAACGTAACTACTCACAAATCATATTCATGTTCATAATCAGAGGGGTATTAATATGCATAAAGGATATGAACATATGATCTTCCACCGAATAAACCAACTAGCATCAACTACAAGGAGTAATCAACACTACTAGCAACCCACAGGTACCTATCTGAGGTTTTGAGACAAAGATCGGATACAAGAGATGAACTAGGGTTTGAAAGGAGATGGTGTTGGTGAAGATGATGATGGAGATTGACCCCCTCTTGATGAGAGGATTGATGATGATGACGATGGCGATGATTTCCCCCTCCCGAAGGGATGTTTCCCTGGCAGAACAGCTCCGCCGGAGCCCTAGACTGGTTCCGCCTCGAGACAGCGGCGCTTCGTCCCGAAAGCTTCCTTATGATTTTTTCCAGGGCGAAAGAAACCATATACCAAAAGATGGGCATCGGGGGGCTGCCAGGTGGCCCACGAGGCAGAGGGTGTGCCCTCCACCCTCGTGGATAGTGGGTGGCCCCCCTCTGGTGCTTTCTTCACCCAATATTTTAATATAATCCAAAACTGACTTTCGTGGAGTTTCAGGACTTTTGGAGTTGTGCAGAATAGGTCTCTAATATTTGCTCCTTTTCCAGCCCAGAATTCCAGTTGACGGCATTCTCCCTCTTCATGTGAACCTTGTAAAATAAGAGAGAAAAGGAATAAGTATTGTGACATAACATGTAATGACAGCCCATAATTCAATAAATATTGATATAAAAGCATGATGCAAAATGGACGTATCAACTCCCCCAAGCTTAGACCTCGCTTGTCCTCAAGCGGAAGCCGATAATGTGTAATGACAACCCATAATCAACTCTTTAGCATGTCAAATTTTAATGAGTGATCACAATCATAAAATATGTCCAAGATAGTATATTTATATGTGAGAACCTCTCTTTCTTTATTACTTCCTATTAATTGCAACGATGACCAAAACTATGTTTGTCAACACCCAACAACTTTTATTCATCATACTCTTTATATGTGAAGTCATTACTCTCCATAAGATCAATATGATCTTTTTATTTCTTTTTATTCTTTCCTTTTCTTTTATTCCCTCAAGATCATAGCAAGATAGCAAAGCCCTCAACTCAAAACTGATCTTTATTATATATAGCTCACGGACTCGATTACATAGATAGGGATCAACACAAAAACTAAGCTAGATCGTACTAAACTTTATTCTACTAGATCAAGATATAACCAAAAGGATCGAACTAAGAAAAACGGTAAAGATAGAAGTGTGATGGTGATACGATACCGGGGCACCTCCCCCAAGCTTGGCAGTTGCCAAGGGGAGTGCCCATACCCATGTGTTTATGTCTCTTTCTTCGGAGGTGGTGATGATGGAGTCACTACTAGGGAAAACCTTATACACAGAATCTTAGCAGCAGCGTGGTTCAAAAACAAATGCTAGTACTAATTAGCAGTAGCGGGCTTCAGGAAACCGCGCTACTAATAGCGCAGTAGCAGTAGCGCTCTAGGTGAAACAAGCGCTACTACTATAATTTCCACGGCGTTTCCTACAGGCTAGATATAGTAGTAGTGCCCTTCTTACGGACGCACTACTGCTAAAGGACTTAGTAGCATTGTTTTTCTTCAAAACTCGTTCGTGCTAAGTATCACCCCCCTTGCAACTAATTAAGTTTAGTCCCATACTGCTAAGCGAACAAGGTGTTTACCACCTTAAATATGTTACTTCTCAAACTATCTTGAGCACTTGGTCTTCATTGAACTATATGTGTAGGATTTGTGGCTGCAATATGAATCCTCGCCTGTACCTATACAGGTACAGTTAGGATTCATGTTGACTATTTAGATTCTACACAAGAAGATCAATGATGACCAATGTATATCTTTGATGTTTTTACATGCTTAGACTTAGTAGTAGCGTTTTTTAGGACAAAGCGCTACTGATATTGGTCTTAGCAGCAGTGCGCTCCCTGTACCCACGCTACTTCTAAAGCAAAACAAAACACGTGGCCCAGCCAGCCCCCCGCACGCTCATCTCTCAATCGTCCCCCTTCGCCCAACGCCGGCAACTGCGGTTAGGGTTTCTCCTCCGCCACCGCCGCCGCAAGTAATGCTCCTCCCCCTCTTGCCGCCCCTTCGCTGCTCCTCCACCCTCTCGCCGCCCACTCTGTCGCTGCTCGCGAGTCTGGTCGAGCACCTTTGGCCGACCGCCCACGATCCCCTCGCCGGCCGCTATCGTTCCCCCCTCTCGTAGGAAAGTCACCGGCCTTCCCCTTGTCAGCACCCCCGACCGAGGTCACCATGCCATCCCCCCTCCTCGACAGCACCCCCCGAGGGCTGCCCTACCTAGATGCAGTGATGGCTTACGAATTTCATATGGATAACTAGATGCTTTTGTTTTTTTGTAATAAGTTATTTTTTGCAAAATGTAGGTGCCAATTTAGTTGAAATGCTTTGGTAGGTGGTACCGTGATCTGCTATATATTTGTTTTAATACAAGTATTTTGTTTGCAAGTGCTAAGTTAATCCCAATTAAATTTGCCACTTGTTTTTTTAATCAGATATCTTAGGCAATAGGGGCCAAATTAGATGAAATGTGTCTTGGTAGGTGGTACCTTGATTTTGTAGATAACTTATTACAGATCTTAGGATTATACATTTGGTAGGGGCCAAATAGTTTTTTCGGCAATAGGTGCCACTGGAATGCTTTCGTAGGTGATACCTTATCATCTTGTATGTTACTAGATCTTAGGATTATAATTGTCCATCAAATTGCTTCTCGCGGAAGAATCTTTTCATCAAATTGAGAGCTTGTTGATTTCTTTTTGGGATCGGGTTCCACTATGAAAATATAACTGAAGAAGAACCAAAAATATCACATGCTACTGTTTTTCTTTCCTGTGAAGTGGATCATTAATCCTTTGCTCATATTGCTTTAGGAAAATGGCACCACCACCACCACCACCATGTCGACTGTGCAAGTCAAGGTGCGAGCAGCCTTGCAACTGGCAAGCTGTTCGGGATCTACTTCCAGCCGAGTTTTCGTCATGCAGTGGTGAAATTATATGAAATGTAACAACTATTTTATTTTTAGTGTTGGCATTACTGCATTGTGTCATTTTGCTTATTTTACACAGATCGTCCCATGCAATGTGAGGTTGAAATTCAACAAGATGACAGGAGACACTGTGACATTTGAGGCTCCTGGGGGGTCGTACACTATGGAGGTTGAGAAAGGGCGCAATATGTCGCGGATTGGAGGAGATGGATGGGCTTGTTTCCTCGCCCGCATGCGTCTTACTGGTGGTGAGTTGATCAGCTTCTCCTTCAGAGCAGAAAGACCCAAGCTGGTTGTCATTTATATCAACCTGGTGGAAGATGATGAAGATGACGAAGATGATGAAGATAATGAGGACCCACTCGATGAAGATGATGAATATGACAAAGATGATGAAGATAATGAGGACCCACTCGATGAAGATGATGAGGACCCACTTCATGAAGCCATCGTAGCTCAAAGAATGAGACTGAGCGAGGAGCAGGTGTGCAACCTATGGGACATAATTCTGCCACGTGCTGACTTTGTCGGGGTGCCATTCGTGACCCGCCTGACAAGTACCATGGTCGATTGACATGATATGGTATGTTATACTTACAAATGCAAATTATCTAATGATATGCTCAGTGTGGAGTCCAGTGATATGTTGTGTGGAATCTAGTCGATGACATGATTTAGTGTAGAGTTCGATCACATGCTTATTAGAGTGCAGAATCTAAGGAACTATTAATAATGTAGATAATCCATGTATACCTATTTGCAAGAGTATGTGCGAGGCTATTTATTAATTGATATGTTTTTCTTATTCAGAAATTGGCAAAGAGCCAATCTGTGAGTTATGGTATCGAGCATGATGAAGAAGGCTCAGCTAGACTACGCCTTACCGCAAGGGGCTCCATCACAACATGTACTTACCGCGTGGACACGGACGGTCGCACACACTTAAACTCGGTTGGGTGGAAGAGATTCCTCGATGGCAAAAATCTTCGTGTTGGACAGGCCATCATAATTACTATCAGGAACACCCACCGCCCAGGCTTGAGGATGATGATCGTCTTCGATATCATCTAGAACTACATATATGTGTGTGGCTATATCATCTAGAACTACATATGATGATCATCGTCGATATCATCTAGAACTACATATGATGATCATCATCGATATCATCTAGAACTACATATGATGATCGTCATCGATATGACCTTGTACTGCTTGAGGATGCATGTTGACTATACATGAAATTGTTATCTAGTACTCCCTTCGTTCCAAATTACTCATTGTGGTTTGAACTAAAAACACGATGAGTAATTTGGAACGGAGGGAGTACTACCTAGTACTTATAATGGTTTATGAATTTGATATCTAGTAGTACCTAGTATTTGAAAATTGCAGTTTATTGAAACCGAAAGGGGTAGGAAGCAATGGAAAATGATGAAAGATATAGCAGTAGCGAGGGACTAGGAAATCGCTACAGCTAACTAATAGTAGCGCGTTCTAGAAAAGCGCTGCTAGTATCGTGAACAGTAGTAGCGCGGGTGCGGACCGTGCTACTACTAACAGTTAGTTGTAGCGCCTTATTAGTAGCGCGACCTCCCGCGCTGCTGCTAGCCTCAAACCCCATGCTACTACTAGGGTTTTCCCTAGTAGTGAGTTGTTGATGATGCAGGCTTGTCGCCCATCTTCCAAGACATAGGCTCACCATCATAGAAGGATGATCGAGTCTCCGGGATCCTCAAATCTGCAGCCAAACGCATCCTCTTGAATCTATATTCATACTCACAGTTTTGATTTTGCAGGTCATAGATCTGGGCTTGGAGGTGCTCGATTTTTTCATGAAGTTTGAAGATGGTCTCCCCAATGTTCTTGGCATCTAGTTTGTGGTTGTTGGTGAACTCCGTGATCATCATGTGGTTGGCGTTGAGTCCGCATTCCACCACCCCTTGGCACTTGAAAACTTCTTGCTCCATTGCTTCGAGCCTCGTCTCCACGCTTTCGGTCCTCCTTGGTCCCTCAACATCGCGGATGTGCAGCACCCCATCACGCATCTCAATGGTTTGAGGGTGTTGCAGCACCTCCGCGAGGTAGGGGTTGATGACCTTATCGAAAAACTTGTCCTTGGGGGCGCTTGAAGATGTCATGGTGATCTAGATCTGTCAGAAAAACCGCTCGAAACAAAAGCAGCGGATTTTGTCGTGGTATGGTGGTCAAAACCTTCGGGAGATTATATAATGAATTTTTACCGACCAAAAGAAGTATCATGCAAGAAAGCGGAGTCCGGAGGGCACACGAGGTGTCCACGAGGCAGGGGGTGCGCCCAGGGGGTAGGGCGCACCCTCCACCCTCGTGGATGCCTCGTGTCCTTTCAGGACTACTTCTTATTTTCCTATTTTCTTAAATATTCCAAAAAGGAGAAAAATTGCTATTAGAACTGTTCTGGAGTCGGTTTACTTACCGTACCACATACCTATTCCTTTTTGGAGTCTGAAACATTCTGGAATGTGTCCCTTATGTACTCCTCCGGGGTTATGGTGTCAATAACATTGGTTTCAACATTTATGGGATTACCTGAGATATAACGTTTGATTCTTTGACCATTCACCACCTTCGAATTTATGCCTTCGAAGTTGTTGATTTTTATGGCACCGGAATGATAGACCTCCTCGATAATGTAAGGACCTTCCCATTTAGAGAGAAGTTTTCCTGCAAAAAATCTTAAACGAGAGTTGTATAGCAAAACATAATCACCTACATTAAACTCACGCTTTTCTATCCTTTTGTCATGCCATCTTTTTACTTTTTCTTTAAACAGTTTGGCGTTCTCATAGGCCTGGGTTCTCCATTCATGAAGTGAGCTAATATCAAATAGCCTCTTCTCATTGGCAAGTTTGAAATCATAATTGAGCTCTTTAATGGCCCAATATGCCTTATGTTCTAGTTCGAGAGGTAAGTGACATGCTTTTCCATAAACCATTTTATACGGAGACATGCCCATAGGATTATTATATGCAGTTCTATAGGCCCATAATGCATCATCAAGTTTCTTGGACCAATTATTTCTAGATCTATTAACAGTCTTTCGCAAAATTAATTTAAATTAATAGATCTAGAATTGGTCCAAGAAACTTGATGATGCATTATGGGCCTATAGAACTGCATATAATAATCCTATGGGTATGTCTCCGTATAAAATGGTTTATGGAAAAGCATGTCACTTACCTCTTGAACTAGAACATAGGGCATATTGGGCCATTAAAGAGATCAATTATGATTTCAAACTTGCCGGTGAGACGAGGCTATTTGACATTAGCTCACTTGATGAATGGAGAACCCAGGCCTATGAGAACGCCAAACTGTTTAAAGAAAAAGTTAAAAGATGGCATGACAAAAGGATACAAAAGCGTGAGTTTAATGTAGGTGATTATGTTTTGCTATACAACTCTCGTTTAAAAAATTTTGCAGGAAAACTTCTCTCTAAATGGGAAGGTCCTTCCGTTATCGAGGAGGTCTATCATTCCAGTGCCATAAAATCAACAATGTCGAAGGCACAAATCCAAAGGTGGTGAACGGTCAAAGAATCAAACATTATATCTCAGGTAATCCCATAAATATTGACACCATAACCCCGGAGGAGTACATTCGGGACACTTTCCAAAACGTTTCAGACTCCAAAAAGGAATAGGTATGTGGTACGGTAAGTGAACCGACTCCAAAACAGTTCTAATGGTAATTTTTCTCCATTTTGGAATATTTCAAAAATTAGGAAAATAAGAAGTAGTCTGAAAGGGACACGAGGCATCCACGAGGGTGGAGGGCGCGCCCTACCCCCCTGGGCACGCCACCCTGCCTCGTGGACACCTCGTGTGCCCTACGGACTCCGTTTTCTTGCACGGTACTTCTTTTGGTCAGTAAAAAATCATTATATAATCTCCCGAAGGTTTTGACCACCGTACCACGACGAAATCCTCTGTTTTTGTCTTGAGTTGTTTCTGCCGCAGATTAGAGCAAGATGTCTTCTCAAGAGTCAGCCGAGGAGAGTTGGATATCTCACCGGACGCCGTGGCCAAGAGCAAACAGTGATGCTGATCACTTTGGGCCACCAACGGAGGAAGAGATGGAGGCCGACTTGAAAAGGATAGATGCCATGGAGGAGGATCAAGAAGTTACCTCTCGTCTCCAAGCCAGATTTATGATGGAGGAACTCCAGAGCTCAGCAATTCCAAATTCGGTCATCCCTCCCAATGCTAGATTTCTTTCTTATGAAAATATGAAAAAGAGCGTTACTTGTTCTTCCGCAGCTATGCAACATCCATGGGTGAAATAAGCTTTAACCGTCGCGGGTAAACTCCGCAAGGAAACAATGGATCTTAAGCAGCAAGTCAATAAGCTCAAGGAAGAGAAACGTATTCTAAGGGGCATCATCGCCAAAAATATCACATGACCGCCTCCGAAGAAGGAGACATAAACACATGGGTATGGGCACTCACCTTGGCAACTGCCAAGCTTGGGGTAGGTGCCCCGGTATCGTATCACCATCACACTTCTATCTTTACCTTTTTCTTAGTTCCTTTGGTTATATCTTGATCTAGTAGAATGAAGTTTAGTATGATCTAGCTTTGAGTTTTGTGTTGATCCCTATCTATGTAATCGAGTCCGTGGGCTATATATAATAAAGATTAGTTTTGAGTCGAGGGCTTTGCTATCTTGCTATGATCTTGAGGGAATAAAAGAAAAAGAAGGAATAAAAAGATCATATTGATCTTATGGAGAGTAATGACTTCACATATAAAGAGTATGATGAATAAAAGTTGTTGAGAGTTGACAAACATAGTTTTGGTCATCATTGCAACTAATAGGAAGTAATAAATAAAGAGAGGTTTTCACATATAAATATACTATCTTGGACATCTTTTATGATTGTGAGCACTCATTAAAATATGACATGCTAAAAGGTTGATGTTGGACAAGGAAGATAATGTAATGGGTTATGTTATCTTATATCCGAAATAAATTATATTGCCATGGATCATCCAACATGTTGAGCTTCCCTTTCCCCCTCATGCTAGCCAAATTCTTTGCACCAAGTAGAGATACTACTTGTGCTTCCAAACATCCTTAAACCCAGTTTTGCCATGAGAGTCCACCATATCTGCCTATGGATTGAGTAAGATCCTTCAAGTAAGTTGTCATTGTTGCAAGCAATAAAAACTGCTCTCTAAATATGTATGATCTATTAATGTGGAGAAAATAAGCTTTATACGAGTTTGTGATATGGAAGAAATAAAAGCGACGGACTGCATAATAAAGGTCCCTATCACAAGTGGCAATATAAAGTGATGTTCTTTTGCATTAAGATTTTGTGCACCCAACCATAAAAGGACATGACAACCTCTTCTTCCCTCTGCGAAGGGCCTATCTTTTATTTTTGTCTTCTACCTTATACAAGAGTCATGGTTATCTTCACCTTTCATTTTTACACTTTATCCTTTAGCAAGCACCATGTGTTGGAAAGATCCTGATATATATATATATATATATATATATATATATATATATATATATATATATATATATATATATATATATCAAATTGGATGTGGGTTTTTATAAAGCATTATTGTTGACATGACCCTTGAGGTAAAAGGTTGGTGAAACTATAAGCCCCTACCTTTTTCTGTGTCCGATTAAAACTTCATACCCATAAGTATTGTGTGAGTGTTAGCAATTGTGAAAGACTAAATGATAGTTGAGTACGTGAAATTGTTGAAAAGCTCTTATATTGACTCTTTTTGATGTTATGATAAATTGCAATTGCTTGAATGACTGAGATTATAGTTTGCTAGTTCTCAATGAAGTTTCTGATTCATACTTTACATCGTAAATAGATTGTTACTTAAGCATAAGAAATCATATGACAATATATATGTTGTTGTTCTAAGAATGATCATGATGCCCTCATGTCCATATTTTATTTTATCGACACCTCTTTCTCTAAACATGTGGACATATTTTTCGTTATCGGCTTCCGCTTGAGGACAAGCGAGGTCTAAGCTTGGGGGAGTTGATACGTCCATTTTGCATCATGCTTTTATATCAATATTTATTGCATTATGGGCTGTTATTATACATTATGTCACAATACTTATGCCTTTTCTCTCTTATTTTACAAGGTTTACATGAAGAAGGAGAATGCCGGCAGCTGGAATTCTGGGCTGGAAAAGTTGCAAATATTAGAGACCTATTCTGCACAACTCCAAAAGTCCTGAAACTCCACGAAAGTCAGTTTTGGAATATATTAAAAATATTGGGTGAAGAAAGCACCACAGGGGGCCCACCCATAGTCCACGAGGGTGGAGGGCGCGCCCTACCCCCTGGGCGCGCCCCCTGCCTCGTGGGCCACCTAGCAGCCCCCCCGATGCCCATCTTCTGGTATATGGTGTGTTTTGCCTTGAAAAAAATAATAAGGAAGCTTTTTGGGACAAAGCACTGCCGTTTCGAGGCGGAACCTTGGCGGAACAAATCTAGGGCTCTGGAGGAGCTGTTCTGCCGAGGAAACATCCCTCCGGGAGGGGGAAATCGTCACCATCGATCCTCTCATCGAAAGGGGGTCAATATCCACCAACATCTTCACCAGCACCATCTCCTCTCAAACCCTCGTTCATCTTTTGTATTCGATCTTTATCTCAAAACCTCAGATTGGTACCTGTGGGTTGCTAGTAGTGTTGATTACTCCTTGTAGTTGATGCTAGTTGGTTTATTCGGTGGATGATCTTATGTTCAGATCCCTTATGCGTATTAATACCCCTCTGATTATGAACATGAATATGAGTTGTGAGTAGTTACATTTGTTCCTGAGGACATGGGAGAAGTCTTGTTATAAGTAGTCATGTGAATTTGGTATTCGTTCGATATTTTTATGATATGTATGTTGTGTTTCCTCTAGTGGTATTATGTGAACGTCGACTAAAAGACACTTCAGCATTATTTGGGCCTAGGGGAAGGCATTGGGAAGTAATAAGTAGATGATGGGTTGCTAGAGTGACAGAACCTTAAATCCTAGTTTATGAGTTGCTTCGTAAGGGGCTGATTTGGATCCATATGTTTCATGCGATGGTTAGGTTTACCTTAATTCTTCTTTCGTAGTTGTGGATGCTTGCGAGAGGGGTTAATCATAAGTGGGATGCTTGTCCAAGGAAGGGCAGTACCCAAGCACTGGTCCACCCACATATCAAATTACCAAAGTAACGAGCGCGAATCATATGAGCATGATTAAAACTAGCTTGACGATAATTCCCATGTGTCCTCGGGAGCGCTTTCCTTTATATAAGAGTTTGCCCAGGCTTGTCCTTTGCTACAAAAAGGATTGGGCCACCTTGCTACACCTTGTTACTTTTGTTACTTGTTACCCATTACGAATTAACTTATCACATAACTATCTGTTAGCGATAATTTCAGTGCTTGTAGAGAATACCTTACTGAAAACCACTTGTCATTTCCTTCTGCTCCTTGTTGGGTTTGACACTCTTACTTATCGAAAGGACTACGATAGATCCCCTATACTTGTGGGTCATCACCATCCAACGGCCGTCATGCTTCTTCAACCTCTGGTCTTCTTGCTCCAGCCGCCCAAAGCAGCGCAGGTCGTGTCACCTGCTCCTGCCTCCCGTGGCTGGATGTGCTGCCATGGAGGCCTCACCGTCCCCTACTACTCCCACCGCTGGCCAGGCCATCCCTCCACTCACCCGCACCCCCTATTATTCTGTGATGATGACAGCCTCACACCGAAGCCGAACCGGTGAACCCTCGTACTCCTCTCCGTGTGGGCATCCACTGCCATGTCTTCACTAGCTCCGTGTAGTCCCCTTCCTAGGCCTCGCCGTCATCCACCACCCTGGTGCTCTTGACGCGGCGTGAACATGGTCAAGGAACGACTTCCATCGGACGTGGACTGTACGTGGAGAGGCTGACAGCTGGGTCCATGACCACACACAAGGAAATGCCTCCTTATTATGCGCAAAATAATGATTCCTCCACCTGACATCTGGGACCTGCCGGAAGGGCCTTTGTATTTCACAAAAAAATGTTCCCCCCGCTGACAGGTCGGACCCACCAGCTATATCTTCGCACGCAAGGAAGTGCCTCCTTATTACGCACAAAAAAATGAATACTCCCCCTGCTAGCTGGGACCCATCATAGTGGGAGGCTGACTTGTGGGCCTACTAAGTTGACGGGGACGGAGGGCTTTGTCAACTTAGTCAATATGAACGATTCTAGCTCCAGTGACCGTACGATGTCCATCCAACGGCCGTAGTGCTTCTTCAACCTCTGCTCTTCTTGCTCTAGCCGCCCAAAGCAGCGCCGGTCGTGCCGCCTGCTCCTGCCTCCCATGGCCGGCTGTGCTACCGTAGAGGCCTCATCGCCCCCTACTACTCCCACTGCTGGCCAGGCCATCCCTCCACTTACCCACACCCCCTGTTATTCTGCGACGACAACAGCCTCAATCGCAACCGAACCAGTGAACCCTCATACTCCTCTCCGCGTGGGCATCCACTGTCGCATCTTCCCCGGCTCCGCATCGTCCCCTTCCTAGGCCTCGCCATCATCCACCGCCATGGTGCTCTCGGCGCGGCATGCTCAACATGGTCAAGGAATGACTTCCATCGAAAGAGTACTGTACGTGGAGAGGCTAACAGTTGAGTCCACGGCCGCAGCAAGGAAGTGCCTCCTTATTACGTGCAAAATAATGATTCCTCACCTGACAGCAGGGACCCACCGGACGGGCCACCGTATTTTGCAAAAAAAATGTTTCCCCCTGACTGCTGGGACCCACCAGCTACATCTTCGCACGCAAGGAAGTGCGTCCATATTACAGGTAAAAAACGATTTGCCCCCCTGACTGCTGGGACCCACCAGCTACATCTTCGCACGCAAGGAAGTTCCTAATAGTCGGGACCCACCCAGTCGAAGCGTACGTAGCGTTGTGATTCTGGTCGCGAACGTGTACATGTCGATCGGTCTGTCTGCAGGCTGCAGCGATGAACCGTGGCGTTGCAAGGAAGGAAGGGCACATGTCATAGTAGAGGCGCGCACGTGTCGTAGTAGAGGCGCGCACGTAGCATGTACACGTACGTACAACGGCCAGGGTGCAAGAAAGTAAATACGGTCACGTACGTACATACGGGCGGGGTCTCGAACGCCTACTCATGCATACGTACGGCCAGGGCTCGTGTACATGGCTGGGTCGAAACAGAGAACTACGTCGTCGTCGTGTTCATGGGGAGGCAACCAAATGCGTCGTGTTCATCGGGAGGCAACATAACGCGTGCTATTCAGCGGGAGCCAACCGGCTTGGACAGAACAGTCGATGGAAACGAGGCCTGGCGTACCGCAGAACGGAGGAAACAGCCTTGTGTTCGACCGGCCATGGTTGAAACGGGGTCCTGTTCATCGTGAGGGGTCTGGCGTATTGCAAAACAGAGGAAACAGACTTCGGTTTGACCTCCTACGGTCAAAACGGGGTCCTGTCGATCGGGAGGGGTGTGGCGTACTGAAAAATGGAGGAAACGGACTTGTGTTGGAGCTCTATGGTTGAAACGGGGGTCCTGTTCATCGGGAGGGGTGTGGCGTACCGCAAAACGGGACTCCACGGGATACTGTTCATCTCCACCGTCGACCTCCTCCAGCCTCCACCTGCGACTGTTCATCCACAGGCTCCTGTTCATCCAGCCTCCACCAAGCGCTCCTCCACCGGCTACTGTTCAACGAGCCCTCTCCACGGGGTCCTGTTCAACCACCCCTCCACGAGTTGCTGCTCATCCAACCCTCCACCGGCAACTGTTCAACCAGCCCTCCACCGGCTACTTTTCAACCAGCACTCCACGGGGTCCTGTTCATCCAGCCCTCCATGGGGTCCTGTTCATCCACCCCCAACCGGCTCGATCGATCAGGGTCTTGTTCATCTAGCAGCAACACCACGGGGTCCTGTTCATCCAACCCCC
>NC_041393.1:7383660-7412028 GCF_002162155.2 Triticum dicoccoides
GCTTATCAAGGGAAGGAGGCAGCAGGTACGATCGGCTTCAGTTAGCAGCAGTAGCGAACGAAGGAATCGCTCGATCGGGTTCAGTTAACAGCCATCGATCGATCGCTCGGGTTCAGTAACGCGTAGCCTGCAATGCAATCGCTCGGGTTCAGTTAGGCGAACGCCTCGCTCGGGTTCAATTAGAGCACAACGCCTCGCACCCATGCGCGTATGTGTATGAGAGAAACACGCATCGCTCGGCCCTCGACCACCCACCGTAACCAGGAACTCCCTGATATTTTCCTCGCCCTCGCTTCTACCACGGTTTTTTCCGTTATGGACGGCCCAAAGAATGTCATGCAGCTGCATATCCGGCCCGCCCAGGACGAAAAGCCCATTTTCTGTCATGATTTTTTGTCATAGAAATAGGAGCCCACCACATCTATGATGATACCGGGTTTTGTCACAATTATCGTCATAGAAGTATCATAAGCATGACAGGAAAAAAATTTGTTCAGCCCAAAATGTCACAGATGTGTCTTTTTTTGTAGTGCCTCAGCCATGAGGGTGAACTAGTCCCTCCTCATCATGGAGAGCGTCGGAATGACGAAGATGGCCATCGGTGATGGTTCCCCCCCTCCGACAGGGTGCCGGAACAGGGCCCCGATTGGTTTTTGGTGGCTACAGAGGCTTGCGACGGCGGAACTCCCGATCTAGGTTTCTTTTCAGGGGTTTCTGTATTTATAGGAATTTTTGGCATCGGTTTCACGTCAGGGGGGGTCTCACAGGGATTCCACGAGGTAGGGGGCGTGCCCTAGGGGGTGGGGCACCCTCCACCCTCGTGGTGGCCGTGTGACTCCCCTCCGGTAACTCTTCGTTCCAGTATTTTTTTATATTTTCCAAAAAAAATCTCCGTTCAGTTTCAGGTCAATTGGACTCCGTTTGATATTCCTTTTCTGCGATACTCAAAAACAAGGAAAAAAATAGAAACTGGCACTGGGCTCTAGGGTAATAGGTTAGTCCCAAAAAACATATGAAATAACATATAAATGCATATAAAACATCCAAGATACGTTAATATAATAGCATAGAACAATCAAAAATTATAGATACGTTGGAGACGTATCAACATGCTAGACCAGGTTGGAGCGCATGCGATCACATGCCTCCCTCCCGCCTGCTCAATGTGGGGGAACTTCCACCCGACGTCCTGAACCTTCCTGCGTGACTGTCCGTTTTGTGAGGGAGGTGCCACATCAATGTTGTGCACTGGGTATTTAAACATCACACCACCCTTTCATTGATATTTTCAGGCCTCACCTAGGCCGGTGCGGTCTCTGGGCCCTCCCTTGGGCGGTTTTCAATGCGGCGTCCATCTGTGGGCCCGCGCGGTCTACGACATTGACTGGATGCCAGAGGGTTTTGACCGGGGGATATTTCTCTTGTTCTGTGCCATGGCAGGTTATCCCAACATGCCAGACCAGGTTGGAGCACATGCGATCACACGACTCCCTCCCGCCTGCTCGATGTGGGAGGGGGGGGGGGGCAACCACCCGACATCCTGAACCCTCCCGCGTGACTGTCCAATTTGTGAGGGAGGTGCCACATCAATGTTGTGCACTGGGTATTTAATCATCAGGCTGCCCTTTTTCGTTGATATATCCCGACCCCATGTGAGCTGGTGCGGTCTCCAGGCCCTCCCTGGGGTGGTTTTCCACATCGCAGCCATCCGTGGGCCCGCGCGGTCTATGATGTTGACTGGATGCCAGAGAGGTTTGACCGGGGTTTATTCCCATTGTTTTGTGTCACGATAGGTCATGCCGACATGCCAGACCAGATTGGAGCGCATGCGATCACACGACTCCCTCCCGCTTGTTCGATGTGGGGGGACTAGCACCATATGTCTTGAACGTTCCTGCGTGATTGTCCGGTTTGTGAGGGAGGTGCCACATTAATGTTGTGCACTGGGTATTTAAACATCGAGTCACCCTTTCGTTGATATATCTCGGCCCCGCGCAGGCCGGTGCGGTCTCCGGGCCATCCCTAGGCCAGTTTTCGATGCCGCGACCATCCGTGGGCCTTGGCAGTCTATGACGTTGACCAGATGCTAGAGGGGTTTGACCGAGGGGTATTTCTCTTGTTCTATGTCACGGTAGGTCATGCCAGACCAGGTTGGCGCGCATGCGATCACATGACTCCCCCCTGCTGGTTGTGGGGGGACTACCACCCTACGTCCTGAACCTTCTTGCGAAGGTTTTTGACGCCGCGAGCATCCTTGGACCCGAGCGGTTTCCAACACTTGTACCATAGTCCTCTTAGATATATGTGGGGGTAAACACACGATGTAACCTATGCCAACATAATAGCAAAGGAACGCAGGGGGAGCCGACAATGTGTTCCGGCGCCCTGTCGGATGATGTGCGTTATTGTGACGGTGTCACGGGGAGGAGCGCCCGTAGTCAGGCCCCGGGGATGTATCTGAATCGGTGAATCTCGTTAACAAATCTCGGTGTCGTTTTCGTGTGATTGCTTTTAGTCCTTGTTAGATCGACTGCGCGTCACAGATTTTTCTAACATTGATGAAATGGGATCGAAAGTGCGATGAAAACTAGCCTAGACAGAATGTGTGAGAAACAGGGGGAAGGAAAAGAAATGCAACAAGTAATTATAAGTCCAACTCACCACTCTAATCATTTTTTGCACTGCATATATTTTGTGCATGGTAAGCCGAGTGCATTTTTTTGGGTACTCGGCTTACGGCCACCGCCGTCACGGAGCCGTTAGCAGACAGCGCGCGGGCCACTTGGCAGTTACATTGCCGTGTCTCTCTTGTAAGCCGAGTACTTTTTTGCTGCACCTACGGCTTATCAGTAAGTAAGCCGTGAATATTGTCTAAGCCGAGTATCGTCATACTGGTTCCACGACGTACGGAGCGGTAAGCCGTGTATTGTTTTTTCGTCGTGTGGCTTATTGTGCATACTCGACTTACGTGGAAACAAGCCGTGAGTGATATGCCTATTTTGCATCATGATTTTATATCAATATTCATTGCATTATGGGTTGTTATTACACGCTATACCACATACTTATGCCTTTCCTCTCTTATTTTATAAGGTTTACATGAAGAGGGAGAATGCTGGCAGCTGGAATTCTGGACTGGAAAAAGAGCAAATATTAGAGACCTATTCTGCACAACTCCAAAAGTCCTGAAACTCCACGGAAATCAGTTTTGGAATATATTAAAAATATTTGACAAAGAAAGCACCAGAGGGGCGCCACCAGCCAGCCACGAGGGTGGAGGGCGCACCCTACCCCCCTGGGCGTGCCCCCTGGCAGGCTCCCGACGTCCATATTCTGCTATATGGTGTCTTTTTCCCTGGAAAAAAATCCAAAGGAAGCTTTCAGGCGAAGCGCCGTCGTCTCGAGGCGGAACCTGGGCAGGACCAATCTAGGGCTCCGGCGGAGCTGTTCTGCCGGGGAAACAAGCCTCCGGGAGGGGGAAATCATCGCCATAGTCATCACGAGGGGGTCAATCTCCATCAACATTTTCACCAACACCATCTCCTCTCAAACCCTAGTTCATCTGTTGTATCTGATCTTTGTCTCAAAACCTCAGATTGGTACCTGTGGGTTGCTAGTAGTGTTGATTACTCCTTGTAGTTGATGCTAGTTGGTTTATTCGGTGGAAGATCATATGTTCAGATCCTTAATGCTTATTAATACCCCTCTGACTATGAACATGAATATGCTTTGTCAGTAGTTACGTTTGTTCCTGAGGACATGGGAGAAGTCTTGTTATAAGTAATCATGTGAATTTGGTATTCGTTCGATATTTTTATGAGATGTATGTTGTCTCTCCTCTAGTGGTGTTATGTGACCATCGACTACATGACACTTCACCATGATTTGGACCTAGGGAAAGGCATTGGGAAGTAATAAGTAGATGATGGGTTGCTAGAGTGACAGAAGTTTAAACTCTAGTTTATGCATTGCTTCGTAAGGGGCTGATTTGGATCCATAAGTTTCATGCTATGGTTAGGTTTACCTTAATTCTTCTTTCATAATTGCGGATGCTTGCGAGGAGGGTTAATCATAAGTGGAGGCTTGTCCAAGGAAGGACAACACCCAAGCACCGGTTCACCCACATATCAAATTATCAAAGTAACGAACGTGAATCATATGAGCATGATGAAAACTAGCTTGACGATAATTCCCATGTATCCTCGGGAGCGCTTTGCTTTATATAAGAGTTCATCCAGGCTTGTCCTTTGCTACAAAAAGGATTGGGCCACCTTGGTGCACCTTGTTTACTTTTGTTATTTAATACCCGTTACGAATTACCTTATCACAAAACTATCTGTTACCGATAATTTCAGTGCTTGCAGAGAATACCTTAGTGAAAATCGCTTGTCATTTCCTTCTGCTCCTCGTTGGGTTCGACACTCTTACTTATCGAAAGGACTACGATAGATTTCATATACTTGTGTGTCATCAGTGAGCCCGTGTTTTAACACTCGACTTACTTCTTGATACTAGTCGATGTGTTTTTTTTCTGTAGTGTTGCTATCACTTGTCAGGGATCTCGAAAGTAAAAATTTTGTTAAAGGTTCATCTAAAAATGTGCATTACTCATCATCTGTGGGGCTTCGTGGGAAAATAAGAGCAGATTAATGGCAGTTTAAAGCATCCGCTGCACACAATGAGTTAATCTTTCAATAAATGTTACAGAAGTGAGAAAAGTGCATACAGAAAAGCAATTTGTCCCCTTTCCCCTTCTACATTGAAGAAAGAGGCGAAAGGAGAGGAGCCCCGTTTCTTCCCCCGTTTCCCCAGCACCGCTGTGGGTTCTCCTTCCCTTTGCCGGCCATCTTGGTGCGGGAGGGTGGGGGAACCCCGGATCTGTGTGTCTGACGTGTAAATAGGGTGAGGAGAGTGGTTTTAGGCGGCGTTGTGCTCGTGGGAGCGGCCCCGGCGTTGTGCTCGTGGGAGCGGCCCCGGCGTGGTCGAGAATAAGTTCCCCTCATTCCTGGCTCCGTCCCGGCGTCGTGGCTCATGGTGCTGGTGGATCGGTGGGGATTCAGTGTCTTCGTGGTGTGGTCGAGGCGTGGGCGACGACATCACATCAGAATAATTTCCCCTTGGCTCCGTCCATGCTTCGTCGGTTCTCTGCCGATGAGGAGCGCGTAGGGTGTATCCAGGTGTTGTCGGTGTGGCGGCGTTGCCGATTTCACCATGGAGGTTTTGTTCCTCCGGCAGCGTCGTCCTCGTGGCAACCTGGGCTCCTAGCTTGCTACGTGGCCGGATGGATGGTTGGAGCTCGCTGATGGGAGTTTGGCCTGGTGGTGTTGCTTCTTTGCTACTGTCCCCTTGGTTGGTTATTCTGCGGGCTGTGTTGCTGACGATGTCCGGCGTTTCCAGCTCGATTGCCTGCCCAGGTCGAGGCGCCCCCTTCGTCGACGCCAAGGCCTCGCTGTTCCGGCGAGCAACTCATGCGGCGACGTTAACGGGTTTGACTTCGGTCCCCTATCGGCCTGTGCTGGCGACTCAACGGCTGCTCTTTTACTCTTCGTCACCCTTCGGTCTCCGGTGGTGCGACGGCGAGGCGAAGAACGGCGGCGGATTTGTTTCTGCAGGAAGTTTCCCAGGGACCTTGCTGTATTTTTTGATTTCGCTTGGGTGTTTTCTGCTTTAGGGGACAGCTGTCCCATATCTGGTTGTTTCCACAATGTTGCTTTTGCAATCCTTGCTTAATTAATCAGATATATGATTTTTCAAAAAAAAGCAATTTGTAGGCATACCGCAGTATGCAGTACACTCGGACAATGTTTTTCAGCATTTCTATTTTCCTCTTATATGATGAAAAAAAAAGAACATTTTAGCCGAGATGAGTGGCGAATGTCACAGAATTGAACTTGGGATTTCATTTTCGAATTCCAGCGAACAGGTCCCAGGTAGAACGAAATCCCTCCCCAGACCCTATCAGTTGGGTGGATTTGACGGACCCTCCCGATCCCGTCCCCTCTCCTCCTCCTCCCCCTCCACCCGCCGCCACCCTCTCCTCCGGCCAGATCGCCCTGTCGCTCCGTCTCGATTCCTTTCCTCTGCCAAGGCAGACCCGCCTCGGTCCCTCTCCTCCGCCCAGATCTTCCCATCCCGCTCCATCTCCTTCGCCGAGGACGACATCCCTCTCCTCCGGCAAGGTCGCCGCCGGTAAGGCTTCTCCTCCGACTCTCCTTCCCACTACCTTCTATCGCGTCTCGCAACCCTAACCAGTTCACTCGATCGACAGCAGCTCCTCGCCCTCGTCAATCCCTTCTCATCCACTGCAATCTTTTGCCGGATCCGTCCACCCTTTGCCGCCTCTACTGCAGATCGATCCTGTGGCACCGCCCTGCAGATCCCGACCTCCAAGCCAAGACCTAGTTCCACCTTCGGCACCTTGCAAGGTATAAGCTCCGTCCATGGCTTGGCTTCTTAATTAAAGAAGATCTTGGATACATTAACAACTAGTACTAGCTGCTGATGCACTTGATTGAAAAGTGGCTCCATTGGCTGCTTAATTTCTGCATATGCATGATTCACACCATTATACCATAATAAGGCTGTCATAATTCTAAGGATTATCTCAAGTTTCAGTACTAGTAGAAACTTGAACCTGAGCATACAGCTTCGTGCCAGCTAGACTCATGTTTTCACAGTAATCATCCAGGCAGGTAATTCCTTGGTAAGTACTACCGGTCATTAGATTCCACCTGTGGTCTAAAACCAAATGAATACGCCAGCCAGAACCACCAGCATGACTTTCAGGATTTTTCAAGTTAAGCCGCTAGCCAACTGAACCATATTTTGAATGGTTATTTTTTGACAGTAAACTGTAGGGGAGGCCCCCAAAAGTGTATAATTTTTGCAAAGGGTAACTATGGCCAGATTGTCATAAAGAATTAAGCAAATGCTGACGTTTTGTCTGCATCTTCATCAGCCATTCAGCCCACAAGAATGGCAGGCTGCTCAAAGATTGTAACAAAATTCTAAACTTAGAATAGAAGAGTAAATTTGTAATGGCGACAACACAGAGTGCGCATTCAACACATACAACATTAAGTATATACAAATTTGGGAAATAGCCTCCAGATTTGTACTTAGGTATGGATCAGAACCGCCAAACCTAATCGTAGTCTATGCAGCACCTTGTCTCCTTCATGATCAACAAAAGAATCTGCATATGTATCATCACTAGTGATACAAAGGTGTTTTGTATTATGAGAGTCCAGGAAGATTAAGATTGGCCCCCCTTGTCATAGCTTTTTGTTCTTCTTGTTGTTGCTTAATTCCTCTTCAATTTATGTTCTTACTTCTTTTATTTTTCAAAAATCCTGAAAGCATTCTGCAAAGTCTGTAAACTAGATTTCTACCAATCTTCTTAAATCATTCTCATTTCCTAAATCTCCTTGAAAAGATGCTATGGTCTCAGAAAGCGCTTGACGAACGGCTCTAACGATAAAATCCTGCACACAAATAAAACGAAGCAATTAAAACACGGCAGCTAGCTAATAGTATGCATGTCAGAACCAATAATTCAATGCTCTTAAAAATCGTTATATAATGAGAAATATATCCATTTTCTAGCATTATTAGTAAGAAATTGCAATAAATAGTAGGATGTAATAACTAGAATACTCATCGATATTTACCTGGGTATGATCTGAGGAGTACTGCCTTTTAGTATGGCAACTCCTGGTGGGAATTGCATCAGCAAAATAAGATTTATCTCTGTCTAGATTCAGGTTCTCCCACCCCCTGCATTCCTTAAGTTAAGAATTGTAAGAAGAAATTGCGCAATTTCATACTCCTTTTAACAAGGAATCCTTAATTGCTCCTGAAATAGAGGTGCATGCATCGGATAATAATATATAATGATAAGTGAAACCCTAAACTTCGTAGGAGTCTTTACCTGTCAAAACTAGCCTGAGACCAGATCCGTCATTAGCAAATATAGGAGATAGAACACCAGGAGTGTCTAACACATATTTGGATGACTAGCAACCTGAAAACTAGAAACTTCCTATTGTTAAGATTTAAATGACACATTACAATCATATAAATAGTTCCCGAGCCATGGGATATTGATGGTAGCAGACACAAGAAGGTTATAGGTCACCAATCTTATTTGTGCTAGTAGGCTAAAAAGGACAAACTATGCTTGCCAAAGATACTACACAACAATGCATCAAACCTTAGATATAGTGTGTATGTCAGATCATGACACCATTGTAAAACAAATCAACATGTTTATTTGTCCAAAATATACCCCCACGACCACCAAGCCCGTCGAATAAAACAATAATCTCATTGAAACAAAATTTTGTAACTATGTACTTTGTGGTATGTACAATCGTCTTGAAGCAATGAACTTATTTTTCGCTTAATTCTTGAAGCATAATTGACAAATGATAATGTTAGCTCCTCAATTAACCATCGATTTTGAGTCGCGCGACTCGTCGTCGACTAGTCGATGAGTCGCAAAAAAATGTTGACTCAACTTAGTGTCGACTCATGACTCGAGTCGTGACTAGTCGCAACGGCAGGCTCGACTTTTTCCGAGTGGCTACCCCAGAACGACTCATCCAAGTTGCGACTCGAAAACCATGCAATTAACCCATTGCCTCATGTTTTCCGCAAAACAAAACAAAAAACTATTGCCTTATGTTATTAGGTAGTTCTGCAGTAATATACAAATGAATTTGACATATGCAGTTGATCCAACAAACAACACTAACATGGAGTTTGTGTAAATTCAACCGTAATACAACATATGAGTGAGACTTAGGTTTATGTGACTGTGTGAGCCATGAGGCGTCTGTACTTTTCGCCTCTCACGCTTCATGTTGTGTGCTCATTAAGGCCCTAATTGGAATAAATAAATTTGTAGAACGGGCTCATTATCTTATGGGACCGTTTGGTGCAACAGTTAAGAATCGCAACTCCGTTTATTTGTTCAAGAGAGCCCACATCCGAGCATCACCTACACCTTGTCGACTCGAAGGGACCAGATCCATGCTGCTTGCCCTGTTGCATCTTTGCCTGCACTGACTGGCATGCACTGCTCCGCTGTCTTGAATCATGCAGCTTGCTTCTGATCGAACATATACTATGGCGTAAATGTGGGCCAAACTGTTCATTGTGTTCACAAGAATTTAAAATTTCTTCATAACTATAGGCAGGTTAGTAATCCAGCCAAACAAATGGTAAAATTTGAAGTGAAAACCCCAGTTTTGTTCATAATTTATACTCCCTCCGTTTTTGTATACAAGGCCACTATCTCATTTTTCAGATGCCAAGAAAACAAAGCCAACTAATAAATAGCACCATTAATTGTGTGGAAAACCGAAAATATCTCATGTTCCGGGCTAATTATTTTTTTTGCATGTGGTGCCTCTTTCTCTATTGCTGCATGCAACATATTCATTAATAACCACCATCGTGCGAGGCAAAAATCTAATCAATTCTTCTTGGGAAGGGATAGTAGCCTTGTATAGATGCAAATTGTATTTTTGATAGTGGCATTGTATTTAAAAACGGAGGAAGTAGTATTTTTTTTATCAAACATGAAATATGGTGTGAAAATTGGATTTTTGTTGTAAAGTTCAGTTTGTAGAACCTTGGTGTCATACTTGTGATTGAAAAGGGGCGTACACAGTGCTGAAAGCTCCCACACAAGGTGTGGTCTGGGGAAGGCAATTTCTGGACGCCTTACTCCTGCATAATAATTCTGCAAGGAGGCTGGTTCGAACCCAGGACCTCCAGGCCACAAGTGGAGAGACTACCCACTGCGCCATGCCCACCCTTCTGTCATACTTGTGATTTAACTGCTAATAAATTGTTCTTTTGATGTTGCTTTAGATCAGAGTTTAATATTGTTTAATGTACTAAATATTTCATTTCTGTCTTCATAGTTGCTGAAGTTCAAATTAGGCAATGGATCTGGACACAGAGAATCGTCTAGCTTCATTACTCCTTGAAGAAGCACGGAGATTACAGTCAGAGGCTGACAGGGAAGGTGTTCATGCATATCTGCGAAAGCCCAATGTTAGGCATCGTCCAAACTCCCGGTTCCTCACAGCCACAGTTCGTGGAGTTCAACAAGGTTAGCATCATGTTTCTTTTACATTATCCTTGCCTCCTTGTGTTGATTACCTGATCAAAGCAGCTGTAATCATGCTTTTTACTGAAGAAATGTTTTTTTATGTCCTTGAAACCTTCTCATTAGGAGAATTCACCCAAAACTAATCACAACAATTGAAGGCAGTTACAAATTTGCAATCATGTAGGCACCACTTTAAATTGCTTCCTCTAACTCGGGGTGGTTAACTAAATAAGCACTAATGACTACTCCCTCCGTCCGGAAATACTTGTCCTTGAAATGGTTGTATCTAGACTTATTTTAGTTATAGATACATCCATTTTATCCATTTTGAAGACAAGTATTTCCGGACGGAGGGAGTACTTTATAAGTATTTTTGAACCAAAAGTGTAAATCTGTGCGCGAGCACAGATGCTCGGCTTATCTCGCACGTTGTTTCTCTCCTAGATTCGTGAAGGTTCTGGTACTGTACCTTGTATAAAGATCGGTATTTATTTCCTCCTTCACTGTTGATCTGGCCCACACTGGTCGCTGAGTTATTGTGCCGGATACCCACAGATGTCTTCTGGCCCAGACGTCGTTTCACGGTGGGCCATCTGCACCTTTCTCCACCATCCTGAGCAGTCCCATTAACTCGTCCTCAGCTACCAACAAAATCCTCCTGCTGATTTCTTGCCGGGACAAGTTCATCAACTTCGTCTCTCACACCCGGATCTACAAGTGCGTCAAGAAAGATCCTTTGCCACAAATCTATATGTAATGACTTGATTATAGCCTAAATCTTGTCCCTGCTAACCTTATCAGTACATGCACTCCACAGACTGGTCTGTGTGGTTTTTCAGATGGCCTGAAGGCTACGTCGCCTAGCTCGAATGCCATCCCGTTGCCCAGCAAGACCAAGCTCAGCAGTCTCCGGTAGGTGCACATCAAGCTGCACCTTTGAACTGTTTCGCCTCTCCAATCTCCTGGCTCGCAATGGAAAAGTTGAGGAACTCTCTCCGTCCCTACTAACCAGAAAGCTGTTTTTCTGTTCCATGAACTAGATTAAAGCAAACGTTATGAGCCGTGGCTCACCAGCAGTCTCCAACGGAAGTAACAATGACTCGCACGCCCCACCGGACGTCTGCCGTTTTCCTGCCCCACAGAACATGACACCAGCATATGTATGCCAAACAAAAGCACATTTAATACCGCTTAGTATTTCCCAGGTAAAAGAACTGGAGCAGATCACGAGACAACAGTCAGCAGCGCAGATATAGTGACCATATGTGCTCGGAGTAGAAACCCCACATCCCTTTTTGAACTCATATTGCTCATTATATCGTGAAATCGAATCATTTAACTTTCTCATGCGATTTTATTATTAAATTGACGATTGTCCCTCCTGCAGCAAACCGTGTTGTGGAGGTTGATGAAATGTGGCGTGCCAGGGAGAAGGAACTTGAACTTGAGTGTAAGCTGAAAAGAAGAAATAAAGAGCGTGGTGACTCTAGAGGGGAGAAACGCAAAGGTGACTCGAGAAATATGAGTTCCAGCTCAAAGATTGAGGAAGGAACTGCTTATAATAGTTCTTACTCAGACCAGGATGATGGTCTAGGGGATGATGAAGTTGAAAAGTTTCTGCATTCAAGGTTAGTTTAAATGTCTACTAGTTTCTTCATAGAACAAGCGGGCAATATATTGATTGACACCTGCCAGATAACTAAGAATTTCTCTGCTTATGTCAAACTATTGATGCAAATTATCTACATTATTCTGTTGAGATTGCCATATCCTATTAGGTGATGTTTTTCAAGGGGGGTGTTATGTTTAACATGCGCACATTTGCATCCATTGCATATTTTCAGCTTTGTTAACAAAATATGAAATCTGGTGCCATGTTAGGGTAAAGCGAGGAAGAGGTGCGGTTGGCTCTAGGATGGACGAACCTGGTCCATACCTAAAGGCTTCATCGCATTGTCGAGACAAAGAACCTAGCCCGGATATACGTTTGGAAGAGAAATGGGAACGCCGAGTGCAAGGTCCGGAGAGGCCACTGTTTCTGAGATCCAAGTCTCCCGATGATTGTTGGCATAAGGAAACATTGGATGATAAGCCATCCAGCTCTTGTGAGCCAGAACCACACAGGAAGAAGGAAAATAAAAAGGGGAGGAGATCGTCGGAGAAAAAAGAGAGAAAGGAGAGAAAAGACAAGAAGAAAGCCAAGCATCGGCACTGCCACCACCACCATCACAAAAGCCGAAGAAGGGAGTGATGTGCCCCATTGCTGAACTACAATTTGTACTACACAAGAAAGGGTTCTGTGTTACTGAAAGATGCTGCTATTGCTTGTTCGCTGGGAACCTGTGTTGTAACTAAAACTCCGCCAGTGCGCACTGTGCCCCGTGTTTAGACATGTTATGTGTTGCTCAGAGTTGAACTTTCTTTGCCTATAACATGATTGGCATCTGATGAGATGAGAGTGATCGTTTTCGCTTCTGTGACATGATCCAAGGTCCACATCTGCAGCGAGCTAGTACTGAACCATGAATATCTGTTGGTTATAGTCCATTGCCCCTAGAGACCGAGGCTTGAACCGCTCATGTAGTGGTGACACTATACTTTTCTTGGGTCAAATTAAATTATAAAATGATATTTGGAGTTTGGACCAAGGCCTTTTTTTCTCTCTCTATATGATGTTTATTTAGGGCCTGGAAGAATCGGTTTCCAGTAAACCTTGGAAATCTCAGATCTGTTTCGATTAATTTCCATGCAAAATCATTTGAACAAATTTTGAATTCTTTAACATTTGAACCAAATTTGTTGAATTCAAGGGAATTTTCTCAACACCAGCCAATTCCGGCCAGTATATATTCTCCACCGGAGGGGCCGGTAAACCGGTAACTGGTCGGTTACGAATTTTCTTTTTACTGGAATTGAGAACCTTATTTTTTTACTACTTAGAGGTTAATTAGTAATCTAGACCTGTTATCGAAACCCTACTGCAATGCTATTTGTTTACGGAAGGCAATGCCACATTTTTAAAACAAACAGAAAAATCAACTTTTTTCTAAGAAATAGAATCCTCCAATGCATTTTTCTAGATGTTTATTTTGAAAGAGGAAATCAAGCAATGGGTGTTTGCAAAATAGGAAAAAAAAAGAGGGACCAAAAGACTTGTGAACGTCTTTGAACATTTGCAGGTTGCTCCAACAGGCAAACGAGCACACAACCAGCATAAAGCAAACCAAAAGACTTGTGAAAAGAACAGTACTACAGCGCACCCCAGGAACAGCATTGGCCACTGCCCTTCCTATTCCAGCCGATGGTTCTGAAAACCTCACTTGAAATGCACTTGCAATTTGGCTCCCCAACTGACCGCAGCTTGGTTTTGGCCCTTTACCTCTATAAAATAGACCAGGGAGATATTATCCACCAGCAGGTTAGTTATATAGACTCGGTTGTGAGAATAAATTGCAAAAAAACCATCACAATTGTGTCGAAGTTTATCAAAAACCATCAAAACTCTAAAGTTTGAAAAAACACCGACTTTTGAAAAAACAGGAACACTAACTGCTTGGTTGACTGCGTTTTGATGCAAAACTGACAGGCAGGCTCCGCTGTCAGAGCCGACATGGCAGGGGGTCACGGGCCGCATGAACAGCCATTAGACGGCACGGCTTGATCTAGCCATTCATTCGTGCCACGGGGGCCAGGGACGACATGTTATCTCCCTATTAGAGTCCATATATTAATAGCATTGCATATTAATATCAGATAAGTTTCTATTTTCGAAGTACTATGAGACAATATGTTAATTGCTTGCTGATATTGGATAGTTCATAATTGCATTTTTCAGGATATTGATAATTTAATTGTTGCCAGTTTCAAGAGAACCATTGCTATTTTGACACTTCCAACAAAAAAAAGGAACACGATTTACGACACGCATGCATGCAGCCATATGATTGCGCTAAGATCTGAAAAGTGGTTTTATGATTAGAGCTTAGTTAGAGCATGAATGCAATTTTTGACAGAGTGCATGCCCCACCAACCGTAGCTCTCATGCTTTTTGTTTTGACTTGCAAGTTTAAATATATTACTAGGAAAATTGCCCGTGCGTTGCAACGGGAAAACAAATAGCACACGCCCTAAGCATGGCTCCAGATCCGCCCCTCCCCCAACTACAAACCGCTTAACGTTCGTCATGTCCTCTCTCTCTCTATCCCTGTGTATGTAACCTCAATGTAAGTTACTGCAATAATATTTTTATTACTACGAACAAAAATATCCCATCGTTCACATAGCTTCAGTTCACGATCAGTTTATTTAAATGCCATAGATTTGAGGGCTTGTTCAGCATCATTGTCATACTCTTGGGCGAAGGCTTTGCATTGTGTACACTCAATTCAGTTAAAGAAGGCCCTTCATTTGTGGAATATCTGGGTTTTTTTATGCTAATACTTCTATCCATATGACCATCTGGCCATGCAAATTTAACAAATCAATTTTCAATATAGCATATTGCAGGAATCTGAACAAATATAGAGGCATATATTTGATTGTGACAAATAAACTTATAAAATAAAGTCTTTAAGGATAAACATTTTTCAACTTCCAATGTTTTTGTAATTATCAAGCATGTCTCAAAGAGCGACATAGCTTGGAAAACCATGCTAAGGATTGTCTTATTTTGGTTTATAACCTAGGTCGACATCAGTGGTAATTGAACAATATATGGACATTGGGAGTGCAATGCTTGACGATGAGTGAAAACATATGTGTGACGATGAGTGTATCTTCCATCCTATGCAAGGCCATAGTTAGTAAGTAGCATATTGCAAGTTTTAGATACATGGTTAGAAAATATTCTAAAGCGAGAAAAACAAAATTGACCCTGGAGAGAGAAAACAGTGACTCTGCCTTAGGTTTCAAACCCCCTGATAACAGTGGAATTCGTGTTTCATAGTAAAAATAACCTAGTGTAATTCCTATATGAAAAAGAAAGGAAACACGGTATCAAGACAATCAAATATATTAAGGTATCATACCATAAGTCTTTGCTGCCATTCTTCTTCTTCACGTAATTGAGGGAACTACACAGCGCATCATGTACTTCATAGCACGCTTTACATTCAAAGTCATTACTAACCGAGCAATGTCCTACAAAAACATTGGAAGTAGAACCACCAGCACCCAACAAAGAAAATTTGTTCGTGGCGGACGATTGGACAAAATAGATGCCACAGGCTACCGATCTACACAAATGGGCATTACCAAGTAAGTTCATGTTCAGGCCCTTCCCTGTGTGACATTTGACATTCAAAATCATGATCAATTCAGTTCCTCTATTAAACCAGGATCATGAGTGACACTGGATTCTACCCAATATCCCTAAGCATCAGAACTAAGAGTGAAGCATTCAGAGCTTTCAACAATTGCCACGGATGTGTGTGTGGCAACGGGAGATTTTTTTTGACATGTATTCAAATTTAAGCAAATATGTACAAGCTTTAGTAGTAGACAAACAACCAGCCAGATTGGACATCCATAACTTTCGTTGTAATTATCAAGTGGTGCAAACAATCGATGCAAAATTAATTCCATCAATAATATGATGAACAATTGAACACATAATTTGGAAAAAGAAGAAGATAGGCACATGTCAAGTAACTAATTCAGGTTAAACATGGTATTTGACGAATTCTAGCATGATTTAAGTTTGCATGTCGAGTGTCTCTTAGCAGGAAATTCTTGGATTTTTATATGTTGGTACCTATAATTGTACGGGGGCCTTCGTGACATTTCCAATCCTGAAGACATCTCAGTTTAGGGATAATGATGACATCTTCCGGTCTTGACCTGTCTGCAAATAATCCTTAACAACTACTCCCTCCGTCTGGAAATACTTGTCATTAGAATGGATGAAAATAGATGTATCTAGAACTAAAATACATCTAGATACATCTATTTCAATGACAAGTATTTCCGGACGGAGGGAGTATAATTTAGTTTCAGTACATACCCATAAGCTTTTCAGCATGCAGACAACAATGGTACAGTTACCTAGTAAAACTCAACCAGATCACCTTGTGTGCATGCTGAATTTCTACTATACGGCTAGCTTGGTTGAGACAAATCTATATTCATTAATTAAAACAAAAAATACCAGGTGAAGGTATCCTAATTAAAGAAACAAAAGTAAGTCCCCGTAAAAGAAATAAGAAAGAACAAGAAATAAGAAAGAACCATCTCTAGGAAGGAGAGATTAGACCTATACCAAGGCATTCGTTAGCTAAACCAAAAGAAAATTTATCTCGGGAGCTTGCTTCGAATTGCTTACCTTTCCTGCTCAAATTTCCCTTTTACTTAAGAGCAAATTGATGTCTTGCACTTAAGGGTAACAAGATTGAGAACAACAACACTGAAACTATCTTGTGATTTTCTAATAGAGAAGTACACAATTAATATGGCAATGACATATACTTATAATTTATTTATAGGAAAGGCCGCAAAGGACATACATAGAGGTCTGGTCACAGAAGCATCACCCATGAGTAGTCTTTACGCTCAGACGTTTAGAGGAACACTTGTTGCACACACTGCAATCTCACAATAGGAGAGAAAAAAATGTTACATATCGGAGTGGAGTTAGGGAGAGATGTTACTGCTATATACCTGGAGATGGTATGCGCATTCTCTCAAGCTGAGATGGCTCTCGCATCCTCGAAAGCGATGGTGCCTACGTGCGCTCACGTACTCGCTGGCTATGGCAGCTCCCATGTCCTCCGAAGCGGCAACAATCCTCGTGAGCTTGTGTCCTCGCTGGCTGCGGCGGTGCCACTGCGAATCCTGGCATGCAGCAGCATCGCGGAAGAAGGATGGTACTGAAAATATTAGTGCAGAAAG
The DNA here is from genome assembly GCF_002162155.2 of Triticum dicoccoides. Classification (NCBI taxonomy): domain Eukaryota; kingdom Viridiplantae; phylum Streptophyta; class Magnoliopsida; order Poales; family Poaceae; genus Triticum; species Triticum dicoccoides. The sequence goes on from NC_041393.1 coordinate 7,400,669, forward strand.
CAAATCCAAGAAAAATCTGAAGGCTAATGTAGTGGAAAAAATATACGCTAGTTCTCAAGATATTAAGAATCACAATTTTTTACATAATTCTTTATATGAATCTTTATCCTCAAACTTGTTCTTATACATCTCTAGATGCACACCATTTATTAAAAATAGTGTTCATATAGCAGGTGAATTCACCAATCAAGTAGCCACCCATAAACTGATATATCCACAAATCTAATTCCATCCAGCAAACAAACACCAACTAAAGTCCATCAATTCTAGATAATTCTGACATGCTTTCCCAGTACAAAGCTCCTGCCATGATTATAGCGTCAGAAAAATTCAGTGCAGGACATATGTCATTTGGCAGGAACACAACATCAGGAATCGCACAAAAGCTTGAACTCACAAAATCATCTTTCAGACCAAAATTCAGAAAACACACCATATGCCCAATAGCAAGTTGAACCACACTAATACGGAAATATAAATACTTCAATTAACCCCCAGGGGAAGGGAACGGGGAGGGAGAAGGGGTGGAGTAAGTCCTGTTGTGAGGGCGCTCGAACTTCCAATCGAGGATAACATCGTCAAGATGGAGCTGACGGCGGACACGGCGAGCGCCGGCGCCATCACTCCCATCACGGCGGATGGAGATGCAGCGTCTACTCCTCCACCCCTCCTCTTCCCCATGCAGCTACAACTGAGGCAATGCCGCCGTCTGCCTTCTGGAGTTCCCCGCCTTTGATCTCGAGCACGCCATCCAGGACGGCGTTGGTATCGACCGCCAACCTCAATCTAGATCCGATTGTGGCTAATGTACAGACTAATTCCCACACAAAACATTCATTAAGTTAGCATTGTCTCTTTTTGGTCTATAGTTCAGGGACAAGCACAATTGCTAGCAAGCCCCAAATTGGCGCAACCAGCAAGCAGTTGCTGGGTAGCCACCCATTTCCTCCCACCAGCTCTTCTGCACGCAACAAATATTCTCCCAATTGATCAACAAATCCCCAAACCGAGCAAGCATACACGAAATTAAGGAAACAAGCAATTGAAGGAAGCTGACCTGGTTGTCGGGGTGGGCGAGGAGGTGCCCCACGGCTCCAGCAGCAAGCACGGCATGCGCGCCATCGTCTACGCCGCAAGCAAAGTACTCCGCCGCGGCCGCTCATGGACGAGCATGGCTGGTGACGCGCCGTGACGACCGCTAACACGGCACCCAGGCGGAGGTAGAGGAGCTTCTTGGTCTGGTTCCCGAAGGTCTGGTTCTTGATCTCGCGGAGCGCGACCACCCGCTCGTGCTGCCCCTCCCCGCATCCTCCTCCTGCTGGTCCGCCGACGCCGCCGGGGCCCCCGGCTGCCAACCTGGCAGCGAGCTCCTCCGAACGCGTCCCCATGCAGAAAGGCGCAGAGGAAGACTCCGAAGGCGCGGACGCTCGCCGGCACCGGCCGGCGGCCCGCGGCCGGCGCGGCACCGGATCGACCGCCGCTCCTGGCGGCTGAGGCGAGGGAGAGAGAGGAGATCCCGATGGGTTTCTTTTTTTTCTCACTTTAAGGACCGCGGATTTAATACCATATACTGTAGGGATTTATTTGCAAAATTCCTGATCGAAACGTTTTCTCACTTACAAAAGGACTGCGGGTTGAATACTGAAAAATACGGGGACTTTTTTGCAAACCTGCCGCGACGTACGACCAGAAGCAATCGGTGGTTTATTAGTAGGGAGAGATATCTTTTGAATTGGTAGTCCAATTTATATTTTGTTTACATATTCGTGCTCCTTGTGATGAGGGCTTTGAAATAAGAACAATTCTAAATATGTTTTGAATTTATTTAAAATTCTAAATAAGATTCAAATTTTAAGAAAAAAAAAGAGAAATACAACTATACCAAAAGCTAGCATGCATGGACTCCAGTGCACCAACTAAGGATTAATACCATTAGTGCATCAATCTTAAAGCAAATGGGTGGGTAGAGTTTAGGGTTAGGTGTGCGTGTGTGTTCATAGAGGTGAGTGTATGTGTGTATGTATGAGCACCTGCGTCTGTACTGTGTTAAAAAAAATGCAATTTGTAAACTATCTAGACACTGAAAATCGGAATATTTTCACCAGAAAGAAAAACCGGAACATTAGCGGCCTTTTGGGCCATGGCCAAACTTTGCGTTCCACTTCCGTTATGGGAAGTGGGAACAGACCTCGTCCACAGTAAGATGGATACGAAGAAGAGGAAAAGCTTTAGAGTTTTTTCAAACAAAAGATGAAAAAAAAGAGGAAAAGCGAAACCCTAACCTACGCGACCGCCCCTTCGTCTTCGCGCCGCCGCGAGGCGGACCATGTTGCCTCGCCGGAGGAGTGGAGGGATTGGGCGTCGCTGCCCCACGACGTCCTATACATTATCCTCAGCCGACTCCGGCAGACCGACATCCTCAGCGGCGCAGGGCTCGCGTGCCCGCCCTGGCGGCGGGTAGCCAAGGTCGAGCCCCTGCTGTGGCGGCACATCGATCTGTCTCCTAACCCTCTTTGGCTTTCGCCGCCCCCGACAGGATGGAAGGCGATGGCGCGCGCCGCCGTGGAGCGCAGCGACGGCCGGTGCGAATCATTCAGCGGCCACGTCGACGCCGATGTCCTGGTCCACCTCGCCGACAGGCACGTAGTCCTGAGTCCTGACCTACTCCCATCTCGCGCGCTTCATCGAGTCTAATTCATTGACATAATGACATGCATGCATATATCTGTTGAAGCGGCCACGTTTCTGTAAATCTATCTGTCCTGACAACCTCTCCTAAATCCTAATTGATCGCCTGCAGCGCGCCATTGCTGAGGAACCTCTATGTCACAGGCTGGCCTTACATCCGTGACGGAAAACTCGTCACGGAGATCATCAGGAAGCTCCCTCTGCTGGAGCGCCTGGTGCTGTCGAGCGGCTGTTTCCAGAAAGAGCTACTCGAGGCCCTCTTCGACCACTGCCCACGTCTTGAGCTGCTGGATGCCCGTGAATGTCGTCCCATGTTTTGTGAGTGGGTAGAGCCTATAAAAACGAGGATACGGAGCTGCACCATCAAGGACCTCCGGATGCCGTACCTTGAGTTGCATTAGTGCACTGCTCTGTACGCTGCATTCTTTTCTAGCATTATTAAATTATAAACTCTGAATTCCGCAAATATACTCGTTACCAAAAAGGCAAAAACCCTGCTGCGCATATGCTTGGCGATTGTTACTATTTTCTGAAATCCAAGCTCCAAATTAAGGTCTGCTACTCTATCATGTTTAATTGGTTCATTTCTATTTTTATTTCATGTTTCTATGACTCGTTTTTCTCAAGCTATATTTGTCACCTTCAGTGGAAAAACTTATATCACATTCAGGGAGTACCACGGTTTTCCTGATTTAGAAAAATGAGGATCCATACAAGCAGGTTTTGAATTAACAACGTCATCAACTAGTCAGGATTACAATGACCAACAACATACAATGCACTTAATGAGATAACAGAGCTGTTGGCTATATACTAGTGTCACATCATCTAGAGCCATCACAAAAAATTACTCATACAATGGACTGGCTGTACACTAGCTATAGTATTTAATGTTTATAGGAGAGAGAGGCAAAGAAAAAGAGAACGGCAATAGAGCGGACGAGCTCGTTTGATCCCGCCTACGTGGACCAATGGAACACACTACTAGTTGTGCGTGTATTTAGTGCGGGCGCTACAGCCGATGATTGCAGCTTGAAACAGTACTGTACGGTGATGTATACCTGTGATGGAGCGACGACGCGGTCACGGCAGCCCATGCATAAGTCTTCCCGGTACAGGACCTGGCCCACGGTACATCACGTGTCCAGGCTAACGGCGTTCTTGCTGTTAATTCGCAGAAACTTGGGCGTGGTGTTATTTCTCATAATTACTTCTGTGGTGTCTTCTGTTTGTCTGACTTAAAACACCTGCCTTGTTTGTGTGTGGTGTTATTTCTCATAATTACTAACTGTGAAACTTGGGTGTTGTCTGCAACAACTAGCTTCCATCCACGAAAAAACACTTCTGCTGGATATCGAACTAGTTACTTGCCAGACGATTTGATCTACTAGCGTTTCCATCCAAGTTTGTGTTGATTTATCAGAAAACTATACTTTTCGTTTCTCAACTCTTGGCGGAGTCTAGACTTGGTAACTTCCTAGAACTCGGTTTTGACCACTGTTGGTCCTGACTTATCACAGTTTTGACCGTGTTGACTCAAATTCGCATAATTATTTCAAATCCGTGAATGTGTTTAAAATTCACTTATTCATTTCAAATCCGCTTACTTTTTCCATGTTCATGTAATTTTTTAAATTCATGTACTTTTATCAAATCTCTGATTGTATTCTGAAATTCATGTTTTTTTTCAAATCCGTGTACTTTTCCAAGTTCACGTAATTTGTCTAGTTCACATACTTTATTCAAATTCATGAACTTTTTGAAGTTTCAGGTAATTTCTCAAAATTCGCGTACTTTTTCCAAATCCATGTTTTTTTTGAATTCAGGTACTTTTTTCAAATCAACGTATTTTAAATTCACGTAATTTATTCTAATTCGTTTTTTTCAAATTCATGAACTTTTTAAAGTTTCGCATAATTTTTTTCAAATCCTTGATCATTTCCATATGTGCATATTTTTTTTGAAATTCATGTACTTTTTTAGTATTCACGTACTTTATTGAAAAAAATCATGAATTTGAAAAATATACAAACTTAAAAAGAGTAGGAGGATTCAGAAAAGTGCAAGCATGAAAAAAGTACGCGGATCTGAAAAATGTACGCAAATTTGAAGAAAGTGCGTGAGTTTGAATTACACGAACTTGAGAAAAGTACTTGAATTTGAAAAACATGAATTTCTACACAAATTTCAAAAAGTTCACGGATTTGGAAAAATACGTGGATTTGAAAATATATGCGAATTTGAAAGGAAATCACGGCTCTGGGAAAAAGCACACGGCCTTGACGAAAGTACATGGATTTGAGCTAGCATCGGTCGAGCCATCACTAAAGCCGATCAAAACCCAAGACTAGGGACAATTCTTTTTCAGTAGTATTTGAGAGTGCAAATTATCCGGTTTTAAAGTTGAACGATCAAATTAGACTTCACCAAAAATTGAGAGACGAGAAATATACTTTTATTGATTTTTCTGCCCCCTGTATAGAATAGTCATTTGGATGAGGGTCCGTCTACTGGTGTGACCGTGATGGAAGTCGAATATAGTCAATCAATGTGGTGTCGCCACAATCCTGTTGTACTCGATGGACGGGAATCCGCACCTAGTTTGACTAGGAGTGCGGTGTGTGCGGCCTGGTTTGCTGTTTAGTCACAGATGTGGCACGGGTTAGTACAGAACCAAGACGCCGTCGGGGGACAGCCGGGCAGACGTCCGTCCGCTGCGATCGGGTACAAACGTCACCGCTTTGGACAGATTTAAACCACCATGCATGTACGCCAGTGAGTACCGCATGCAGACCACATCCCAATACGAGGCAAGGGGTGTAGATTCCGTGACCATGCGAGCCCGTCCACGCCTATGGATATTCGGGCAAAGAAATCGCAATATGATTGGTAGGCAGGTACTCCTAGAAGTAAACGCCTGCTTTTAGCCCATGCGTTGGCTGCATGCCGGCTCTATTGCTTCGTAGGCTGCGCTATCGCCCGGCGACTCACCAAGCGCCTGCTCTCTTCTCTCTCTTGTGTTCTCTTTCCTCCAACTAGGATTTTAGTGACGTGGAACATCTTATAGCCAGCTGAGTAGGATCTATTATACTTGCTCTTAAGGAACCATTGACTACAGTGACGCAGGGGGTGCCTGAGCACCCGGGATCTAAAAATCCCGCGAGGGAGCAATACGGCGTACGTCGCACCGAATTTGCCTCCCCTGCCATATCAACAGTCATCATCGTACTTACTAGTGATAACCAGTGGTTGGCGCCCCGGTATTCACACGCACGCGCGTGCGCGCACAAACACACCCACCGAGCAGGGCCTCTGCCCCAAGCCACTACGGGAGGACAACCCGTCCGTGTCCGCGCACCCCTTCTTGTAGGTTCTTCCACGCCTCATCTCTCGACCTCTAGTAAGCTAAAGCCTACCCTGTTCATTCTTCAAGATTTTTTTTTCCGATTTTAGGTCTTTCCCCAAATAGATGATTATTCTCCTCGGACGATTCGAGAGCATTGACTGGAATCTTGAAGGTGAATGGTACTCATTTTTTCAATAGATTCCCTGTGTGATATCAGTTCAATGTCAAATTTGTGAAACCATGTTTCGATTCGTGAATGGTTTTGGAGATATGTGCGATTTTGTGAAATATGAAAGAGATGCATGTTCATTTTTTTCATAAACATGCGATTTTGGTTTATATTTTAATATCTTAAATATGTCTGTGAAACAAGTGAAAAATAATGATATAAGACATCAAATTATGAGATATGGTACTGGTTTTGTATGAAGTTGTAACTACGTGAACAAATGGAAAATAATTGAAATTCTTAATGAAATAGTCATATTTGGATGTGACTTGAAATTGATAGTCATATATGGAGAGATGATTTCTGAAATTGTGAATTGTCTTTTATGGAACTAAAATTTTGCTTGTAAAATAATTGTTTATAAAATAATTGAAATAGGTTTTTTGTTAATAATTGAAATAACTTTTTGGAATCAACTGTAAACAATTTCATGAAATTGAAATGCAATTCTTTATGCGTGTTTCACTTTAATGTGATATGAGAAAATAGATGTTCTACCATTACATTTTTTATAATAATTTAAGTAAGTGAAATCGATTTCAAATATGTTAAACTTATTTCAGTGTGTTTTCATGAAATATGCGAAATGGTTATTTCATATAGGTGAAATTGGTTGTTTTAGCGTGTGAAATTGAATATTTCAAATGTATGGACAAGAGGGAAATTAGCCTTTTGAAATAATTGAGATTTATTTTTCGAAAGACCTAATATTAATTAATTGAAAACAACTAAATTGAAATTTAAAATAATTGAACCAACTTTACGAAATGGATGAAATATGTGAAAATATATTTCAATAAGTGAAACTGATCATTTCAGCTCGTGAAATTGAATATTTCAAATATATGGAAAAGAGTGAAATTAACTATTTATAAATTATTGAGACAACTTTCTGAAATGGATGAAATCATTTTCTAAAAATAATTGGAATGTGTATTTAAAATCTGTTTTCCGAAAGATTTGAGATTACTTTTTAAAATTATTGAAATCTGCTTGAAATTAGATTTTTACAATAATATTATTTCTACTTAGTCAATGAAACCACTATTTTGAATTCTGATATCTTTAAATTATTTTAATAAAATAAAAAGTTATTGAATTGAACTAAATTAGCTGGTAAAAGTATATAATTAATTAGCTAAGGGCACCGGTTTAAATTGGAAACGCTGTAGGTGCGGGATGTTGTTAGTACTCAGGGTCAGAACAAGTCACGTTGCAGGGCCTATCACATTGCAGGGCCTGATGAGGAATACGAAGGTGGAAATTTCAGACGGAACTGAAAATACCTAAGAAGTTCATCCCCACTACTCTATATATCTTAATATGCAACAACTCCAACTCAGCCACGCAGCCGCGTCATGTTTGTTCCTGCTACTCACGCATTCCTGAAGCTACGTCATCTTTGGTTACTTTCCTCATTGGGTGGGGTGTTACAAAATTCCGAGTATGTCACAAGTTATGTTAGATGCCGTAAAATGCCGTAATACGTGAGTAGCAGTAACTTGTGACATACTTGTGACATAATAGCATCGTTGGTGGGCGTGTGGAGGTGTGTCTCCGGCAGATCTATCTTTGGTGGATTTGCTCGGATCTCGTCGTTGTCCGTCTACGTTCGTGTGTCTTCGGTTTGGATCTTTTCTATCTACGCTATTTTTCATCGACGGCGATTGCTAATCTGGGGTGCTGGTCCTATGGGGTCTTATCACGACGACTTCCCGACTGCCTACTACAACAAGTTGTGCCTGACTCCGGCGATGGAGGGGCGATGATGGCACGCCTTTGGCTCGTTTCAGTGCTTGTAGTCGTCGCTAAGTGGTCTACAGATCTGGATGTAGTTTTTATTTCTAGTGTTTATTGTACTATTATGATTGAAGATGAACAGATTGAAAGTTTTCTAAAAAACATTACACAAAGAAGTAAATTATTAGCTTCCTGACCCACTCAAGGAAACAAACCAAATACACAGAGAAGTAGTTGATGGTTCGATTGAGTTTTTTATTCGTGTATGGGTCTCTTTTTTTTTCCAAGCTGCGAACATGTATTAGAGCAACTCCAGCAGACCCCGCAAAACGCCCGATCCGCAAAAATTCCGGCGTGTGCGGGCTAGGCCCAACTTTCCGGCCAGAATAGAGCCCGCATACTCGCCCGGCCCGCAATTTTTTTTGCCGCATTACGCAAACCGCACGCACCGAGCAGTATAACTGCGGTTCGGCGACCCTTTTGCGGGTCCAAACCCTATCCCCCCGCCGCCGCGAGCCACCCGATTCCCCTTTCCCCTATCGCAATTTCTCGCCGCCGGGCGACCAGCCGCCCCGCCTCCAGCCGCCATGTGGGGGCGACGTGGAGCTCGGGGCGCGGTTCCGGCAGCAGATCCGGATGTGAGCGCGACCCGAAGCGCGAGCGGCTCGTCCGGGCGGACGACGCGAGGAAGTGCGGCGCCCGGAGGTGGAACAACAGCGGGATGTCGCCGCCGCCGAGCTTCAACCGCCGCGAGACGGAGGAGTACGACCACCATAGCGCGTCATTCTCCTCCGCGAGATCTTCCTACATCAGATCCTCCTCGTCCTCCGGCGCGGGCTTCCTCCCCGTGAAGAGGGAGTGGTCGGACGACGAGGAGGAGACGGAGCCGCCGGCGCCGTTCGCCTTCATCCCGGTGAAGGAGGAGCCTGAGGAGCCCGCTCCGCTCGGCCGCCGCGGAGTCGTCGGGCCCGAGGACTACTCCGCGGACTTCGCCGCCGCCATTGCCGAGCGGAGCGTGCGCGAGGAGGCGAAGCGTCGGCGCCACGCCGAGAAGCTCGAAGCCCTCCAGTGGCAGCAGGCAGTCGCCGCCAACGTCGCCGCTAACGACAAGGTTGAGGAGTGGCGCCGCATCCTCGCGGAGCAGGCGGCGAAGTACATCGACCTGTGCAGCTCGGGCGAGAAGGATTGAGCGTCGCTAGGCCTCCACGGTGTCGTCCATTTTGCCGCGACCTCGCCGCCGTCAGATCCGACCCCCTCTAGTACTAGTTAATGTAGCATGTTGTATGATCTATGCTTAGTTTGTTGATCATGTAGTATGTATGAACTGTGTAGTATGTGATGTGATGAACTAGGTTTGTGCAACTTCTCCTGCGAAATTGTTTTTTCAAATTATAGAGGTTTAGATGCGGTATCTGATCGGCGGCGCATGTTTTCGACCCGCAAACGCGATCTTCGTGAAACCGCAAACGTGTTTTGCGGGTCGAATTTTCCGGGGTCTGCTAGAGTTGCTCTTATACCCTCCGCTCCACCATATAGTGCGTATAATTCTTTTGAGAAGTTAAACTTTATAGACTTTGACTAAGTTTGTATAGAAAAACATATACATCTAGAATACTACCTCCGTCCTGGTTTATTGGTCTCCTTTCGTCCTTCATATTTTGTGCTAAATTTTGACAATAGATTTAACAATAAAATATTAATGCGTGTCATAAAAAATTATACACTAGTGCAGAATCGGGCTATAGTCCTGGTTCGTAATGACCTTTAGTCCCGGTTCTAGAACCGGTTCTAGAACCGACACTAAAGGGTGGGGACAAAGGTCCCCCCTTTAGTCCCGGTTCAACACGACCCGGGACCAAAGGCCCACCATGTGGCACGGGACTAAAAGGATTTTTTTATTTTCAAATTTCTGAATTATTTGACGATTTAATCTCTAATCACCCCTCATCACTGCTCAAGTGTGGATTACTCATTCAAATCGTCTAACTTCCTGGTTGGTCACCCATCCTCTCACTACTCTTGCCTGCGCACGCTTAACTTCCAAGTCTGCACTTGTTGTTTTCCTAAAATAGTAAGCTCTCAATCCTATTAACCCTCAGGAGTTTAGCTTGAGCATGAAGTCACACGTTTCACCGTTTGATTTTGAAACTATTATTCTAAAAAACAATAATTATTTAGTAACACTAATATTTCTTGAATATGTAGTTTGACCATAGTTTTACCAGATTTGACCATAGTTTGACCGAAATTCAAAATAATAATAATAATAATTTAGTAACACTAATATTTCTTGAATAAGTAGTTTGACCATAGTTTGACCAGATTTAATAAAAATTCAAAAAAAATTGAAATTTGAGCATAACCTTTTTCCTTTCAAAATTTGAGGATTCTAAAAATTTGCAAAATGGCCTACGGCGGTCGAAATCGGATGCGGATTTTCATGCTACTTTTTGATATATTATACATTTTTATCGACATCGTATGCAAAAGATATGATCATTTTACTTTTTCATAACACTTTTTTGCAAAACATGTCGAAATTTATGTTTTTAAATTTCCCAAACTAGTAATGTAGTAACATAACTACATCTCGAAGGATTTTAATTTTTGAAGTTTTTATCATTTTTTTTTCAAAACTGAAAAAGCGATGGGGGGTAGAGTTTGAAAATCACCCCTTTAGTCCGCGTTGGAGCCACCAACCGGGACTAAAAGGGAGCCACCAACCGGTACTAAAGGGGTACCCCTTTTATCCCGGTTGGTGGCTCCAACCTGGACTAAAGGTCTAACCTATAGTCCCGGTTTGTGTCACAAACTGGGACTAAAGGGGCTTGTCAGGCCCCAGCCTAACGCCAGCCCGCCATCACCCCTTTAGTCCCGGTTTGTGACACAAACCGGGACTATAGGTCACAAATGAACCGGGACTAATGCATAGCCATTCGAAACGGGACTAATGGTACCATTAGTACCGAGCCGTAATTGAATCGGGACTAATAAGGTGAACATAAGTTTGTTTTTCTACTAGTGATATCATGTGATTTTATTTGAACATAGTTTCTGATGATATTATTTTTTGCTATGTATAACTTATATTTTATTAGTTAAAATCATGGTCAAAATATGACCCAAGTACAAAGGGGACTAATAAATCAGGACGGAGGTAGTACCAAATACATATCCTTAGATACATCACAAGACCTTTCATATTGTATATATTTGGTATTGCAGAGTCTACGAAAAGGGATGATTTATTACCTAAAAGATTTAAGCATTACAATCAGCCTATGCATAACTAACATGCACATAGCCAAACAAGGTACTCCCACACAAACCAAAAATAAAAAGGTGAAATACAAAGAA
>NC_041393.1:7412268-7415938 GCF_002162155.2 Triticum dicoccoides
AACATCATGCTGCCACCCATATTGGGTAAAAGTATCCCTCGTCGTAGCCTTCAATCATGTACACACCTCCGTAAACAGGTCTTGATTCTCCACGCGTTATAGAGAGGACCATAAATGAAGAGTCCCGGTACATCTATAGATAACCTGCAATAGAGAAATACTTTTATCGTTAAAAACCTTATCATTTCTACATAGCCAAAGCGACCAAATAACTGCAAGCGCTCCTGCCCTTATAAGATTTATAAACTTGTGATCAATCTCATGTAACCAGTTGTCAAATACATTAGCAACACTACATGGAGGATACAAGGCAAAAACTATTTGAATGACTGGCCATATAGAACGAGCCAAATTTGCATTGGAAGAATAAATATTTTATTGCCGCATCATGGTGACAAAAGACACATTACTGACTTCCATGCTTATTCTACTTAATAAGGTTATGTTTAGTAAGAATGACTCCATGACGAAGATACCATGCAAAGATTTTATTCTTAAGAGGTATCTTTATTTTACAGAACTTCATGTTATTATAAACTGGTACATCAGACTGGATTAACGCTATATGCATAGACTCCACTGAGAATTATCCATTCTCATGGAGGTTCCATCGGAATACATTAGACCCATGTGACAATTGCATCGTGGAAAATTGTTGGAGCAAGATGTTCCATGATTGGAGTCTGGATCCAACTAAATCTCTTTTGAACGTCACATTTGGCGGAAATGATTCCATTACCGTCATGACAGTATCACCCTTGTGGCGGACAATGTTGTATAGAGCCGGATATTCCCGTAGTGCGGCATTTCCTAGCCACTTGTCCTCCTAGAATCTAATTTCCGAGACGTCCTTAATGAGAAGGATTCATAGCAGAAGAAATATTTCCTTGTAGCCATTAGACCCGCCCAAAAGTGAGAATTGACTGGCTTGTAGTATACTTGGGATACCTCCTTGGAACCCACATATTTTATCCTTAGAAAGGTTTTCCATACACCATCTTTCGTCAGTAATTTAAACAATCATTTGCCGAGGAGGGCTCCATTCTTCAACTCAATGTCATGAATGCCCAACCTGCCTTGGTCTTTGGGATGGCAAACCACACTCCATTTAGCGAGTCGATATTTCTTTCTCTTGCTATCCCCTTGTCAAAAGAATCTTGATCGGAAGTAATTCAATCTATGTAAAAATCTTTCCAGCAACTGGAAGAAGGAAATCATATATAGTACTATATTACTTAGTACTGAATTTATGAGGACCACTCTTTCAGCCAGAGATAGCAGTTTACCTTTCAAACTGTCAAGTATTTTTTTTGCAGTCTCTCCATTTGCGAGTTTTTAATAATGATCGATATTCCCTAATATCTGATCGGAAACTGGCCCAACCCGCATCCAAACAGTCCAGCGTACAAGTGGGCCTTGTCTTAAGCCTCGCAAAAGCAAAACAATTCACTTTTTATGAGAATTGATCTTAAGACCACGAGAGTTGCTCGAATGCTGATAAAATTAGTTCCAGATTTCTCGCTTTCTCGAGGTCATGATCCACGAAGATTATTGTATCATCGGTATATTGAAGTATAAAGATACCACCAGCAACTAGATGATTTACTATCCCATCAATTTGGCAATCAACCTTGGCATGCTCAATCATGACCGCTATCATATCCGCCACTATATTGAATAACATGGGCGATAACTAGTCTTTTTGCAATTCCTTCTTTGTTTGGAAATAGTGTCCAATGTCATCATTGACCTTAATGGCAACACTACCTTCACAAACAAAACTATGGATCATAGCGCGCCACTCTGCAAAAAATCCTTTCATTACGAGAGTCCGTTGAAGAAAGGGCCCTTGACTTTGTCATAAGCATTTTCAAAGTCTATTTTGAGTACCAACCCATTCAACTTTTTCCGGTGTAATTCATGGACTATTTCATGAAGGACAACAAGTCCATCTAGGTGTGTCTGCCTTACATAAAAGCTATCTATAAAGGCCGAACCACATGTTGAGCAACCGAATTTAACCTAATAGTCGCAACCTTCATGAAAGCATTAAGGAGGCAAATAGGTCTATATTGTTGTATCCTTTCAATCTCATTAACCTTAGGTAATTAAATAATCACACCGAAGTTTAAGCAAAACAATTTTAGTTGGCCAACATGTAGGTCGCTAAACAAAAGTAGGAGATCAAGTTTGACAACTTCCCAGAAGTTCTAATAGAACTCAGCGGGAAAACCATCCGGACCTAGGGCTTTGTTATGCTCCATTAGAAAAACCTCCTTTCTAATTTCCTCCTCGGAGTATGGGGCTATTGGAATGTTGCTTTCCTTATTAGAGACCTGGGGGATGTCATCTGTTGGGGACTTATCAATCGAGAAGTTTCCTTCCTCTGGGGCTTCAAACAAATTTTTATAACAATTAGTGATATTAGATTTAAGTTGCTTATGCCCCTGTGCCCTCATCCTGTTGTAGGGAATAAATAATTTTCTTCCGGTGTTTGCATTGGCGACTCCATGAATATATACGTCAACTCATTTGACTACATTCATACACACGTATAGCCAAATCGTTTGGCTATTCTATGTGTATTTGTCATTCCAAACGGTTTGACGCGACCACAAGAATAAAGTGATTTGAGAGTCGCCCCAAACCAATTAGAGCAAATCATACACTTATCACTTAGTGCAGTCAAACGATTTGACTGCACTTGTGTATGAATTAATGAATATAGTCAAACGGTTTAGCGTGAGCGTGACTCCAGTGCCAGATTCGCAAATAACTAAGTTATTTTGGAGTCAATGAGCGGATTATGTTTGGCAAAGTGTCATGTAGTAAAAATATACTTCCTCCGTCTCAAAATAAGCACTTATTTTGAGACGGAGGGAGTAATACTGTGAACAAACGTTGTGAGACCGTGCCAAATGGCAGGGCATCACTGCCCAGCCATGACATATTTTAATGGACTGGGCATCGATCTCATTGTGAAAGGCCTAACATCACGAATCTGATGAATATTATAATGAACCGGGTATCGACCACATTGTGAAAGGCTTAAAATCATGAGTCTGATGATTGTGGGAACGCACATTGTTGTTTGAGCTAGCTCGTGTTGCAGCACTCATGGAAGGAGCCATCTCCAGCCGGCCAAACACGAGGTTAGCCCCACTACGCACTCTTAGTTCTTATCCAAGCTAGTACGACATCGTGTCTGTATTGCTCTGATTTCTCGGCCGCGATTGCTAGGGTGGCCGTCGTCACCGGCGGGAACAAGGGGATCGGCTTCGAGGTGTGCCGGCAGCTAGCCAGCGATGGAGAAGTCACGGTGGTACTGACGGCCCGGGACGAGACGAGGGGCACGGAGGCGGTCGAGAAGCTCAGAGCTCTGGGGCTGACTGACGACGACGTCGTCTTCCATCAGCTGGACATCACGGACGAGTCGAGCATCGCCAGCCTAGGCGATTTCCTCAAGACCCGTTTTGGGAAGCTGGACATCCTGGCAAGTTTTAACTCCGTTTGCTTCCTTACATGATAATAACGCGCTCGAATCGAATGCATGCATCACCCAAGGTTTTAAGCGACCGTGGATGATTAATATGCAGGTGAACAATGCTGCAATCGCTGGGTTGAGAATCCAAAAATGCTATGCTCTTATTCCAATAATCTAAACATCCCC
>NC_041393.1:7416251-7418065 GCF_002162155.2 Triticum dicoccoides
GGGTGATTCCCTCAACTGACGCCCAATTATAAAGTGGCATGTTGGATCAACCCCTTTACTCGTTGAGTACCCCCAAGATGTGGATACCAACGAGGAAAAGGTGCGTGAGGTGGCTAATTTGTTCTGCATTTGCTCGGACATGTAACTAGGCTGAACAATTATTTCTGCAGTTCGCTGGCATGGATACCAAGCAGAGGCTTGAATGGATGATAAAGACTGTCCGGGAGCCCATCGACGCTGCAAAGAAAGCCGTGGAGACGAACTACTACGGCACCAAGCATGTCACCCAAGCTCTGCTCCCTCTGCTGCTGCAATCTTCCTCTTCGTCACAGGGCAAAATAGTGTGCGTCTCCTCCGACTATGGACTGCTCAAGGTAACTTATTTTCTTTCCATCAATCATGCATGCAAGCTCGATATCGAATATACATATATAAAGGGATTTCGATCGATCTATGTCTGCATGCGCAGCTTATCGGCGACGAGGAGGTGCGGCGGGACCTCGACGACATCGACAACCTGACGGAGGAGAGGGTGGACGAGGTGCTCCACAAGTTCCTGAGCGACTTCGAGGCCGGCGCGCTGGAGGGGCGCGGGTGGCCCGCGGGGTTCTCGGCGTCCAAGGTGACCCTGGTCGCCACGAACGCGTTCGCGAGGATCATGGCGAGGAGGCACCCCACGCTGGCGCTGCGCGTCAACTGCGCCGATCCGGGCTACGTCAAGACGGACATGACCATGGGCTCCGGCGTCCTCACGCCCGAGGAGGGAGCGTGCAGCGTGGTCGGGGTGGCGCTGCTGCCGGACGGCGGCCCGACCGGCAAGTACTTCACCAAGGGCCGGGAGGCGTCGTTCGTGTGAGCTAGGTACCGGCTGGCGGTGCGTGCACGGTCCGGTACGTCCGTCGTGAGATCGATAGCCAGTTCGTCCACCCACTCGCAGGTGGTTTGAGATTTGTGAGAATAACGGACGGGATTTGGCATTTCCTTTTAATCAATAATAAGCTGATGCATTGGACACTTACATTGGAAAATAATAAAGAATGATGGAAGATTTGGAGTCAATTCTGCACGCAAGCATTGCTCTGTTAAATTGGCAATATGCTCTGTAAATCATGCCAGCTGAAGCAGGCTCGCCTTTCAGTACTGGAATTCCTCCTCCACCTGCTGGTCACTGCCCTGCCAATGGTTGTGGAATGTTACACGGACTATCTCATCCTGGACCCAATTTCCTCAGACCATCATCACCAACCAGTACCGTTAGATCGGGGGTTATCCTCTTTATTTTATCCTAAATCCTAAAAAGTGGCCGCGCACCAACTAACTAGACCGGGCGGCCGATTCCTGGCCGCACGATCGTGCCAGCTATCGCGCCCGGATCCGCCAGGTGCCACCTGGTCTGGATCGGTGCCGCGCCGCGGTCGTGGGCGGTCTGTCCTTATCCGCACGCGGCCAGGCCCACCTGTAAGCGTTAGAGGAGGGAGTAGTGGTGGTCGTGGGCGGCGGTTTCGAAATCAGCGCCTGAAATCCCTCGCCCGCAGCGTGCTCTCTCCCCCATTCCATCTTCGTCTTCCTCCTCGCCATCCTCTCCACCGAACGGGCGCGATACGGGGGAGTCGTGGCGGAGTGCTCAGGTCGGCGGCGGCTTGCGGGTGGTTCTCCGCGCGGGGGAGGGCGAGGGGGAGGGTGGGGAGGCGGCGGCGGGGAATGGCGAGGCCATGGCTGGCGGCGGGGAATGGCGGGTGCTAGGTGCGGAGGTGGAGCTGGCCGAGGTTGGAGAAGGAGGGTTGGTGGTGGTGGCGGGCGTAGGGGGAGGAGGG
>NC_041393.1:7418638-7422918 GCF_002162155.2 Triticum dicoccoides
AGGGGGAGGCCATGGCTGGCGGCGGGGCGAGGGGAGGTGGAGCTGGCCAGGGTCAACGTGTAGTTGGTCAGGGTACGCGGTAGTCGTTAGGTAGAAGGGATGCATGTCCACTGCGCCGTTTTAGGGCGATTTCGCTGTTTACATGTTTCGTTCAATTTTGGAGAGTTTTGAGATCTGTTCATGATTATTAGTCATTCTGCAAGTTGTATTAGATGTGCGCAATGTTGTGTGCAATGCATTGACTGATTTTGTAGTTGGTGTTCAGTAATTTTCAGTAATTTAGGTGGTTAGTTGCACAAAATTCTGCTCAGTTGGCTGCGTCCATATAGTACTTGGCTGTCCATATGCTCTGTAGTTGCAGCAGTTGTTTTGGTCAATTGGCTCACTGTTTTGTACTAGTTGGCTTTCTATACGGTGTTCAGTTGCACAAGTTGCCTGCTCAGTTGGCTGCATCACCTTTACTAGTTGGCTTGGCAGTCTATATGTTATACACTTTGTGCTAGTTGCTCTACTTAGTTGGCTGTGCCGTTTTTCCCTCTGCTGTGTGCAACTAGGGACTCTTGTTTGTGCAATTTAAGACTAATGGTTGCCAGTTTGTTTGTGCAATTTAGCACCAATGGTCTATCCAATCCACCAGCCTTGTGGTTGCTGTGGTGGTTCATGTGTTTTCTCCTGCTTTGTGCAACTAGGACCCCTCACTACTAGGAAAAGGGCTATAGATGGAATTGACACTAATAGCGCACCAGACAGGCGGTGCGCCATTAGTATATTCTAATGGCGTACCACCTTCTGATGCGCCATTAGTGTTGAAACTACTAATGGCGCACCCTGCCCACGGTGCGCCATTAGTACCAATTTTTTTTTTGAACTAGTGCGCCTGTCCAAACATACTAATGGCGCATCCACTAGTGGTGCGCCATTACTAGTTGTAACTAGTAATGGCGCACCAGCCAGTAGGTGCGCCACTAATGTTAATTTTTTTTATTATTGTTTTTATTCCTTTTTTTATAAAAGTACTAATGGCGCATCGTGGCAGAGTGCGCCATTAGTGTGTTTTTTTTGTAAAACTACTAATGGCGCACCACCAGGGGGTGTGCCATTAGTAACCTGGATTACTAATGGCGCATTTGATGCTGGTGCGCCATTAGTAAGTGGGCAGCAACAAGATATTTTGGACAACCTCTCCTCCCACACTCACTTTCTCCCCACTTCATTCTCTCCATCGCCTCCTCCTTGTCTCGGGTGCCTCCTCTTTTTCACCTCATTTCCACCATAGATTCATTCAAATTAAGTGGTTAAGTTACCTTGTTTTGCTAGGTAAGTAAGGGGGGAAGCTATATTTATGTTGTTCTCCCTACAACAATGTGCACATGCACTTTTTATGGCCTAGCTAGATCTATGTATGTTCGTGGTGTTGCATATGTTTGTGGTGTTGCATATGTGTTTGTGTTTGGAGGTGTACCTTTATTTGAAATGCGATAGTTGCCAATATTTTGCTGGAATGTTGATTCATTTCCGTTTTGGCGAGAATTTTGGCATTAAGCATTCTTTTTGGTCCTATTTTTAGGGAAAGTCATGCCAAATTTTTTCTTGGTTCTAAAATATCGTTTTGCTCTACCCCGCAGGCGACCATGGTTCGCACGATGACCGAAGGCATCGTGAATAGGTTTTTGAGGTCCGCGAAGGCCGAGATGCTTCAAAAGAACGAGACGGAGATAAGATGTCCGTGTCGAAGATGCAAGATGAATAGCCTTATTGCGGACCCGGATTCCGGGCAGGTGCGGGACCACCTGCTCTTGCGTGGTTTCATGGATGGCTATCGGTGGCAAGGTGATGAAGATGACTACAAAGTCGTCCATGGGGGCCGGGCAAGAAATGAGGAAGGGCAGCAAGACAACCACCGCGACTCGGGGGAGGGGGGGGGGGCGAGAAGACGAAGAATCCCCAGGAGATGATCACGACGGTGATGCTGTACACAGTCATCATGTAGAAGATGCAGGGCATGATGATGATGCCGGCGGAGCAGACGACGCTGGACCATCGATGGGCTGGGTGCAGGACCCTCATATTCAAGAGCTGCTTCTCAAGCAGACGGATAACGCAAGAGCTGCCGCCCGAGAGAAAGCCAAGATGGATCAACTTGAGTTAGACACGTTTACTCCATTGTATGAAGGATGCAGGCCCGAGGATACCCGCCTGAAAGTAACGCTCATGGCTCTGGAGATGAAGGTAAAACACAAAATGACCGACGCATGCTTCGACGAGAACATGTCATTCTGGCACGAACGTCTTCCCAAGGGGAACAAGTGCCCGACCAGTTTGGAGGAGGCGAAGAAAATCGTGTGTCCTCTGGATTTACCGCACGTGAAATACCATGTGTGCATGAACAATTGCATCATTTATCGGGACGAGCACGCGGAGTCTACCGTATGTCCTGTGTGCGGTGTCACTCGATACAAGAAGAGGAAGAAAGCTCCTCGAAAAGTGGTGTGGTACTTTCCGATCACTCCTCGTCTGCAACGGTATTTCGCGGACCCTAAGATAGCAAAGCTCCTGCGTTGGCACGCGGATAGGGAGGAGAAGAAGCGAGAAGATGACGCAAATGATCCGGAGATAGATAAAAAAGACAAGATGCTGAGTCACCCTAAGGATGCGAGCCAGTGGCAAGCGTTGAACTTCGAATACCCAGAATTTGGGAACGATCCAAGGAACATCGTGCTGGGCGCGAGCACCGATGGAGTCAATCCGTTTGGCAGGCAGGAGCTTCACGCTATATATGATGATGATGATGATGATGATGATGATGATGATGATGATGATGATGAGGCGAAGCAGGACACAGAAAGTCGTCGCAAAGGCAAAAAGGCCAAGAAGACCGGAAATGACTACCCTCCCGCGTGCTTCACTCTAAGTCAGGAGGAGATCGAGCAGTTTTTCACCTGCCTCCTAGGAGTAAAACTTCCTTACGGTTATGCGGGGAAGATAAGCAGATACCTAGACCCAGTGAAGCAGAAGTTCAGCGGGATGAAGTCTCACGACTGTCACGTGCTGATGACGCAGATACTTCCAGTTGCAATCCGTGGGATCATGGACGCGCACGTCCGTGAAACGCTATTTGGCCTATGCAACTTCTTCGACGTCATCTCTCGGAAGTTGATTGGCGTGAGGCAACTCAGAAGGCTACAGGAAGAGATCGTGGTGATACTATGCGAGCTTGAGATGTACTTCCCGCCCGCATTCTTCGACGTTATGGTGCATCTGCTGGTCCATATAGTGGAGGATATCATCCAACTCGGGCCGATATTCCTGCACAGCATGATGTCGTTCGAAAGGATGAATGGTGTCATCAAAGGATACGTTCGCAACATGTCATGTCCAGAAGGAAGCATAGCCAGGGGCTTTCTGACCGAAGAGTGCATCTCCTACTGCACGAATTATCTAGGCATCGAGAACCCGTTGGTCTGCCCGTCAACAGGCACCTCGGCAGGCTCGCTGGATGGGGTCACCGTGAGGGTCGCCGCGAAATGCATGTCGACTTTGAGGGTCGACTCTCCGACTTTGAAAGAGCAAACCTAGTCGCGCTACAACACATAGACGTGGTCGATCCTTGGGTGGTAGAGCACAAAACCTTTATTAAGAAGACGTACAATGACCGAGGCCAACAGAGGACGAACGGAGATATACTCAAAGAGCACAACTCATGTTTCACGCGTTGGTTCAAGCAGAAGCTTCTGTCGTACCCTTTACATGAGGATTCTTCCGCGGAAGAACAACTCATATTCGCCTTGTCACAGGGCGCCGAGCACAACCTAATGACCTATGAGGCGTACGATATCAACGGCTACACATTCTACACCGAGGCCAAGGACATGAAGAGCGATGGTTATCAGAACTCCGGGGTAACGATGGAATCCTACACCGGTAACGACAAGGACAGATACTACGGAAGGATCGAGGAGATCTGGGAGCTGAGCTACGCTGGAGAGAAGGTCCCGATGTTCCGTGTCAGATGGGCCAAGAACGTTATAAAAGAAGACCGGTATTTCACCACCATGGTTATACCCGAAGCCAAATCCAAGACCGCGGGCGCAAACGTCACCGCGAAAAATGAGCCATGGGTACTGGCTTCCCAAGTGGACCAATGCTTCTTCATTACCGACCCGCCAAAGCCCAGTCGTGTTGTCGTGAGGAGAGGCAAAAGGAAGATCATCGGAATGGATGGAGTAGCCAATGAGCAAGACTTCGACAAGTACGGCGACCCGAGGATCGAACATGACGAC
>NC_041393.1:7424360-7443902 GCF_002162155.2 Triticum dicoccoides
CGTGAGCTCCCCCTCCTCCTCTCCCCCTCTCCCCCTCTCCCTCTGCACAAGGTCTTGGCTTTTGGGTTAATACACTGCTGCTCTAGTACATTTTATTGGTAGTTCATTTCACTGCATTTTGTATCGGAACAAGGTCTCAGTTCTGGAGTTACATTGTTTACATTGTTGCGCTGATGCATTTTAGTGGCAGTGCAGTTCACTGCATTTTCTGTAAACAAGGCCTCAGATTTGGAGTTGTATTCCAACTTGGGAAGTAGTAACAGATATAAAGCTCATGTTTCCGTCCTCCGCTTGTAGTGTCACAGTGAACTAGTAAGTTTTTTCACAGAATAATTAAGTAGTAACTTCTGCTTCTAGTGTCACATACTAATCCTAGTGCAACATAAACATGCGGCAGGCAGGCCTTAGCTATTGTCGCTTATCTTCAATCACTGCATTTTATATCTATAAGCAAGGTATCCGTTCTGGAGTCATTGCAACTGGAGTACTAGTATGTAACAGATAAAAAGCTCATGTTTTTGTCCTCTGCTTGTAGTGTCATAGTGAACTACTACTAAGTTTTTCACAGGGTAGTGTGCTAATGAACTACACAGTGCCGCATACTTAACTTAACCCTAGTGCGGGAGAATGCTGTAGCAGGCATTAGCTATTTCCCAGCTGGGGTGTTGGTTGAATTCTTCACTACATCCTGATCCTATCTACATAAGGTCTTCAGCTTTTTGGTTATAGTGCTGTTGTATGCATTTTAGTAGTAGTGCAGTTCCACTGCATTTTTTCCAAAGAAGGCCTCAGTTTTGGAGTAGCATTGCAACTGCAGCAGTATGTCAGAGATGTAAGGCTCATGTTACTGTCCTCCTGCTTCTCGTGTAAACATACTAATCCTAGTGCAACAGAAACCTGCGGCAGGCCTTAGCTATTGTCTCTTATCTTTGATTGCTAGCTCCTAATCGATGGCGCCTGTATATCTAGAATCCATGAAACCTTATCAAGTTGTTGCTGCTAGTTGTGATTTTGTCAAGTGATGCTGCTGCTACTTGTGATCTTCTAAAATAACCCCTTTCTCCTGAAACGTTGATTAATTTCCGTTTCGGTTGAGAAATGGGGCACTCCTAGGTCAAGAAAATTAGCAAAGGTCATGCCCAATTTTCTTGACCTAGAAGGTGCCCGATTCTTAATAAGTTTACCCTGTTGGGGCACATCACATACACACATTTGCTCAAGTCCACTCTGGCCCATGTAGAGCTGAAACCCAGTTTAGTTCCTTGTATCACTTGTCGCTGAAAACCGTTTGATTGTTTTCACGAAAATGGTTTACAAGTTCAGCAAGTGATGAGCTGTGAGAATAACATATTCATTAGGGTAGGCGTCTCCTGCCCTATGCTGAATGTGGTGCAATTTTCGACGCAGATTCATAATTTGCAGCTTAGCTTATCTCTTGGCCCTCCAATTAAAATATAGGGGTTGACCTTCACCACGGCCGAAGCTTCTCTGCATCTATATATAATGGACATTCCCTAGCTTCTGAACAATCAACACAAAGCAGCAGGCCTGAGTGTCTCCAATAGTCATCCTTGTGTTTGTGTAGGTTTTCTTTCCTTGGTCCATTGAGCCTTCATTCATGGTTATGAATGATATGCAATGATCAGCCTGCTAGCGTTTATCCTCTCCATACACTCACCCACATAAGTATTCAACACAATGAAAAAATAGTACAAATTAAGGAAAGGCAATACCATTTCAGACGCTTGTCTTCTAAAAAGAAGAGTGAACTTTCTAGACGCACCCCTCAAGAACTAGGTTACCCTGAGAACGTGGACTTGGACCTTAGCAACAACACACTAACAGGTTCTATCCCAAAACACCTAGGCAATATCACAAACATCTCTCAATTGTTCCTTGACAATAACCAACTTTTTGGCGACATTCCTCGAGAATTAGGTTATTTTGTCAACTTAGAGATCTTGTTCCTTGACAATAACCAACTTTTTGACCAAACTTTGTTTCTATTTAGAGAGAAACATGGCCCATAACGATGAGGCCGGGGGTTCGGGCGGCAAGGCATTCTGGGAGCTGTCCCAGGAGATGGAGGAACAACCTCACTTGTATGAGGCCGCCGCCTTCCCCACCGATCCTGAGACCACTGATGGTGCCGCCGAGGATGACCACACTGATGCCACCACTGATGGTGCCGCCGAGGATGCCACCACTGATGATGGCGGCGCCCGCATAGATGGCAGCCAACCGAAGAGGCAATGGAAGGACCGGTGCCCGATCGTGCTCCTCACCCTCAAGGAGGAAGTTACTAAAGTGGACTCCAACGGGAATCCAATGGTGCCCGAACGAATAGTCAAGGGGTACTCGCTTCACCTCGGGTGCATTGTCCGGAGCACCGTCTCGATCAACACCGAGAACCTGAGGCATCCTGACCGAGGGAATTTGCGCCACCTCCTCTTCACGAAGCTGCACGAACGATACAAGTTCCCCGCTGAATTTGCAAACACAAGCCTCAAAGGGAATAAAGTGAACAATGCTGCCCTCACGAAGATGAGCAAGGCCCTGTCTACTTGGAAAAGCAATGTGAAGAAAATGATCGAGAAAGGTGAGAGTTATCAGAAGATCAAGGAGAAAAATCCTTCGATCACCGAAGATGACTACAATGACTTCAAGATCAATTGCTCGAGCACCGCAAGCTCCCAATCAAGTGAGTGGGGGAAACAAATGCGGGAGCTGAACATAGGGGAACACACACTCGGTCCCGGCGGTTACAGAGTGGCGGAGCCTATATGGGACAAGGAGGAGGCGGACCGTGCCGAGCAAGGCCTACCGCCCCTCTTCGAGAAATACAGCGGTAACAAGCAGACCAGGAACTTTGTCAGGGCCCGGTACAAGAAGGACCCGAAAACAAAGGAGCTTACCACGGATCCGAAGACCAGGTAGCTTGAGCTTGTTCTGGTAAGGAATACACCCCCGCGTAATTAGCTCCATATGGTTGCATTCTAATTAATGAAGCCAAATTTCTAAATGGTTCACATTCCTTCCGCAGGCGACTGAAAGCAGTAGCGCGGGGTCGACTAAGAGCAACCCTTGGGACACCACTCTAAATAGGGCGTTGAATGTAATGAAGAACAAGGATAAGCTCAGTAAGCCGACGTCAGCTGGTCATGTGGCCGGCAAAGGCTTGTCGACAAAATGGGGGTCATACTATACCGCTGGTGTGCGGAAGGAGAAAAAGACCAGCTCGGAAAGCCAGGCGCGAGAGGTTCAAGAACTCAAGGCACAGGTGGCGCGGATTCCGGAGATTGTCCAAGAGCAAGTGGAACAACGACTCGGAGCGACGATCATCGCCCTTGTGCCTACCTTGATCTCGGGGTTGAGTGCGTGGATTGCGGGTGGCCAACAGGGGCCGCCCCCGATTCCTAGCTTCACGGCCAGCAACTCGCATAATGCGATGGCGGGGCCATTGGTGCCTCCGGCGGAGGCGGCATTGGTGTCTCCGACGCCGGCACGGGAGCTTAATGCACCCGGGTGTACGCCGGCCGACACCTCTTCAGCAAGCGGCCCCTCCGTCAACTGCACGCCCGCCGTTGGCGGTGCGTCGACATTAGCCGAGCTCGACGCCATCATCACGGTAACTAATTAAGCCTCTCTCGGCCGAGGACTTCATCTCCTTGCCTTTGACTAGGCATCCCTGACGACCTACATGTTTTCGCAGGGCGCCGCAGACGTTCCGTGCACTCTCCTCCACTTCGTGAACAACGAGTTGGTCGATGTCACCAAGGGCAAAATCGTTCAACCGGGTAACCCCTTGTTCCACGGTACCCAGATGCCACCCAACTTGTTTACGGTTCAACTGGTTCGGGTGCTGCCAGGCTGCGACGACTTGTTACCTCCGATTCGACCCGTCGGGGCCGACGATGAAGACGTGATGACCCTCAGCGCCTGCCTGAGCTGGCCCCTGCTTTGGCCGAAGAGCCAGATTCGTTTGGGGGCGGGGGACACCACCCCAAAGACAACACCGCCAGTCGTGCCGGCGCCAAGTCGGCCCCATGGCAAGACCGCCGTAACGGTGCCGGACATCCCTATGCCACTGGATCCAAACATGCATATGGCACAGGATCAGAACGACGACGACGACGACGATGATACATTTGGCAACGTCGATCAGTACTTTGCCGATCATGGGTACGATGGCGACTTCATGGGGCCTCCTTCTCAAGAACCAAACCCAACAAAAGACGTGTGCGATCTAGCTGGTACCGCGGAGAAGCTAAGTTGCAACAGGCGCCGTCTGGCGTTCAGCTCTCAGGAGACGCCTCCAGCTGCCGACTTCACCGAGCCTCAGATAGGCGAGGTGCGAAATATTATCAGCCCCAACACACTCAAGAAGGCGGTCTGTGAGCAGAACTCGGTCCCATTACAGGAGAAGAAGAAGGCACGCAAAAGAAAGACTAAGAAGGGTGCGAGCCAGCCGGCACCGAGTACGATCCGTGCTCGGGACGGGCCACCTTCACCGCAGGATATCTCGAGGAGGGTGCATGTGGCGGGTAGGGCGATGCTACCGACAAATATGCTCAATGCTGCAACCGGTGCTATGCGGAGTCTGCATGACAGTGTTCTTGCTTTGGAGAAGCGGCGTCTCAAAGAGAAGGATGTGGCATACCCGGTTTTCGTGGCCAAGGTGCCAGAGGGCAAGGGCTTTGTGGATAACTCCATCGGGCGTACGATCGTCCTGCGTTTTGATGACATCCACGCTATGTTGAACCTTCATCCGCTGCACTACATCTTCGTTCGGCTATTTTCGCTGAGTATGGAGATGCGGATCATTCGCGACAAGACCCCGGACATCGTGATAGTCGACCCCTTCTACATGCGTGCCAAGATCTTGGGCAGCGCTGGGGACCGGCAAGTCGCGAGTTCTTACCTCGAAGGCGTCATTCTGGCAAACCAAGATAAGGATAACTTCCTCGTGCCTTACTTTCCCGAGTAAGTCCTCCCCTCAACCGGCCCGTGACATATGAATTCTTACATTTCGATCGTTTTTCTTTTAACATTCCGTGTTTTCTGCAGTGACACACGTTGCACGCTCATCCTCCTAAGCCCCAAATATTCCATGGCCACGTATTTCGACCCGGACCGTCAGTCGAACGTAGACTACACAAATGTCAAGAAGGTTCTTGATGATGTTCTCCCCGGCTACGCCAAATCTGGAGGCACCTTCACCAGGCCTATTCGTAAGTACGGCAAGCACGTGTTCTCCCACAATACGATGTTCTGCTGCGTCAAGCAGCCGCCAGGCGGTCAGAAGGGTGCCTACTACGCCATCCATCACATGCGGGCGATCGTACGGGACCATCATCAACTTCTGCTACCGAGTAAACTCAAAGATTGGGCAAAGAGCGTGTCGGCAATCCAGGACGCGGACCTCCGACAAGAATTCTTTCGCATCCAGTCGGAGTTTTCGGAAATCATCCATCAAGATGTCCTTCGTACCTCGGGGCAGTTCTACCTCAACAATCAACCGTCCAACAGTGACATCGACACAATGCTACAAATGCAGGCTGACAATGACCGTTACTTCATGACTCCCACGATAGACGGCGGCTTCATCCACGCTCCGGTCCCTTGAGTCGAGTCGAAAGCAGTGATGCTGTGTCTAGCTCTAAAACATCGATTGGCTCATGTTGTAATTAAACTTTAATGAACTTGTAGCATGTCTCTTTGGTTTCGAGAGTCGTTCAACTTAGATGTAATCGATGTTATTAATGTCTTGCTTTTCTCTTCCGATCGTTCTGTTGCATACTTATATATTGCTTATGTATTGTCTGTGAATTGGTACTAATGTTTCGTTTGGCTAGTGCATAGCGATGCCGACGTATGTCGTGTACAAGGGTAAGGTTCCCGGAGTGTACGATGACTGGGAGGAGTGTCGGAGACAGGTTCACCGATTCAGCGGTAACAGTTACAAAGGGTACACCACTAGGGCCGAGGCCGAATCTAGATACGCCCGCTATCTAGCGGGAGAGGGGAGGGAGCGTTGGAGGAACCGGATGAAGACGAGTTTCATCGTGATGATGCTCATCGTGATGACCGCAGCTCTCTTCTATGTGATGGTAGTTTAGATGATCGATATCGACTTGTAATGTGAAGACAAACTCGCTACTCGCGGTCTCGAGACTTGTAATATAATGTTCTATCTTTGCTCGGTCTTTTCAATTCGGAGACTAATATGATGAATTGTATTCGGAGACTAATATGATGAATTGTATTCAAAGACTAATCTTCTATTGTATTCGATGAATCTGTTGTTGATGTGTGCTGTCTATATTTTGTCAAATTATACATTTAGTAACCTGTGCAAAAAACAGAAAATAAAAAATAAAAAAACCTAATATTCATACTAATGGCGCATCACATGACAGTGC
The DNA here is from genome assembly GCF_002162155.2 of Triticum dicoccoides. Classification (NCBI taxonomy): domain Eukaryota; kingdom Viridiplantae; phylum Streptophyta; class Magnoliopsida; order Poales; family Poaceae; genus Triticum; species Triticum dicoccoides. Next base: position 7,430,783 of record NC_041393.1, read on the forward strand.
GCCATTAGTATGACAGTGCATACTAATGGCGTATCACTGGGTAGTGCGCCATTAGTATGCCGCGGTTACTAATGGCGCATCTAGTGGCGGTGCGCCATTAGTATGCCAAAGCACCTGGGTATACATGGCCCCTGGGAGGCATACTAATGGCGCACCCGCGGTGCGCCATTAGTATACCAGATACTAATGGCGCACCAGGTGGTGCGCCATTAGTAAAAATTACTAATGGCGTGCTATTAATGGCGCACCACAGATGCGCCATTAATGGCCATATTAGGTGCGCCATTAGTAGGGGTTTTTCTAGTAGTGCCTTGATTGTGCAAATTAGTACCAATGCTTGCCAATTTTTCAATTTATTTTTTCTGAATGTGGAAGTCTTTGTTGTGGATGTGGTTGTTTTCATGTGTTTCCCCTCTTGTATTACTTGTCACAGTTGGCAAGTAATACCTAGGCAAAAAATAGTTAGTTGGCTTATATGATGTCCAGTTTGCACAAGGTTTACTGCCCAGTTGGCTGCATCATTGTAGTAGTTGGTTGTCCACATGTTTTTTGGTTTTTTGCATTTTGTGTCCTGCTTATGTGTAGATGTATGCAGTTCAAAGCAAACCTTCTATGATTTCTCTAGTTTGTTTCCGCATCTTCTAACTATGTTTTCTTTTGTTATATTTCCTCCCGCAGGGCAAAAATGGTTATAATAGGAGGAGATGCGGATGGCAATGAAGAAGATGTATTTTTTTCTTTCACTTTTTCTGTGTTTTTGAGTTGGTTTCAACTTATGCACGTATGCTAATGTCCTTTTTTTTTCATGTTTTCTTTTCTTTTTTGGGTTGCTTAATCAGCGTTCTGAAAGTCAGTCGCTTCGCTGGAACTCGAAGCGTCCTGCTAATCGCTAGCCACGACCTGCGCGGAGTGTTAAGCAGGGAGAGGATGTTGAGGTAAGTGGCACGCTGATGACACAAGCCCATTTTTCGGTTTTGTTTGGGTCATACAACATTTTTTTTATTTTTTTCCCATGCTCATGTTTTTTATTTTTTCTTAGGATGCTGATCAATTCCGTGTTGTAAAGCGGACTAGACTTGCAGCACTTGGAAAGGGAGTTGAGTCATCTTCTAGGGTAAGTAAATTCTCGAATATAAGTGTTTCTCGCTTTTTAGACGCTGATGAAATTATGCAGCAGTTCTCACCACTATTTTTGTTTTTAGTTTGTCAATAACAACCTTGTAGTTGACATCTGTAGTCATCTTGATCTAAATACAGTTGATCAATGGTCATTAGTTGGCACTTAGTTGGCATTAGTTGGCATCTTGTAGTTGACAAGGTGGCTTCTTTATAGTTGACATCACTGGTCATTTTTTTGTGCAGGCGGCAGTTGCTGGAGGAGCTGTGGCATCTTCCGCAACAGAAGCTGAGGTATGTGGTTTTTTTTTTCTGTTTATGAGCTATTGAATAGTTCCTTGCAAATCTTTTTTTCAGTTGTTGTTATCTTGTTGCAATATCATTTCTTATTGTTGCACATCCGCTAGAACTTTTTGTAGTTGCCAGGTATCGTATATTTTCTTAGTTTTTTTAAGGTTGCACACTGGCAGTCTTCAGTTGTCCTCATGATCTTTATTAGTTGCACAAATACATCATATTAGTTGGCATGATCCATTTTATGAATATATAGCTTTTCCCAATACTGATCCAAATGATGATTGCTAGAAATTTTTTCATTCTTGTTTTTTCTCTTGTTTTTAATGTTTCCTTAATGTTTTTATATTTTCATCAACATGCCAGAGGTGAAGGAGTTGAGGTAGTTGCAGGGGAAGTTGTGGAGCGACCATCACAAGCGGGCAGGATAAGGGCATCACCAGCGCGGTTTGCAAATTTCAACGCCTCTCTAACCCCACCACAGAAGTCAGAGCTAGTTTCGAGGTTGTTCGGGGGGCTATTGAACTTATCAGACACACTTCCAGCGGACCTCACTAAGTTCATGGTGCAGTCCTACCAGCCACAGACCTCTGAAATGGTTTTCCCAGGAAGGGGAAGGATCCGTGTCGATGCTGACAGTGTTCAAAGGGTATTTGATCTCCCAAACAGGGGTCAAAAAGTCAGTTATAAAGTTGACAAGGATACAACTAGGAGATTCAGAGAGCCCTTCAACATAACTGGAAATTCTCATCCCCAGATCAGTACATGGACCAAGATGATTGAGGATATGGCTGGAAGAACGGATGACACATTCTTTATGGCCTGGCTTGCGGTTGCCTTTAGCACTTTCCTAGCACCAACCACGGCCTTGAAGCTCAGCCCAATGTGTTACGAACTTGTGCTAGATCATGAAATGATCAAGAACACAAACATCTGCCTCTTTGTAGCAGAACACATTAATGAAGCTTTCCGGAACATGGACCAGGAGAAGCAAATTGTCTGCTGCTGCTTATATCACTTGATGGTTAGTGAAAACGACCACTTTCCATCTATTCTTGTTCTTTTTTGTGCAGTTATAGTTTGCTGAAATACTCATAATAATAACTGAACTTGGCTTTTCTTTTGTTGGGTCTGGTGAAGATACTATACCTTGACACGCTTGTCCACGGACATCCCAGTAAGCAACTGCGCGGTACAATCGAATGCATGGGATAGTGCTCTAATTGCCAAGGTGATCAAGAAGGATACCATCTCTCCTGGTGTGTTCGGCAAATTACAAGTGAGTTCTCTTTGTTTTTTTCCAACAGTTTCTTCTTTTTTAGGTAGCCTGTTGATGTCTGGTCACTTTTTTTTGGAAATTGCACAAAATCTGTCATCAGTTGGAACAACAATGCATTTAGTTGCACAGCTTGTAGCTTTAAGTTTGGCATCTGCACACATGTTCATTTTAAATTGACACACCATCTTTTTTAAGTTGCACAGTTTTACTAATCTTGTTGCACAGATGTGTGGCATCAGTTGGTAGAAACTTTTTTTAGGTGCCATCTGGGTTGCACAGTTTTTGTGTCTTTGTTCAGTTGCATATATGTATAGTCTAATTGTCTACCCCAGTTTCTTGTTGTAGTTGCACAGGTTATAATGTTTGGTTTCATTCAACACACAAAATCTGTTTTTGATAACCTTGTTGTTTTCTTTTTCTCTTTTTTTACATCAGCTTAAAGAGGAGTATAGAGGCACGGAGCAGACACCACTGTTTGGTGGAATTTTGCAAGCTGAAGCATTCGTGGCATCCAAGTTACCAATAACCTACAATCCACAGGTTAGTGTTTTTCATACAGAAATTTGTACCACTTACCAAACATTTTTCTTTTCGCCTGGGATGTATGTTCAGTTGGACATGTATAACTTTTGTAGTTGCGAGAATACAGGATTCAGTTGGATGTGATGTATGTTCAGTTGCACATATAAGCTTCTGTAGTTGCACATGTTCTTTTGGACAGTCAAAGTATTCATTTACAACCATATACATCAACTTGGCAGAATGCATGTTCTTAGTTTGTGCCACAGTGCATGTGTAGTTGGCTAGAATCATGTTTTTAGTTGGCCAAAAAGTGTGTATTAGTCGGTTTTTGTTTACCACATCATGGTCAGTTACAGACATTTTAATTTTTAATTTTTTCTAACTGAATCAGTACTGAATCTTTTTTTTTGTGTTGATGCAGAAAAAGGCAAAGATTGCGAAAGTGGTCAATGACCTGTGCAAGGCTGTAACTGAACAGGTTGGCACCTTCATTGAAGAAGTTGCCAAGATCGATGACGAGGAACTGGATATTGATCCTTACGTATAGCAGCCATCAATGCAAACCGGGGCGTCACGCCGTGCTCCAAAAAGAAAGAGACGGGGGTCAACTATACAAGAAGAAGAAGAGTTTGTTGAGGATGAGTCAGAAGAAGATGAGGAAATGGAAGCAGCGATAGATGTTGATGATGACGGGGGCACAGACGCGGATGAATCAGAGGAGGAGGACAAGGATGAGGATGACAATGAAGAAGATGCAGAGGAGGATGAGGAGGAAGAGGAGGAGGAGGTGGAGGAGGAGGAGGAGGAGGAGGAGGAGGACAAACAAGAAGAGGACAAAGGAGAGGAGGAGGAGGAGGAGGAAGATAGTGAGGCAGAGGAGGAGGAAGAAGAAGGTGAGGCCGAAGAGGGGGACGGGGACAAAGGCGCAACAGTTGATGGCAGTGAGAGGGGAGAAGACAAAGGCGCATCAGTTGATGGCAGTGAGAGGGAAGAAGACGACGATGAAGAAGACGAGGACGGTTATGGTGATGATGTTGGGTGATCCAATGAAGGTAGCGACAGCAGCGATGATGACGATGATGACAACGCCCCTGATTCTGGTGGTACAGGCGGCAACACATCCAGGAGGACTAGCACTTCTGCCACCCCTGCCAGCAGCAACAATTCATTGAGTAGCAGGAGCACACTACAGATGTTAATCGACAAAACTTGCTGGAAAGACAAGGATTTGCCGAAGTCAAAGAAAAATGACGAAGCAGAGTCTCAGGATAGCATTGATATGTTCAAACTCTGCAACTTGGAGCCAGCTTTGGCAATCACCTTTCCTGTTCCAGATTTTAGCGACCAAGATATGTGTGAAAAGATCAACTTTGCCATTGACAAGAGCCTGTTATTATCAAGTGTTGCTGAAAAGAATCAAATTGACATGGAGGAAGCAGGAAAGGGTCTTGACTGGGTTCATTCAAAGGAAAAATACAAGGAATATTTGAAGCAGCTTCCAGACCTAAGCTCCGGCAAGAGCAAGGCAGAATCCATGGCAAACCCTCATGTGGTCCAGAACCGCAAAGCAGTTTCAATGAAGAAGAATCTGCAGTTGCCTCATACCAAGGAGAAGATGGTGAGTGCTGATGTTGAAGTAAATATGGTCAAGGAAGTTGTGCTTCAAACTGATACGCCAACTGTAGTGAGCAGAGAGCCAACCACCATCGCAGGAGTTCAACAGATCAAGGGGAAGCCTCCCCTTTCAACAGTCCCACCAAAACCACCTAAGCAGCAAAAGATTGTCAAGGTTGCCAGGGGCACAAAGGGGGAACATGCCACAAAAGGTTTGGGGTTCAGAGACGAGAGAAAACTGCGAGCCGAAGCCATTGATGCAGGGGTGCCAAGTTCTGCTAGGTTGCTGCCAACTCAGACTGGAAAGATGTCAACTGCAGATACCAATGTGCCAACTGATGTGTCAGCTAGCAGCGTGATCACAGTCAAAACCACCACAGCTGCTCAGGAAGGCACCACTGCAACTACAAGCCCCAAGGTGCCTACTCATAGAGATGCTTCAAATGCAAACACAAAGGGAGCTGATCGTACTACCAAATTTCCATCACCAAGAGCCAGCACACAGCAGCCAAGCAAGCCTGCATCACCAGGTACTGATTTTCAGCAATCACTAATACAAAAGGAGGTGTTCAACATTATAAGTAGGTGCAAGCCTCCAAGGCCGCCAACTACAACACTACTGCGAACCAAGTCAGTGAATGATGCACCTGTGTTTGTGCCGCAAGGAGATGCCCTGGTCCTTGAACCCACACGAAGATCAAAGTCCTATCATGGTGACGGGGTCTGCGATGCACCATCTTTTGACCTCGACATAGATGGTCATGTTCCAGCACCTGCTCCAGCAGCAGAAATAGCGGAAGCCGGTGTGATTCGTATTGATGAGTGTGAGTTGGACCCAGCAGCTGTGAATGAAGGATGCGCTGCTTCTGATGCTGGCAAGGCAATAGCTCAAGAGCTAGATGTTGGATCACCAGAGAATTGCCACACCCCGATATGCGCAGAACCAGAAGCTGGCATGAGTAGTTCTACGGGACCACCTATTGCACGAAGACAGAGGAGGGTAATAAGGCCCGTAGCATCTCAAAGGTCTCCATTCATTGACTACAACAAGAAAAAGTCTTTCAGCTCAACTGAGGCAGTGAACAAGCTTTACGCTGCCCTCTTGTATTGGGTCAGGCATCACAAAGGAGCAAATGATGAAGCTACCAAGTAAACTAACTCCCCACAGCCTACATACATATCTTTTTCAGTTGCACAGAAAGCACAGCATGTTGCACAAAAACAGGGTTTTTAGTTGCACACTGTTCTGTTTTCAATTTCATGCACATTTTTTTTGCTGTTGTGACCCTTCGAGCTAACTTGTCTTTTTACTGCTTTCAAAAACAATTCAGCCCTGAGATAATCAGGTATGGTGATTTCTACATTTCTTTAAAGGAGTTAGTTGATTCGATGAAGCCGGTTCAATGGCTGTCAAAAATTGTTATTGAGACTGGAATCTTACACATCATGGAGAGCTTACCAGAAGGATCAAAGAAGGTTGTTATGCCACTGAGGTTTTCGGTAAGTTTTCTCAAAACCTTCTTTACCCTCACCTTTGTTCTGTAGAACTTTTTTGTTGACCAATTGAGGGAGGACTTTCATCTACTAAGGAGCTTGAGCCATGCTTTTATAATCTCTGCAGATGAATTTACAGCAAGGGATCCACAACGTGAATGAGATAAACAAGAAGTTTGATTACAAGAACCGTCTCGACAAGAAGGACTTGGTGAGTGTTGTGCCCACATGATCCATCTCTTTTTCTAGTTTGGCACCCACAACATGTTCAGTTGCACATGGCACATCTGCTAGTTGGCACATACTTGTTTCAACCCGTTTTTTAATTTGACCAAGTCTTTTACTGTTTTTTCTTAGCTACATCATGTATCTGTGCCTGAAATCATTCACGTTTGCAGGTCATGTTGGCAGTGCTCGAGTGCGCTGATGTGACCGATAAGGAGGGAGGGAGGCATTATTGGGTCTTCAATGTCAACTTGAGGGACGGACGCTTCGAAGTTCTTGATTCAAGCAGGACGCTGGATGACATTGAGCTGATGACCACCGCCTCTACCATCGCGGGGGCAGTACGCCAGCTATGGAGGAAGCATTACCCAAAGTTCAGCATCGAGCACTTCCAGATTATTGACATTGACGTACCGAAGCAGCTCGGCAAGTAAGACAATAAGCATGGCTCTCTTCTCAATTTCTTACCATCATTTTGTAGTTTTTAAATTTTTCTACATGTGAAATCTTTATTTTTTTAAGACACGGTACTAGTCTGCAATCTTTATCATTTTTATGAGTTTCTAATGGATTATCTAGCCAGTTGCAGAGTGGCACATAAGCAGTTGCACAGTGACACATAAGCAGTTGCACATTAGAACATAAGCAGTTGCACAGTAGAACATAAACAGTTGCACAGTAGTACATAAGCAGTTGCACAGAGTGCATTATCTTTATTGGTTTTAATTTTATGTGACAAATTTTCTTTTCTTTCCCATCGCAGTAATGAGTGTGGGCTGTTCGCACTGCTTAACGCCACCGAGTGGAACGGTAGCCAACTGCCCAACTACGAACCCAAGGAAGTACTCAACATCGGGAAGAAGCTGACATATGATTGGGTCACCAGTGTGCACAACACTGCCCCATGGAGGAAGTTGCTGAGATACGACAAGGACTAGGTCAGTACTTTTTTTCTTTCTCTGCTCCACGGAGGAAGTTGCTGGTTTCCACAATTTTTAAGCAGATTTTGTAGTTGCACACTAGTAGCAATTCCGTTTGCAAGTCAAATATCATCACTTTTTTGATACATTAGGAGCACTGGACATACAATTGTTCAACAACTAAATATTTAACCAGTTGCCAACAAAGGCACAAATAGCAACCTTTTTTACACAGTGCATGAACTAATTCAAGGAGCATAAATTAGATAAAGAGAAATCATATGTGCTGAATGTGTCCACTTGGTCCTAACGTAGCTAAAAAACATCATTCTTTTCCTTTTTTGTCTCAAAGTTACAAACGATGAAACAGAATCACAGTAGCCTGAGTGGACACACACCAACAGTGTACTCTGTAGATTGGCACTGGCTGCATTTGTTTTTCTTCTTTGGGTGTAGCTCCAGCGCCGATTTGTACCGTCGACTCTTTGCCCTACCATTTGTAGTAGACCTTGGAGGATCCCTGGGCACAAAATCACCAGAAGCTTGTGCAGGGGATGCAGCCTCCAATGGGGCAGTAGGACCATCACGATCACCTGTGTAATAATCATATAAAAAATTTAGTATTTTTTTTGTTGTGCAACGAGCACTGATGTTCTCTGCAACCACACAACCCATGTTGTGCAGCTAACTGGTTGCTCTGTGCAAGTTAAGTTAAAAAACACATGCAGTAGCACGGGCCGTCATGGTACTTGGATTGTAATCGCCTATGGGCAGAACAGGAAAAACAAGTTAGATTTTCAGCTTGATCCTCAAACTAACACAGTGTGCGCAACTAGGTAGCCTATTTTCTATGCAACTGAGCACCATGATGTGTGCAACTGGAGTTACAGACCTAGTTTGATGGGGAGTTGGAGCAGGTAATTACTTGTATGATGAGCCCCTTGAGTGCTGCCTGTAGGGCCATTGGGGGGAGCACGCGGGGGAGGAGATGGCAGAGGATGTCGTGCCCTGCCAGGAGGTGGAGGAGGTCCTTGAGGGTTGGCATCACCTATATCCAGAACAGGAAAAACAAGTTAGCTTTGTTATCTTTCATGCTTGAACTATCACAGCATGCGCAACTAGGCAGCCTGTTCCGTGCAACTGGCCATCATGATGTGTGCAACTGGGCACAATGATGTGTGCAACTGAAGTTACACACCTAGTTAGATCAGGAGTTGGGGCAGGTAATTACCTGGATCATGAGACCCCTGATTGCTGCCTGGAGGTGGAGGAGGTCCACGAGGGTCGCCATCATCTGATGGCCCCGTGGCAGCAGTCATTTTTTTCTTTTTCTTGGACTTGTTCAGGTGGCCGATCTCGGTATGTGCTGCGCGCATATGCTTGTATACCATAGCTTGTGCTGGATCAGAACCACTCGCAAACTTTGCTAGTTTCCGAAAATCATATATCATGTTCCTCTCCCTTAAGTGCTTCTTTGATTGAGGAGGCATTTCATCCGGTTGCTCATAACCAGTCCCTGACGCACTAGATACAGCAGTAGGTGTCCATCGTCTTAGAAGGTACCTTTCCGGTATGACGTCAACTCCAATATGTGTGAACACCTTGAGGATGTGGCAATAGAGGATGCCGTCCTTGTCCATTTTACAGCACTCACACAAATAGGAACCCTCCTCCACCCTTGCCTGCACCAAGTAGTTTCGAGAACCATATTTGGCAACAAATTCCTGGTTCGATCTGAGCTCAAATATATCAGCACCAACTTGGAATGCATTATAACGTCCAATCATCTCAAACTCTTCTCTGAACTTGCGGTAAAGGTCCCTAGTGTAGGTTTTGTACGCTTGCTTCTCTATTGGGAAGTTGGACCACAGCTCAATCTCAAGGTGTTTTGTCCTGTAATCATTACAACCTTACTTGGCAAGGATGTGGTTGTGGATTTTTTCATATTGCTTGCCGAAGTTCAACATTGAGTTGTGTGGGTTCACATATCTTTTCAGGACGGCCTTGAACCCCTCACTACGCTGTGTAGACTGTAGGAATGGGAAGAACCTGTGTTTGAAGTAGCACGGCACCCAAGTTGACCTGTATTCGTACAACTTCTCAAAGTGCATGTGCGTCATAGCCTCATACTTCACCATTAATCCAGCCCAATTCTGCTCAAACTCGTCTACAGTGAAGCTGAAGTCAACACACCTGTTGAAATCATCAGAGAGTCCTGGATTTCAGCACAACAGCCAACCAACTTTTTCCTAAGCTTTTTCATGATGTGCCATCGACAACAGCGGTGCACGGTGGTTGGAAAGATGCTCTGTATCGACTGGCTCATTGCACCATCCTGATCGGTGATGAAGTTGTCAGGAGGTTTGCCATCCATAGCCTCTAGGAATGCTCCAAAGACCCAATCAAAGCTCGATGTCAACTCCTGCCTCACAAATGCGCAACCCAGCATGAAAGATTGGCCATGTCGGCTTATTCCTATGAAGGGCGCGAACAACATATTGTACATGTTGGTCATGTAGGTCGTGTCAAACGATATGCAATCATGGTACGCCTCTGCATAAGCTTTTCGAGCTAAGCCATCCACCCAAAATATGTTGACAACTCTGTCCTCTTCATCATATTTCACCTTATAAAAGAAGTCTGGATCGGTTTTTTGTATATCCTTGAAGTGCGCAATTGTCTCAATCAAATCACCCTCCTTTGTGTCATCTCTACGGAAACTTGTACAAAGATTTGTTATTGCCTTTGGTCCGAATGGCACCATCATCTCAGATCCATAGAACTCTGCCATTATATGCATCATATGTCCTGCATAATACAAAAAACAAAACAGTATATCCTTTTTTTAGTTGCACGAATGCGCACACCCAACTGCACAGTAATAGGACATGTGTTGGCACAGAAGATAATCGCAGGAAATGGACACCTAGTTGTACCTTTTTAAAAATACTTTTGCACTTTTTGCATACATGACATTGTGTAGTTGCACAGTAAAGACAGTCTAGTTGCACAACAAGCACCAAAAGTGATATACAAAACATCATGGGAAGTTGCACACCAGTTGCACAGTTAAATCATTTCAGTTGCACAGTAGTACCATAACAGTTGCACACTGGAATGCCTAGAGGAAAACTTAATTCTTTAAGGGATGGATCATGTGCTCGAATGCGCACATCCAGTTGCACAGCAATAGGACATGTGTTGGCACAGAAGATAATCGCAGGAAATGGACACCTAGCTGCACCTTTTTAAAAACACTTTTGCACTTTTTGCATACAGGACATTGTGTAGTTGCACAGTAAAAACATTCTAGTTGCACAACAAGCACCAAAAGTGATATACAAAATAGCACGGGAAGTTACTGAACACCAGTTGGACAGTTAAGTCATTTCAGTTGCACAGTAGTAACATAACAGTTGCACATTGGACTGCCTAGAGGAAAACTTAATTCTTTAAGGGATATAGAAAAACACCACGCCTATAGTCAAGTTGCAGTTATACAAGATGCGCAGAAACTCCTTTTCATCAGGTGAGATGCCTTGGTGGGATATCAAGTATTTGGACAATGAAGGTTTGTTCACGAGCGGATGATTGTGGTCACGAACAAAGTGCGTCACCTCCCATCGCCCATCTATCAGCTTCACCAACATCTTCGCTTTGCACTAAGTCTGCTTTATTGTCTCACGTTTGCGCTTCTTCTTCTTCTTACTAATACCTGCCTCCTCTTCAGCAAATATTGGAGGTTCTTCTTCCATCTCCTCGTCAATGTCAACAGATTTTGGATCTGGAATAGGGTCCAGGATAGGAGGAGCCTCAGATCCTCCATCATCAGCTTTGGGCTTCTTGAACTTGTTTGCAGCAAAACTATTGTTTTATCAATTCATTGGTGCGGGGTGTCCGTCTAGATGTGTTCATCTTGATAGAGAAACCCATCCGTAGTGCGTAGCTGTTGTAGTGATCTTTAGCAATTTGAAGGCTGTCAAACCTCATGCCAACATAGGGTTCCATAGGTTGAGAACCGGCCTCATCCTCTCCTTCTTCTTCTTGCACAACTCCATCAATAGCCGCAGCTCCTAACTCAGTCCTGGTTGGACCAGGAACATTTGCCTCGGTTCCTATGTCATCTAGAGTATGGCTCTCTGACTGCAAAGACACCACTACAGGGGCACCACGGCTTGACGGCTGGCCTGCCACATTGTCATAGCCAATAGGGCTTCCACCACGACTTGCCTGCGTGTAGTAAACAAATCGCCCATTTTCTGAGCAATTTCCTTATGGTATGCTGGGTTGCTACTGATCCATATCATGAGGAAGCTCATTCAGATCAGGAGGCAACTCATTGAGATCAAGCATTTTTTTCCTTTTTTTCGATGCTGCCACACACTCACTGCACATATAAAAAAGAAGAAAGTGATGATCAGTTGTTAATCATAGAAAAGAGTGTTTCAAACAACCTAAAAACTTAGTAAATAGGCAGTTGCACACCATTTTATGACAATCTTAGTTCCAAAAGCAACATGTCTATAGCAGAATCTTTTATTATAACATGCATGCATTTTTTTGTTTCTGCACGGAGTTGTTATGTTAGTTGCACATTTCGCAGTAAATAGTTGGCAAGAACTTGACTTCTTTTTACTTCAGAGTTTTCTGACTTTTTCCTCTGCTTTTGTTGCAATGATCCGCATGTTTTCCGTTTTCAAGGAGCTTATTCAGATTTTTCTGCACATAATTGGGAAACAATTTGATGCTACTTTTGCAGATGTAAAATCCAGGTGAAAGAAGAGAAGAAGAATTTGATGACAGACTATAGATATATGTTTTTCGTCGCCGTTTCTGTTTCTACTTGTAGTATATTTGAACATATTTTTACACTATAGCTTGCAATAGGTGTGCTACCGGAATATATGTGTGGGACAAGCATATATGCGTGACTACTTTAATGTGGTTTTATGGCTTCAATAACCTTTGTTTATTTATCTGTTGCACATATTGCTACAGAAGTTGCTGTACTGCAGTTTTTTGGTTTTGGCTAGAATAGATCTTTGAGTTGGCCAGGATGCATATATCAGTTGGCCAGCATGCAAGTTTTAGTTGGACAGGCAAGGTGTTCAGTTTTGTTAGAATATATGTTTTCAATTTCCCAGGATGCATATATCAGTTGACCAGCATGCATGTTCTGTTGCACAGTCCATGTATTCAGTTGATTAGAATAGATGTTTCATTTTCCTAGGATGCATACATCAGTTGGCCAGCATGCATGTTCAGTTGCACAACCAATGTGTTCAGTTGGCCAAAATAGATGTTTGAATTTTCATGGATCCATATATCAGCTTGGACAGGATGCATGTTTCTGTTGCACATTCAATGTGTTTAGCTAGCTAGAATAGATGTTTCAGTTGGCCAGGATGCATATATCAGTTGGCCAGCATGCGTGTTCCGTTGCACAGACAATGTGTTCAGCTGGCTAGAATAGACGTTTTAGTTGGCCAGGATGCATATATCCAGTTGGCAAGCATGCATGTTCAGTTGGCTAGAATCATGTATTAGTTGGCCAGAAAAATATGTCTTAGTTGATTTGTTGAACACATGAAAGGGGGCAGGGAAAACTTGCTTGGCATGCATGTTTAGAAAAACATGTTCAGTTTCGATCTAGGAA
>NC_041393.1:7444398-7453508 GCF_002162155.2 Triticum dicoccoides
CGTCCTTATTTTATTTTAAAAAAGAACCTTCTAGACAGGCAGAGCTGATGTTCTGAGCATGAGGGTCAGAAATTATCCATCTGTGCTACAAGCTTAGTGTCCTCGAGATACACCTTTGGCAAGCAAAACAACTCCATATACAAGTTCAATGCATGACAAAATTGGAGGACACTAGACAGACACAATAAATTCTACCGTAAGAGCATTTACAGCTGTAATGGGCTAATTCGGCCCCACAAACGCCGGCGGGCACGCCCGGGCGCATCCGCGGGCACTGGTCGGGCACGCCTCATATTTGCCACTCTGTATCCGCGTATCTCATATCATTAACAAACTTTGCAACATCAAAAAGATCATCATAATTTGTCACGGACAAAGTTCTTAAACTTCTACAACTAAGAACGACATAAAACATATGAGGAGGGGGGCAGGATCACCACTTCCTCACCGGGCCTTTGCCCTTCCGGTCGTCAGCACAGTTGTAGGCGTCCACGACTGTTGGAGGGGCTTGGTCGTCCGAGGAGGAGGTGCAGCTGTCGCAGTCGCCGCTGCCGTCGTCGGAGTAGGAGAGGACGATGAGCCCCTTCATCCGACGAACCACGCTATCCCGCTCCCGCTTCAATTTGGTGACCTGAGCCTGCTCCACCACTACCTCCTTCGCCTTGTGCTCCGACTGCTCAATAGCCATCGTGAGGCGGCGAGCATTTGTCTATGCCATCGTGAGGGACCGGCGGTAGACCCATGCGAGGAGCCACTCATTCTCGTCGGGCTCCGCCTGCATCCCACGACGGCGGCGCGTGGACTGCTTCGCCGCGTCCCTCTCCCATGCCTGCTACCTCTTGTTGTGCGTGGCGCGTGCCTCCGATTCTGGAGTGCGCGTGTGGGCTGGTGGAGCAGGCACTAGCAACCGCCGCTGCTAGCGTGGAGGAGCGGCCGGCGGGGGAAGGAGTCGGCGTGGACAAGCTTAGCGTGGACTGCGCTGTCCTAGCAGAGCTGCGTGCGGGCTGGGAGGGTCCAGCTCCGGCGTCCGCCTGGTGGTGATGCAGGAGCTGCAGCGACGGTCCAAATCCGGAGCTGCCGCTGGTGTCCACCTCGGAGATGGTCACCGCACAGGACTTGCAGATGGTGGCGAGGTGCACCGACTCGAGCGGGCTAATGCAGTGGAGGATCCTCTCCGTGAGATGGAAAGGGAGGCCGCCGATGGTTCCGCTTGCGGCATCTCCGCCATCAACGGGTTCGTATTAGAGAAGGGTCTTGCTTGTTAGGGTGGCCGTGGGTTTGATCGGCTCCATGTGGGAGATATGGGAGAGAGATGAGAGGAATGTGGGTGCACGCAGGCGACAACACAGTGTGGAGACGAGGCCGGGCTTGAGGCAACGTTGGCCGGAGCGAGAAAAGAGAAGCCAGCCAGGTTTGGAGACAGACTCTTATTGGAAGCTCGTGTAAGGCTTCAACGCTCCGCCCGAATGGCTAGCCGGGCCGTTTATATTATTTTTTGTCTGTTTTTTCTTTACAGGTTTATTTCGGGGTTTTCTTTTTCATTTTTGATTTTTCAAAAGTTTCAAAAGATATTTGCAAATTTTTATCATGCTTTTTAAACAACGTTCACTTTTTATAAAAACTTTTTATAAAATGTACCTGTTTATAAAAAAGTAAATTTGAAAACAAGTTTGTGCTTTCAAAATATTGTATTCACTTTTTTAGTCAATGATTTTTCAAAAAATATTTGAGTAGTTAAAAAAAAAGTCCATCCTTTAAAAGTATGTTCAGAAATTCAACAAATTTGAAAAACTCTCACGTTTCCAGAAAAAAGTTCAAATTTTTAAGAAAATATTGGTGTTTCCAACAATGTTCATTGTTCAAAAAATGTTCATATTTTTAAAACTTTAAAATTTACAACAATATATGTTTTTCTGTTTTCTTCAAAAACCAAATAAAAAAAAGGCCACTACCGTAAGCTGAACCGTTACAGTAGCCAGCTCACTAGAAGAACCATGTCACTATACGCTTAATGGGCCGACGTAGTTGGAGGGAGCCTGTGCGAAACATAACTAATTTGATACATGGAGCGTCACATTGGGGCTCCCAAGTTTATTTTGGGCGCTTCTATCACTCAACACATGGGTCAGGCCAAACCACACGACATCTTGTGCGCTCGCTCAAAGTTGAGGCACGGATGACGTGGTAGCGTGCATAGTGTGCGAAGCCGGCTTTATAGAGATGATAAACTACTCATATCATCAAAGAATTCCTTATTTTTTTAGAGTTTATTGGGAAAAAAAACCCAAAGTTAGGCGTACTTAACTTGGAGCAATTTTAGGATGGGTGACCGACTAAGAAGTTGGTTCAAGGTGCACACGAGTGAAGACAAAATGCACAGAAAGACTACTATTCATCTGCGGGCCAGTATAGATCCTAGCAGTAGCAACGGTCAGTAACCGGCGGGTGTGTCTGAGGCGTTATAAGTTGTTACCAGAGTCGATCCTTGCGGTTACACGGATGTTTGCGGGTCAGGTGCGCGGTCATGTTGTTCAGGCCGGGTCAGCCATTAGTCTCGGTTCAGTCCAGAACCGGGACCCATGGGGGCATTGGTCCCGGTTCGTGAGCCCAGGGGACCGGCCGGGCCACGTGGGCCATTGGTCCCGGTTCGTCTGGACCTTTTGGTCCCGGTTGGTGGGACGAACCGGACCAATGCGCCTGACTCCTGGCCCACCACCATTGGTCCCGGTTGGTGGCTTGAACCGGGACAACAGACTGCCCTTTAGTCCCGGTTCGTGTCACGAACCGGGACCATTGAGGTGCCTATATATACCCCTCGCCCGCGAGCAGAGCACTCCACTGCTCTGTTTTTCTCTGGCCGGGGAGGGGAGGGCTTTGTGGTGCTCTAGCTCACCTCTATGCACATGAGGTGTTCGATAAAATGCCCGAGACACACTAGTTAAGCTTTCTTCTCTCAAAGCACGACCTCCGAACTCTGTTTTTCCCGAGATCTGTCTAGGTTTATATTAGCGGCCCGTCACGCCCCGTCCCCGTCTTCACTATCGTCGATCGCCCGCGCCGATCTAGTCGCCGACACCACCGTTGTGAGCCTCTTGTTCTTATCTTCTTTCTGAAAGAAAAAAATTCTTGCTTTAGATAGATACTTGTCTAATTTTCTTACTATTTTATTGCTCATTACTATATAGTGCAATGGTTTGGTATCCGCCCCCGTCGGCCCTCGTCCTATCTATGATTCGGATGTGGTATATATTATCTTTATAACTATTGCTTCATTTATTGTTTATGAAAATTATGCCGACCAACGTGACATAGATTTTTTTATCTATGAGGTATGTGAACCGGAAATTCCAACCGACCCTATTGTCGAGAGGGTTAAATTTAATTGAAGAAGAAAATAATTTCTTGAAGGAAAAAATAAAAAAAATTGAGGAGGAGAAGATGATATTGGAGTTGCATGTTGCGGATGTTGTCGATGATCACAAGATTAAGATGGATGCAATGCGCTTGAAGATTAGAAAGATTAGAAAATATGCCATTCATCCGAGGCTTGGTATCATTATGCCGTTGGATCAATTGTTACCTTGGTTGCGATTATGATCGCATTTGTTTTCGCATTGAAATGTTTTACATAGTTTCAATGTATGGTTTAATTAATTTAGATGCTCTGGAGAGCTTTATGTTGTTAAATGAGAACTATGTATGTACTTTGGTTTTAATGTGATGATGAACTTCTATTAATTTGGTCACTTAATTATCTATTCATGATGTTCTGAATGGTTTTTGACACACTTAATTATATATAATGCATACAGATGAACCGGCAATGGATGTACGGTGACAGACACACCTCCGAGTACATTAAGGGTGTGCATGATTTTCTCAAAGTGACTGAGG
Source organism: Triticum dicoccoides (assembly GCF_002162155.2). NCBI lineage: Eukaryota > Viridiplantae > Streptophyta > Magnoliopsida > Poales > Poaceae > Triticum > Triticum dicoccoides. Next base: position 7,448,293 of record NC_041393.1, read on the forward strand.
AAAACAAGCAGAATGGTTTTATGTGTTGTCCATGCCCTAAATGTGGGAATACGAAGTCTTACTCTGACCGGAAAATCCTTCACACCCACCTACTTTACAATGGTTTCATGACACACTATAATGTTTGGACGAGGCACAGAGAAATAAGGGTTATGATGGAAGACGACGAAGAAGAAGAGGACGATGACAACTATGTGCCCCCTGAATACGGTGATGCTGCAACGGGGGAAGCTGCAGAAGATCAAGAGGACCAGATGATGTTCCCAATGATGTTGCAACGGGGGAAGCTGCTGAAGATCAAGAGGAACCAGACGATGTGCCCGATGATGATGATCTCCGCCGGGTCATTGTCAATGCAAGGACACAATGCTAAAGTCAAAAAGAGAAGCTGAAGTTCGATCGCATGTTAGAGGATCATAAAAAAGGGTTGTACCCCAATTGCGAAGATGGAAATACAAAGCTCGGTACCGTATTGGAATTGCTGCAGTGGAAGGCAGAGAATGCTGTGCCTGACAAAGGATTTGAGAAGCTATTGAAAATATTGAAGAAGAAGCTTCCAAAGGATAACGAATTGCCCGACAGTACATACGCAGCAAAGAATGTCGTATGCCCTCTAGGATTGGAGGTGCAGAAGATACATGCATGCCCTAATGACTGCATCCTCTACCGCATACCTGGTATGCGGTGCATTACGGTATAAGATCAGACGAGATGACCCTGGTGATGTTGACGGCGAGCCCCCCAGGAAGAGGGTTCCTGCGAAGGTGATGTGGTATGCTCCTATAATACCACGGTTGAAACGTCTGTTCAGAAATGGAGAGCATGCCAAGTTGATGTGATGGTACAGTGAGGATCGTAAGAAAGACGGGAAGTTGAGAGCACCCGCTGACGGTTCACAGTGGAGAAAAATCGAGAGAAAGTACTGGGATGTTTGCAAGTGACCCAAGGAACGTATGGTTTGCTTTAAGCACGGATGGCATTAATCCTTTCGGGGAGCAGAGCAGCAATCACAGCACCTGGCCCGTGACTCTATGTATGTATAACCTTCCTCCTTGGATGTGCATGAAGCGGAAGTTCATTGTGATGCCAGTTCTCATCCAAGGCCCTAAGCAACCCAGCAACGACATTGATGTGTACCTAAGGCCATTAGTTGAAGAACTTTTACAGCTGTGGAATGGAAACGGCGTACGTATGTGGGATGAGCACAAACAGGAGGAATTTGACCTAAAGGCGTTGCTGTTCGTGACCATCAACGATTGGCCCGTTCTTAGTAACCTTTCAGGACAGACAAACAAGGGATACCACTCATGCACGCACTGTTTAGCTGACACCGAAAGTATATACCTGGGAAGCTGCAGGAAGAATGTGTACCTGGGCCATCGTTGATTTCTTCCGACCAACCATCAATGTCGAAAGAAAGGCAAGCATTTCAAAGGCGAGGCAGATCACCGGAAGAAGCCCGCCATGCGTACCGGTGATCACGTACTTGCTATGGTCAATGATTTACACGTAATCTTTGGAAAGGGTCCTGGCGGACTAGCTATTCCGAGTGACGCTGAGGGATACGCACCCATGTGGAAGAAGAAATCTATATTTTGGGACCTACCCTACTGGAAAGACCTAGAGGTCCGCTCTTCGATCGACGTGATGCACGTGACGAAGAACCTTTGCGTGAACCTGCTAGGCTTCTTGGGTGTGTATGGGAAGACAAAAGATACATCTGAGGCACGGGAGGACCTGCAATGTTTGCACGAAAAAGACGGCATGCCTCCGAAGCAGTATGAAGGTCCTGCCAGCTACGCTCTTACCAAAGAAGAGAAGGAAATCTTCTTTGAATGCCTGCTTAGTATGAAGGTCCCGACTGGCTTCTCGTCGAATATAAAGGGAATAATAAATATGGCAGAGAAAAAGTTTCAGAACCTAAAGTCTCATGACTGCCACGTGATTACGCAACTGCTTCCGGTTGCATTGAGGGGGCTTCTACCGGAAAACGTACGATTAGCCATTGTGAAGCTATGTGCATTCCTCAATGCAATATCTCAGAAGGTGATCAATCCAGAAACCATACCAAGGCTGAGGAGTGATGTGGTGCAATGTCTTGTCAGTTTCGAGCTGGTGTTCCCACCATCCTTCTTCAATATCATGACGCACGTCCTAGTTCATCTAGTCGACGAGATTGTCATTCTGGGGCCCGTATTTCTACGCAATATGTTCCCCTTTGAGAGGTTCATGGGAGTCCTAAAGAAATATGTCCGTAACCGCGCTAGGCCAGAAGGAAGCATCTCCATGGGCCATCAAACAGAGGATGTTATTGGGTTTTGTGTTGACTTCATTCCTGGCCTTAAGAAGATAGGTGTCCCTAAATCACGGTATGAGGGGAGGCTGACTGGAAAAGGCACGCTTGGAGGGGACTCAATAATATGCAGGGACGGATACTCTTGGTCTCAAGCACACTACAAAGTTCTACAGAACTCTACCTTGGTGACCCCGTATGTCGATGAACACAAGAACAGTCTGCGCTCCAAACACCCGGAGAAGTGCGATGACTAGATTACATGTGAACACATCAGGACTTTTAGCAGTTGGTTGGAAACACGTCTCAGAGGTGACAAGACTGTTTGTGATGAGCTGTACTTGTTGTCCAGGGGACCATCTTTGACTGTATTGATTTACAAAGGATACGAGATAAATGGGAATACAGTTTACACGATTGAACAAGATCAAAAGAGCACCAACCAAAACAGCGATGTCCGCTTTGATGCGGCAACCGAGAGGGGAAAGGACACATATTATGGTTACATAGTGGACACATGGTAACTTGACTACGGACATGATTTTAAGGTCCCTTTGTTTAAGTGCAAATGGGTCAATCTGTCAGGAGGTGGGGTACGAGTAGACCCACAGTACGGAATGACAACAGTGGATCTGAAAAATCTTGGGTACACTGGCGAACCGTTCGTCCTAGCCAATGATGTGGCACAGGTTATCTATGTGAAGGACATGTCTACCAAACCGAGAAAAAGAAAAGATAAGAAAGCGAATACATCATACGATGAGCCAAAGTGCCACATAGTTCTTTCAGGAAAAAGGGACATCATGGGAGTGGAGGGCAAGACAGACATGTCTGAAGATTATGAAAAGTTTCATGAAATTCCTCCCTTCAAATTCAAGGCTGACCCAAGCATCCTGATAAACAGCGCAATAAGCAAATGACACAAGCGAAGAAAAAGTGAATACTTTCTCCCGCAACTATTATGATGATACCATGCCAACTTTGTAACAGACGAGTATGATACCATTGTCCGTTTTGTACATGCACATGCTATGTGGGTGAAATTATGATACCATGCCAACTTTCAACTTTTTCAGAGTTCATTTGAAATGCTTTAATGTCTTATGGTTCGGCCCTCGTAATACTATTAATCCCAATTTGCTCCTTGTCAACTATGTTCTCACCAAGAACACTCAAGAGGGCAGCCACGTGGGCCATTGGTCCCGGTTCGTCTGGACCTTTTGGTCCCGGTTTCACGCACGAACCGGGACCAATGCGCCTCGCCCCTGGCCCATGACCATTAGTCCCAGTTTGTGCCACAAACCGGGACTAAAGGGTTGGTCCTCGTTGCGGTCAGAGTTTAGTCCCACCTTGCCAACCGAAGGGCGCTCACACAGGTTTATAATCGCCTCCCTCTCTGCCTTGTTGAGCTCCTCCCAAAGTGAAAATAGATGCCCTTATACAGGGAATTTGACCTAAATTCATACTGAATTTCTCTGAAATTCATAGAAATTTATTATGAATTTAGGTTGAATTTTCTCCATAGGCGCATCTATGCTCATTTTTTTAGTAAAGTTAATCACAAACTTGTGATTCACACAAATTTCAAAGAATTCAAATTTTAACTATTCAAATTTGAAAACTAATGGCACTAACAGAAAGTTTATAGTTTTTCTAAAACCAATGGCACCAACAGAAAGTTTATAATTTTGCAGACCTAAAAGCAGAAAGAATTAAAAAAATAAAGCAAAAAACAAAAAAATAATAATGCAAAAAACAAAACAAAAAAACCGGGAAAAATATTTTTATAGTAAAGTTAATCACAAACTTGTGATTCACACAGTTTCTAAGAATTCAAATTTGAAAACTAATGGCAATAACAGAAAGTTTATAATTTTTCTAAAACTAATGGCACTAACACAAGGTTTATAATTTTTCTGACCTAAAAGCAAAAAGAATTAAAAAATAAAGCAAAAAAACAAAAGAAAATAAATAATGCAAAAAACAAAACAAAAAATGAAAAAAAAACTATTTTTATAGTAAAGTTAATCACAAACTTGTGATTCACACAAATTGCAAAGAACTCAAATTTTAACTAGTCAAATTTGAAAACTAATGGCACTAACAGAAAGTTTATAAGTTTTCTGACCTAAAAGCAAAAAGAATTAAAAATAAAGCAAAAAACAAAAGAAAATAAATAATGCAAAAAAAACAAAAAAACTGAAAAAAAACCAAAAAAACTACCACCTATTGGGCCACCACGGCTTGAATACGACTAGAAACCCAACCTGGGCCAAGATTCAGGCCCGCAGAAGGCCAAATAGGCACACAGACAGCATAGTGTGACATTAGGCCCGTAAGCCTGCATTTGAGAGGAGCTCGAGAGGGCAGCCGCAGTGGGGCTTATAAACCACTCCGAGCCCCTCTCAACTAGCGAGGTGTGACTAAACTTTTGGCCACGGGCAGCGCAAGGCCTTTGGTCCCGGTTGGTGGCACCAACCGGGACTAAAGGGGGGCATTGGTCCTAGTTCGTGGCACCAACCGGGACCAATGCCATCCTTTAGTCCTGATTGGTGCAACCAACCGGGACCAAAGGCCGCCGCTTCTCACCCTTTGGGCTGCTGAAAACTGGCCTTTGGTCCCGGTTGGTGGCACCAACCGGGACTAAAGGGGGCATTGGTCCCGGTTGGTGCCATGAACCGGGACCAATGGCTTTGCTATATAAGAAAACACTTAGCGTTTTTCAGTCATCTCTGCAGTTGCCCACGCCGCCGCCGCCGTCAGGCTGCCCGATTCACACACCACCAACGCTGTCGCCGCCCGCGCCCCGTGCCGTCATCACCACCCCGCACCGCCCCGATGCCGTCACCGCGCCACCCCGCGCCGTCGTGGTCACCTCCCCGCGCCGCCCCGCGTCGCGCCCCGACGCCGCCGCCGCCCCGAC
>NC_041393.1:7454094-7460003 GCF_002162155.2 Triticum dicoccoides
GCGTCACGCCCCGACGCTGTCGCCGCCCCGCGTCGCCCCGACGCCATCGCCGCCCCGACGCCGTCCCCTGCCCCGCGCGCCACCATCTCTGCCTCAGGCCGGCCCCGACCTCGCCATCGCCGACGCCGCCCATAGTGAGCCCCCGCGCCCTGCCCTGCCCCCTGCCGCCACCGCCGCCCATAGCTAGTGATGCTTTTTTTCTTTGCATATATGTTGATGATATATGTATGTATATTTTACTTTCCTCGCAAAAAAATATATGTATGTATGTATGCTTTTTTTATGTATGTATGCTTTTTTTGCTAGCTAGGAAAGTTTGTATGCTTTTTTTGTATATATGTATGTATGTATGTTTTTTTGTATGTATATATGTATGTATGTATGCTTTTTTGTATGCATATATGTTGATGAAAAAGTTTTATATATATGCAAAAGTTACATTTTTAGAAAAGTTTTATATATCTAGCTAGGAAAGGAAGAAGAAGAAAAAGAATGAGAGGAAAAAGGAAAATAAGAAGAGGAAGAAAGGAGAAGAAGAGGAGAAATAAATAAGGAGAGGAAAAAAGAAGAAAAAGAAGAGGAGAAGAAGAAAGGAATACAGGAGAAGAAGAAAAAATAGATTCTTCTTCTCCCTCTATTCCTTTCTTCTTCTCCTCTTTTTTTCTTCTTCTTTTTTTCTTCGATCTTCTCCTCTATTCCTTTCTTCTTCTCCTCTTTTTATTTCTTCTTTGTTTTCTTATGTTTTATCGGGTCTGTCGTCGTCGATACACCCCTCCTGATAACTTCAACACGAGGGGGGTCGATATAACCCCCTCCCTTATAATATTATTTTCCCATATACGTATGTCGTCGTTGTCGATATAACCCCCTCCCGATAACTTCAAAACGTGGGGGAGGGGGGTCGATATAGCCCCTCCCCAATAACATTATTTTCCCGTGTATGTATGTCGTCGTTGTCGATATTACCCCCTCTCGACTATGATAATTGTACCAAAACTCTCGAGGACACCCAAACCCTAGAAAAAATGATGTCAGTCTCCTACCCCCTCCCGCCGCGCCCCTACCCGACAAACTCTCACGAGGCCACCCCCTCTCGCTCGACCAAAACTCTCGAGGACACCCAAACCCTAGATAAAAAACGATGTCGGTCTCCTACCCCTCCCGCTGCGCCCCTACCCTTGAAGCGTTGCCGAGGCCACCCCAAACCCGGAATAAGCTCGGTCTACGTTTGCCACTAATATATCCACCTACTGTCATGTTTGTGTAATAATTGCCATGTTGTAATATTTGCAGAAACAATGGAGCACATACGAGACGAGGAAGCAGAAGAGGTGTTGGGGGACATAATCTTAGCCGGAGGTGATATCTTGTCGTATCTTAACGACAATGATGGTCTGGAAGAACAGGGTGAAGAAGTAGGCTACGATGATCGAAGAATGGAGGAGGAAAGACATGATTATGATGGCTCCGGTGACTCAATGACGGTGCAAGAAGGAGACCGTGATGACGGCTCCGGTGACCGAACCGAGTCCGGCCAGGTATATATATTAGTTAAGCCTGTGCTGACTAGCTAATTGATGCATTCATTCTTTTGGTATATGTACACATATTAATTAACTCTCGTCTTTATTCTTTTTTCTAGCCCTCCGGATTGAGCACAACTTCGCTAAAGAGACGAGGCCCGAAGAAAAAGTTGCGCTCGGATGAAAGGTTTGAGATCATAGCAATCGCGCGCGACGGCGAACCGATTGAACCCATCCGGACAAAGGAAGCATTTGCTGCTCAGTGCGGTGCTCTTGTTAGGGACAAGATCCCGATCAGCATCCACCAATGGTGTAAGCCTAAGAACGAAGACCCTGAGGTGTCTTATGTCAATGATATGCAGAAAGATGATCATTGGACTGAGCTGAAGGCAAATTTCACCCTACCGCCAGAGGAGGATCCGGAGAAGCCAGTTAAAGAGCAATTAATCAAGTCTCATGCTCTTAAGAAGATGGCAGGCCTATTCAGGAGGTGGAAGAATGAGCTGAAAAGGTTTGTCGACAAAGAAGAGACACCAGAATTCATCGGCAAATATGAGAAGATCAGAGATCACTGGCCCGCATTTGTGGCCCACAAGACATCGGAAAAGAGTAAGAAGATGTCGGTGACAGACAAGCAAAATGCTGCGAAGAAGAAGCTTCACCATCGCACGGGGTCAGGTGGCTACCTCAAAGCCCGGCCTAAGTGGGCCAAGGCTGAGAATGATCTGCTTGATAAAGGGATCGAACCAGAGACAATGAACTGGCTAGACTGTTGCCGGACTTGGTTCTTCGGGGATGGCAGAACCTTGGACCCTGTACCAGGAAAGTGCCTTTGTACGGACGAGCAAATGAAAATACTAGTCAAGAGGCTCCAACACTATATCGATGCAGCGCAGGAAGGGACGTCCATTCCAGACAGAGAGAACGACGAGCTCACAATGACCCTCGGGAATCCTGAACACCCCGGACGGACACGAGGCACGCCAGGCTCCGTTCCGTGGAAGGTTGGGTTTCCGGACGCAGGCGGTTATAAATTCCAGGAGAGGAGGAAGAAAGTGCAGCAGACCGAACTGCAGGCGCTGCATGCAAGGGTACAAGCGATAGAGGAACGAGAAGCAAATTATAGCAAACGAACTGCCGAAGCTTCCCCCGAAGCTACCCCGCCATCTCCGCGGAGAAGTAGCGTGGCTTCCACCGAGCTGCTTCAGCCGGAGCATGTCTTGACGGCTCCTGCTAGCTACCCCGTGGATGCTATCACGGAGTCTCAAAATTGCCACCTTATGACGCAATGGCAGAACTTAAAAGTCAAGGCGGCTGTCGGCTCTGTTCGACCTTCTGAACCCGGCGCAACTTTTCACTGTCGTCCGATTCTAGAAGGATATGCTAGGGTGACGGTGGATGAAATAACAGAGGGATTTGAGGACCTCCAGCTTGACCACCCTACCAGTGAAGGGGAGACTCGGTTGGGTTCTACTCTGAAGACTCCATGCCCATGGCGGAAGGAGTTCATCAACCTTCCGAACTGGACGCCTCCGCCTCCTCCTCCTCCTCCTCCGGCGAGTCAGGGCACTCCGCCTCCTCCACCACCTCCTCCTCCGGCGCGTGACGATGAGGGCACTCAGCCTCCTTCTCCGGCGCGTGGCAGCACTCCGCCTCCTTCTCCACCTGCGCCGGCGCGCCCGAGCAGCCAGCAGCCTCCTCCTTCTCCGCCTCGCCAGCAAGGGCGGAAGTAGGGCTGGAAAAAAAGCTCGAAGCTTGCCAGCTAAACAAGTAGCTCGTGACTTGGCTCGAATTGACTCGAACTCGAAGAATAACGAGTCGAGCCGAGCTTTAGTTTAAGATCGTTTATAGACCAAGTTAAACGAGCCAATCTCGCGAGTACTCGTGTAACTCGTTAGGCTCGATACAATAGAACAGCCACTCCCAATACACAGAAAGATCGGCCACTAAACTACGTACGTCCCAAGCGCACAACCCAAGGCTGAGCAGTTGAAGGCCTAGCTTCCTAGGAGACTCACGCGTTACAAGAAAATTACAATTGTATAGTGATATATATGTTTAATATATACACAATCATTTTTATCATATTTGAGGGGTTTATGTTTATATTTTAAACGAGCTTAACAAGCTAAACGAGCCAGCTCGCGAGTTATACGAGTCGAGCCAATCTTGGGTTTGAGCTCGTTATAGTAACGAGTCGAGTCGAGCTAGCTCGTTAACGAAACGAGCTCTAGCGAGTCGAGCCGAGCTGGCTCGACTCGGCTCGAATTCCAGCCCTAGGCGGAAGAGACCCGCTGCCGCCCCAGCTGCTCCGGCGCGTCGTAGTCCTTCTCCTCCGCCTCGTAAGCAAGCACGAAAGAAGACAACCGCAGCCGCTCCGTCTGCTCCGGTGTCTAGCAGTACAGCCAGAGGCGGGAGGCAATACAGATACGGTCTCCTCTCAAGACTCTAGAGAAGTTACCGTACGAGAGGACCAAGGAGGAAAACGCGAAGATCGTGCGGACCGAAGCGAAGGACTTCTTTGAAGGGTTGAAAGCAAAGAGACATCCACCTCCGGAGGAGAAGGTAGATCCGGTGAAAGCAAAGCGCACTATCGATGCCCTGAGGAAACCACCAAAGTCTCCGCCGAGAACCAACTATGGGCGCATTACTGAACATGCATATCTCGAAGCGGAGCGGTCGGGAAGTACTGTCAGTGATCAAACGTTAAAAGAACGAGCAGTTGGGGAAAAAATTGCCCATCTCGGCAAACAAGCAAAGAAATCGTGCCCCCCGCTCAATGTGTCTAGCGACATCGTCGCTAATGCTCCGGGGATGGTTCCCGGTTATAGCAATCTTAGAGATTACCTGTCCGACGATGTACATTTTGATTTCTTGGAGGTGGACGAACACATATACGTGTACGGGAAGCCTCTCGTCAAAGATGAAAAATCTCTAACAACGATGATGCGAAGATTCCATAATTGGTACATGAAAACCTGCAAAGAGTCTGGGGGGACGAATACTTTGTATCTGAGAATTAAAGAGGAGCATGACCTCGTTGGAACTGATTTGTTGCCTGTTCCATTTGAGTTCTTCGAGTTCTTCAATCAAAAGGCCCTCGATAAATTAACGGTCTTTTGCTACTGTCTGTAAGTACTATTTCTGTCATTAAGTCTCTATATATAGCTCAGCTCTTTAATTGCATGTATTTATAATTAATTATCCTCACTATATTATGCAGATTGAAGATCGTCGAGTGAAAGTAACAAGAAATGTATGATATTGGGTTCATTAACACAAATATCATAGATGAATTTCTGGTTACAAAGAACACCGAAGAGGCCGAGGCCAACTTTCTACAATCGTTGATCAAAAATCAAAACAAAGATTTATACTCTTTCCTTACAACTTCGAGTGAGTGTTATTGTCGTGTGCATATTCGGTTTCCCTTTACTCGAGCGAGGTTATAGTAATGTAATTGATGAGTTATGCATGCGTGCGCAGCTTCCACTATGTTCTTCTGGAGATTAAGCTTGAGCGGGGACTAGTAACCGTCTTAGACTCAAGACGAAAAGATCCCGAAGCCTATGCGGACATGACTAAAATGCTCAACAAGTAAGTTCAATCGATCATTATTGCACCATATCGACAACTTTTTGTTCAATTCCTGATATCTCAATTAATAATAATTATTTTCTTTGTCTTGCAGGGTTTGGAAACAGTTCACCGCAGAAGCTCCGGGACTGCCGAAGGAGCTGCGATATACATAGCCGAAAGTAAGTACTACTAGCTAGCTAATTGCACGCATGTCCCGTTGATTCTATAGCTATACTTTCATCAATACCATTTATAATGCTTCATTATCAGTTTGATTGACCTCTATTTCTCGTAAAGTGCTTGTGGCAGGAACAAGGGAATGATTACTGTGGATACTACGTGTGCGAGTTCATCTACAACGCGACTTTGAAAAATAAGCGGGGCTACTCTAAAAGACAATATGAAGTGCGTAAGCAATAATATTCATAATTTTATTTTATTACACCATCATTTCTGTTGAGTTTCATTCATAAATATGTATTAACCCCCTTCTTCAAATTAGACATGGCAGATGCAGAATGAACTCCTACCACAAGATCGCATGAAAGCAATTCAAGAGGAATTGGCGGGATTCTTTCTTGACCACGTCATTAATCAAGCCGGAGAATACCATGTGGAAGTTGATTTCAAATGCTAGGGGATTGTAAGAGATCTTACATATTGTATATGTATGTAGCCAGTAGCATCGGATAGATAATACGAAAACTTGTTGTTCGACCAATCTCTCAGAGAAGGAGAGGTCGATCGATCACTTCTCTCGGTATGTATGACGAACTTCTGTACTTAATGGTTTCCTTAATTTTCTTA
>NC_041393.1:7460351-7475944 GCF_002162155.2 Triticum dicoccoides
TAAAAAAACAAAAACCCCAGCCCCTGAAATGCTGACGCGTGGATGCCTTTTGGTCCCAGTTGGTGCCACCAACCGGGACCAAAGGCCCTCCTGCCTGGGCTCGACGTATCGGCCACGTGGAGGCCCATATGTCCCGGTTCGTGTTAGAACCGGGACTAAAGGTCTAGGGCATTAGTAACGACCCTTTAGTCCCGGTTCAAGAACCGGGACAAAAGGCCCTCACCAACCGGGACAATAGGCCCTTTTTCTACTAGTGACCATGGCACATGTGTCGGACTGGACGCGCAGACGTGTGCCAAGAGGGGACGTTCCTGCCTCGATTCTTTTGAGTGGTGGTGTACGTGAGAGTTTGGCTTAATAGAGATGGTGGACTACTTATATCACCAAGAAATTCCTTCTTTTTTTGCGAGCTCATTTGGAAAGAACTCCAAAGTTAAGCGTGCTCAACTTGGAACAATTTCAGTATGTGGTACCACATGCGCATGAGTGAGGATAAAGTGCGCAGAAAAGACTAGTGTTGATCTGTGGGGCTAGTCTAGATCCCACCGGGAGTAACGACCAGTAACCGGCGGTGCCTCCAGAGCATTACAATTTTCTATTCGACGCTTAGACTAGTCATAGTGGGAGCAACTTAGCTAGTAACAGAACACACACCAAGACAAGTTTGCTTTTGTGGCAAGTAGTTAATAAAGAGTGATGTGTTTGTGGTAAAATAAGATCAAGTTTAATAAAGAGTGATGTGTTTGTGGTAAAATAAGATCAAGTACAATAACATGGTGTAGGCGAGTTGTAAGATTTTAAATATTATATTTTTGCTGAGCTGGAAGAGAGGAAAGAGAAAAGAGAAGGTGCGGGCTACTAATTAACAATCAGTTGTAACACGTGCTCCTAGAGACTGTGGGAGAGTGAAAGGAGCCATGCATCAATAAAGTAGTACATATTTATATCCAACTATTATAATTATCGGCTATAAACTTGACTATATAAGACATGACACCATCATATTTTTATTTTTTTATTTTTAAAAAAGGAGGATGACCCCCGGCCTCTGCATCTGGGAGATGCATACGGCCACTTTATTGATTATTCTCGAGGACCTTACAAAGTATTACAACAATGTTCCTGGATCCAACATCTTGGCAACATATGCCACTACTCCTATCCAAAATGATGAAGGGGTGCTAGCTGGCCCACTACCCAGACCACTCACCTAAGCCTAACATCAAAAGCCGAAAACCGAAACACTCATTCGGAAGCCCCAGCCGAGCCACATACCGGGTCTGGGGCAAAATCCGGTCAGACGCACTCGTGTGTCGTCGCCGCCATCTTCCACAGGTCCGTCTTCAGATCATATTGAGGCTTCTACCTTGTCTGGCCACTCTGCCATCGACGTCACCATGACGCCAGACAACAACCTCCTCCTGCGTGAGTCCATCTCCATGCATCGGACACCGAGCCTCCACAGCGCCATGCCGCCGATATCCGCCGCCATCAATGTGTGAGATGAAGCACCGCTCCACCACCCCCCCAGCCATCACTTACTCCAAAACGATGCCCCCAGGAGGGAAAGCGATAAAACGCCATCATCGTCCGATCCGGAAGACCCAGATCTAGGGTTTCCCCCAGAGCATCCCGAGCCTGATGACGCAGACTGCAACGACGATGCCTCGACAAGGGAATGGCATCAAAGACGCCGCCATCGTCCGCCATGACCGTAGTCGGCGCGATTTTCATCGGCAGTTGCTCCACCAGACGTGCGCCGCCGACGTGCGGGTCCCTTCAATCGGAGCAAACTCCAAAATAATGCCCTAAAGAGGGACTACGACGCAAAAGCGCCGCCATCGCTTGATCCGAAGGAGATCTAGGATTTCCCCCAGAGTTGCCCGTGCTGACAAGGACCAGACAAGGGTAGAATCCCGAGGATCTGCCCGGCTGCCGACGAGTCGCACCCACCACCGTGCCGACGGCAGACCAGCGATCAAGGCCCATGCTTGGGCATTGATCCGGCCGCGCCGCCGTGAACCAATCCGGTCACGCCGCCGTCCCTGGCGGCCGCGACGCGCCAGATCGTGAGGCCTCCTGCCGCGGGGAAGCGAAGTCGCCGAGGCGCCGCCACGCTCCGGCCCGGGGGCGCCGGCCTGCACCAGCCCCACCTGAGCGAGAGGGCCCGAGTCCCCGCCGCCGCCGGCGACGGCAAGGCTTCGCCTGGCCGCGCCCTTGGGCGGCGGCGAGGGAGGAGGAGGAGGAATGGGGGAGGTCCGGCCGATGGGATCTGGAGGCCTCCCGGTCGCCCACGCGGGGGCGGCTCGAGAGAGGGAAGGGGAGCAGTCTCTTTTTAGAAAATAAGGTTAAACCCCCAGCCTCTGCATCAATATGTTATCATAATATGACCAAGGCAAAATGTGTATACAACCTAATATCTATGATACCAGTTATATGATACTTTGCACTACAAAAATATTAGCATAAATTCAAAGACTAGTGTCATATACATGCCACTATTCAAAGTTACTCTTCTTTATGACTAGTCTTAGCACCGAGCGATCGATTACTTCAATACTTGTACGCATTGCTCGCATGTGTTCCCCCATTGGTCCAAACATCCTAACCCTTCTGCTAGTGTCTCGGTTTTGCGAAGATTCTAGATACTTTGGGTTTGTTTTTTCCTTTATTTCTTTCTGTGCCTTTTGATGGGTTTCTACCTGTTTTGCTCGCCTTTTCATTCTTTTTAATCTTTTATGTTTGTTTACTATCTTTCTTTTAATTTTAAAATAATGAACAATTTTTGAAATTCACGAGCAAATTTGAAGTTGTTGACCTTTTTTAAATTCATGATTTTTTGGAACTCATAAACCTTTTCAAATTTATGAAAATTATCAATTTCATGAACATTGTTTCCTATTCATGATTTTTTTTTCAAATTCACGAGTAGCGTCGAAATTCATTAAAAAAAACTAATTCATGAACTCTTAGAAAATCTGCAATTTTTTATAAATATATGCATTATGCTATCTATATAAAACAAGATGTCAGATTTTTCTAAACTAACAACTATTGATTTTTTTCGAAATCACTAATTGAGGAGTACTCCTTGCAAAGACCATTCCTACCCCCAGGTTGTAATAAGTGGCGCGCTGCATGTGCACCATTTGTCGCAACCTGTGAGTTTTAACTTTTTCGTAGATCCGTCTATTAAAACATTTTATCTCTTAAATCGTGCGTTCAAATTTCGAGCCGTTTTCACCGTTAGATTCTTCGTGTCGAGATCTTCAAAACTAGATCCCATGTTGATAGATTTTCACGGGACGAAAAAAAACCGGACAAAAAACCAAACCGGGAGCACGCTTTTTTCCTTTCCGAAAGAGGCACGGCTATGCCTCTCGCGAAATCACAACCGTGCCTCTCGCAGAAGGAAAAAAAAACAGAAAATGCGTTTTTTTGTTTTCAAGAGGCATGGTCGTGCCTCTCACGAAAGCAAAAAAATAGAAAACACTTTTTTCCGTTTCCGAGAGGCCCGACCGTGCCTCTCGCGAAAGCACAACCGTGTCTCCTGCTGAAGCAAAACCGTGCCTCTCGTGAAAGAAAAATAAAAATAAAAAACAAGTTTTTTTTTCTGTTTTTGAGAGGCACGATCATGCCTCCCGCGAAAGCAAAATCATGCATCTGGCGAAAAAAATAAAATAGAAAACACGTTTTTTCGGTTTCCGAGAGGCACGGCCGTGCCTCTTGCGAAAGCAAAACCGCGCCTCTCACAGAAGGAAATAAACTGAAAACACGCAGAAAAAATTGTTTTTGAATATTTTTGGTCCAAAAGCTAAGAAAGACTGGTGGAAAACCAAAAAGTCGAAAAACCCTGAAAAAAACATTTAAAAAGCAGAAAACGCGTGCGGAAAAAATAATAAAAACAAAATACGGAGGAAGCGCCAAGAGCGCGACACGTGGTGGTGGCTGAGATCGCACCAAGTGACGCTGATCATTTTTTTTTTTGAGAAACAAGTGACGCTGATCATTGTGAGACTTCCAAAGAAGCGCTCGTCAACTAGTTGCTCTCGGTTTTTATAGATGATCTTTTTAGCTTGCTAGTGCATCCTAGTGTCCTAGCCGTTCGCTCGTTATTTGGGCTATAGCCCATGCTCGCCACGCATGAGCGCCAGTTAGTTAACTAGCACTTAAGTCGTGCTAAAAGTAGCCACCAACACGTCAAACAACATGGGAGCTCCTACTCCGCGCCTTCAGCGCCAACTAACCAACTTGGCGCTCGCAGCAGCACTTCGCTGGGCCGGCCCACGAACAAGTTACACCAGCGAACAAAAAATCGTAAAAATAGAAGATGCCGCGCTCAGGATTCGAACTTACGTCTGTGTTTCTAAACGCACTCCGCTAACCACTAAAGCTACATAGTAGGTGTGCCATTAGTACCTCGATAGTAATTATGGACAATAAGGGCTGCGCGGTTCCAATAAATGAAACTTCATATATTTTACAAAAGTTTGCAGATTTTTTCAAAAAAGAATAGGTCACGTATTCACAAATAATGAAAAATGTCATGAAATTTCAAAAAGATCACAAATTTATGAAAAATTCGTGAGTTTGAAAAAGTTCACAGATTTGAAAAAGTTCACGTGAAACAAAAATAGTTCAAGAAAATTGAATAAAGTTCACTAATTTGAGGAAAAAGTTCACGAATTTTAAAAAAAAACTCATCAATGTTTTCAAAAAGTTCATTGTTTTTGAAAAAAGTTCATCGAATTTGAAAAAAGTTCATCAAATATTGAAAAAGTTCATGGATTTTGAAAAAAGTTCATCGAATTTGAAAATAAGTTCATCGGATTTAAAAAAAGGCGCACTAAAGAAAACAAAGAAAGATGAGAAAAAAGAAAAAGAAAAAGAAAAAAAGAAAACCGAGCTGAGGAACAGAGTAAAGAAGGGAAAAACGAGCTAGCTAATCACTCGCAGTGGGTTGTTGTGGCGGCTTGAGCCGTGCGCTATCAACAGGCGCGGCGTGTGTTCGAATCCCCATAACTGCACACTTTTTGCGCTCCAAAAAACAGGAAAAAGGAACAGAACGGGCCGGCCCATTTACAAACGCCTGCAGGCGCCCGTTGGCGAACTATGCGCCAAATTGGATATGCCAAACCACATTCCAGATATATTTTGCAATCGGGCAATGAAAGAAAATGATGGTATTTGCTTTCGTGTGGCCCAAAAAAGAGACAAAGATCATCACCTTACATCCTCTTTTCCTAACCACACCCTTGGTTAAAATACTATATTTCAGAAGCAACCAATAAAAACTCCGGCTTTTGGAAGGTATCTTGATTTTCCCCTAAAAAAACATGACAACCCAATTACTCCATTCCACGTACAGTAAGAGCATGATTAAAGAAAACCTTCAATGAAAATCTTTTAGCATTATGAAGCCAGTTAATTCCATCTGTGGCATCGATCAATTGTATATCTTTTTGCGTTCGAATCCCCATAACTGCACACTTTTTGCGTTCCAAAAAACAGGAAAAAGGAACAGAACGGGCCGGCCCATTTACAAACGCCTGCAGGCGCCCGTTGGCGAACTATGCGCCAAATTGGATATGCCAAACCACATTCCAGATATATTTTGCAATCGGGCAATGAAAGAAAATGATGGTATTTGCTTTCGTGTGGCCCAAAAAAGAGACAAAGATCATCACCTTACATCCTCTTTTCCTAACCACACCCTTGGTTAAAAATACTATATTTCAGAAGCAACCAATAAAAACTCCGGCTTTTGGAAGGTATCTTGATTTTCCCCTAAAAAAACATGACAACCCAATTACTCCATTCCACGTACAGTAAGAGCATGATTAAAGAAAACCTTCAATGAAAATCTTTTAGCATTATGAAGCCAGTTAATTCCATCTGTGGCATCGATCAATTGTATATCTTTTTGCGTTCGAATCCCCATAACTGCACACTTTTTGCGTTCCAAAAAACAGGAAAAAGGAACAGAACGGGCCGGCCCATTTACAAACGCCTGCAGGCGCCCGTTGGCGAACTATGCGCCAAATTGGATATGCCAAACCACATTCCAGATATATTTTGCAATCGGGCAATGAAAGAAAATGATGGTATTTGCTTTCGTGTGGCCCAAAAAAGAGACAAAGATCATCACCTTACATCCTCTTTTCCTAACCACACCCTTGGTTAAAATACTATATTTCAGAAGCAACCAATAAAAACTCCGGCTTTTGGAAGGTATCTTGATTTTCCCCTAAAAAAACATGACAACCCAATTACTCCATTCCACGTACAGTAAGAGCATGATTAAAGAAAACCTTCAATGAAAATCTTTTAGCATTATGAAGCCAGTTAATTCCATCTGTGGCATCGATCAATTGTATATCGGTACAATCACTCCTCCGACCGGATCATACCCTGTGCATTGTTATGGTATTGCAATATATTTTTTGAAATTTGATTGTGTGGAACATAATTATGAGAACTAAAACTAAAATACATATGATTTATTGTATAGTTACAAAATAATTATTGGATGTAAGTATCATAATATAACGGAAATGTATGAGTCATTTGCTCTACATGGCCGCATGTTAGGGTGGGTCTTTTACCATGTCAACACGCAAGTCCCCCCTACGTAGGAAGGATAGCCTTGTTCACTGGAGGAGAATATTTTCTATGATCATGAACATATTCTGCAAGATCTCATAGAGTAGAATGGAATAATAAGTCATGACACGATCGGATTCTCTATTTATTACACTTGCCTTTTTATTATAATATGAAAATGTACCATTTTCTTTGCATCAATTGTGATCCGGAATACTATCAGAGTAAAAGAAGGGCTTATGAGAACATGATAGGGTAGGGTTGATGGCTAATAATCTCAAACGCATGTAAATGGGGATACTCTCATCCATTCCTAATCACATAATACACCGTGACCTCCAAAGTTGTGCAAATTTCTGTAGACGGGCGATATCTGACTCGGAACAAAAAACTTAGTAGCTCCATATTCAACTCATTAATTAGGTCCCACGCAAAAAACAGAAGCTCACTAATTAGGTTCTGAATTGTGATCAGCATATACAAGTAACCAAAAACATGATTAAGTTTGGGAAACATGTCCGTTAATAATATACTTGATCTTCTCTTGCCTCCTTGTTTATATCGAGTAATTAGACTCACATGCATACTACGTCTGCTGCTTCAATATTGTTTGTACATACCAGGCGCAAATTGCACATGAAAGAGCTTCGTTCGTTCACGCATGCACTGAAAATACAGTTAACGGCTACGCTGTTTCATGCAAAACAATAAACATGAAGTTAGAAATGTAATTAACCGCGACTTGTTTGGCATGCGATTGAGCACATGGATTACAGTACTTACTGCATGCAGTGGACGTATAGTAGATGTTATTCATCCTCATGCTCCTGCTGGCGCAACTCAAGGTCAATATTTGGTTCACGTACTCTAGTAGACAACAATAATCCGGCAGCAGCTTTTGAGCTGCTTCCGCTGGCTTGCTGCTCACTCGATTTCATGGCCGCGGAAAGCTAATTAACACACATTAATAGTTTGTCAATTGCCAGCTTCCTTCTATGCTTGCAATAATAAAAAAACTGAAGCAAATATATATGGTCAATGTTATATTAGCTAGAGCTGCTATATATATAACTTGCAACCAGTTCCAACACATATTTTTGTTTAAATGAAAGGGGTGCATCGCATTTCTAATTTGTCCAACACATTATGACTTTTTTAGGAAAGAATTATTTTTCTTGAATCTGCATTAGTCATGCTAATACACTATCTGGGATGTGAAGTATTGAATAAAACACACCCAATAATATATGTATGGGTTCTATACTGATCTATCAAATTTGTCTCTTCTTTTTCAGATCATATACTAATTATCTATATGTGAACTTCGAGTCAAATTTAAATTTTAATTCTTTCGATGACTTGCTAATGCATACGTTATAAAATGTGATTCATAAATAATTATTCTAATTTCTAAGTATATCTGGGCTATCAGATGACAAGCTAGGATATATTAGCTATATCTACTAGCATTCGTTTAGTACATGAGAATCCATGGCACCTCTTACCTGCTTCCGCAGCTCTATGTTCTGCTCATGAGCAATACTCAACTTCTTGTCAAGTTCGATATTTTCCTTCTGAACAAGCAATCCCTGCAGAAGCAAATTCCATCTCATCATACCTCAGCTGTTAATAACAGACGCATATACGAGAATCAACGCTAACTGAGCTATTTCAACACCAGCAACAGTAGAAGCAAGAACATGAAGAAGATGTAGTGAACCTTTTGGTTGAGTTCGTGGATCTCCGCAGCCATAACTTGCTCCTAAAGAAAGCAATTATAAGTAAAGTATGTATGAGAAAATAAAAAATAAAAAAAGGTAACGGAAGGTGAAATGAAAGGGTACCTTCCTCTTTCTTATGGAATGCAAGCTCATCTCAACCTGGTTCACCAGAAACTGCAGATCTCGAACACTGGTACCAGATAGCTCCTCTCCCAACAATTGCCTAACATCAGAGGTCACATGGTTTAACAGTGTACCTATCTAGCTTCTCCATTCATTACAACAAAATATGCTACTAAATCCATGGATTTTCACCCGCCTAGTCTTCAAGTTAGAGATCTTGGCACGCATGGCAATATGGCACACTCTTTCGGTTCAATTAATTTGCACATGAAACCACTCAAACTTCTGGATAGCTATATTATTGGCATCCTATATCCTATCCTATATGCCTAAATAATTGATCCCCACTAACTCCAATTCTCTTAACGTGCAGCCTTCCACATCACCAAATGTGACACATCATCATCCACTAACACCAATTTGCAGCACATGCATGCCCCAATTTAATAGTTGCAACTCCAGTGGTCCAATATACATGCATACTATTTGTTCACACACAATTACTTCTGAAAATAATAGTTTTGATTTAGGTCATTTTGTTCATACATAATTCGTCAAAAAATAATCTTAAAATTGTCGCAACAACATGCGGCGAAATCACCTAGTTTTATTTGAACATTAATATTACCTATTGTTGTAGTGTAAGTTTTGCACTTGCTGCCTCAAGGTTGTAACCTCCCTCTGCCATAACTGCCCAACAAATAGAAATGAAATAAGATACTAACTATAAGCGCACCAAATTAATTAGGGGACCCATAACCGTGCTTCCTTGCATATTGTACTACTACATATAATGACACACTATTGACCCCTCTTCCACTGATGGGCTCCTTGTGATCCGTAAGCGGACGTGTAGAAAATTCAACTGAAAGGTTCACCACTAATGGGCCATGGCAAATATGTGGCCCGTCAATAAGTTTATTTAGGTAATGGACGAGACCAGTGATGGACCAAAAGCAAGGGCCCGTTTGTGGCATATAACTCACCATCAATAGTTTACACTAAGGCATGTCAGTGGGAAAGTCGACCTAATGGAAAAACTCAAAGCATGTGTTGTTCTTGTAGCACATATAAAACCACCAACCCCAACCCTTCTTTGCGCCCCCTACCCTCCATCCCTCTCATGCAACAGTTGAACTTCTCTCTTCCTGATCCCCTTGATTGCTCCCACAGGACCCACTTTCTCCCCAATCCCTCCCTTCTTCACCTTCTTCCCTGATCCACCCCTGCCTCCGCACTCTAACTTGTGGGTGTAGTGCCATCTCCTGTCTCTGCTTTGCACAACTATTATCCTACCTTGCAACGTCCCTCCAATGTGCCCACCCCATGTTGCCCCTCCTGAATGCCATTGTGCTTGCCCACAACATCAATGGTGGGCCTCCTCGCCGCCATCCAAGGCAGGAGCTATGGGATCTTGTCACCATTGGTCGGAAGGATGTAATCGAGACTGTGAGGAGATAGTAAGGCGAGTTTATGGGAGATAGTGATACCAGGTCATGCCAACGATGACCTACTATGAAGGTCTGCTGGCATAGCTCAATTTTTTTGGGTTCCGTCATGGTCACCACCGGTCCCATTGGCATTTGTTTACTCATAGACGATCAAACCTATTAGTACTGTGTTTTAGTGTCGGCCAGTATAGAGTCATTCTACTGTAGTGGTACCTTGAAACAATTGAGTGTAATGGATTACATACTTACATGGGGAAAGCTGATGACACGATCCTTTTTATGGATCTTGACTTGGCTAAAGCTGCCAATGTGTAGCTAATCCTTTGCATGTTTGAGTAGATCTTTCCGTTTAAGATTAACTTCCACAAGAGGGAGCTGTATTATTATGGAAAAGCCAAGGAGCATGGACTTGAGTATATGTAACCTTTTGGTTACATGATGTGTTCTCCCCTTTAAATACCTTGGTACTCTAATAAATTGCCGCAAGATTTGCGATGATATTTGAAGGTCATCGAAGACCACTTTGAGGAGTGTCTTAGTATTGGGAAGTCCAAGAATCATCCCTGGTGAGGGTGCTTGGTCTTGATTAATGTTGTGATAAGGAGTCTCCCCACCCTTATGATATCTTTTTTGGAGATCTTGGGAGGGTTCGGGAGAGGCTAGACTATTATCGGTCTTAATTCATCTGACAATCTAAGGAATAGAAGAAAAGGTACCATTTTGCATGGTTGAATATTTTATGTATCCCTAGCGACGAGTGTAGCCTTGGGATTCATGACCTAGAAGTCAAAAATATGTGAGACATGAGTAAAATCATTGTTTAAGTTGATAAGCAAGGATGAAGTGTGGTAGTTTCTCTTACATAGTACTAACTATTTTGGGGTAAAAAACTCTCAACGATTAAAGTAAAATCAACATACTCCTACTTTTGAAAGGGACACATGAAGGTTAATGATACTTCTGTTAAATTTTAAGCATTTAGTGTGGGAATGGCAAGTCGATTTGATTTTGAGAGGATAGGTACATCATGGATAGGCTTCTTTCGGCTATAACCACGGGATATTTAGTATTGTTTGTCGTAGGAATTCCAGTGCTTCTGTGATTATTGGAGCTGAGAACCCACATGTGGAACTTAGTAAAGTTTTCATTGGCCGACATTTAGCAGACTCGAATGAGACTTTCCCTAAGATTGTGCATCCAGGGCTAACCACGGACCATGAGTTTCTTGAATCGGATTTTCACACTTGTGGAGTTTGCCCCCTGCACTTGCTCAGCTTTAATAGATAAAAGGTTTAATTTTACATCTAAAAATTGTTGAGTCTTAAATTACCTTTAGAGATAAATATTTTCTTTAGTTCTTGGTCCAAAAGTTATACTAACAAAAGGGCACCATGGTTGAATAAATATGGTAGGGGACACTCATTGTAGCTGTTGTTATTTACAAGAAACCATTCAACATTTTTTATTGTTGTCCAGCATTTGTTGCATGGCGAGCTATGTATTTGGCCTTTAATATCACCCTGCTTTGTAGTATTTTGCATATTTTTGGGCCTTGACTATGGAAGTTGAAAGTTCCATAGATGAAGAGAGGTCCAAGCCAAGAATAGAAGAGTAAAGGTGTTGGGTGATTCCATTTTCACTTCTTGATTCTTTCACGTCCAATAACTCCCTTCTTGAATCCCTACTCACCTTAAGTTCATCACTTTAACCACACTCATATCCTTATGAGAGAGTGTTCTTTTGGATTATTGGGAGAAGCTTTGATCAAAGATCATTCAAGGAGTTCTTATCAAGTGAATCTAATTTGCTTGTTACTCTTGGATAGTGAGTGCATCCTAGATGGTTAGGAGTCACTTGCGAGCCTATCAAGTTCTATGTGTGAAGGACTCAAGAGTTTATACGAGCTCTAAGATTACCCGCTTGGTGAAGATATGTCCTTAGTGGAGGCTTCTATGTGCAAGCCATGATGAAATAGGTTGATTGCACTAGGTCGACCACTTGGTGGGCAATGCAATCCAGATCCTTGTAATGCCCAACTGGAGATGATAAATCTTAAGATTTCTCATGTTGGTCATGGGTGAACAATGATGTTACGATCTATCTGATGATACAAAAATGGTTTCATGTTTGACAAAAAGAAGGCTTATTCTTGTATGTAGGTGATACTCTCATCTTCAATTTGTTGCAGTCATATGTGTTACTGCAGAAGGTCCGGCACAGAGAGTCGATGGAGCTTGCCCAAAGAAGCCTGAGTGAATTAGTGGGCAGTTTATGTCTAATTTGTGGACGGTTGACTTGTGATTGGCTTATGAATGTTTAGAGTTGTCTTTTTGGCATGCCAGTTTTTGTTGGTCCATGTTATTTTTGTCTGTCTCTCCTTTTGACAACAAGTACAAAGCATGATATTTTCGTAATGAGACGGTGTAATAAGGTTGACCATATGCATGTAATTAAGGATGGAGATGGTTTAACAAAAGACCATATGCATGTAAAATACAAAAGAAACTATGGACATACATGTAGTCTTTTTGGTTTACTTGCTTTGAAATATCTTATATATAGTATATGAACATACGTAGAATGATAAAGTAGTAGTATATATATTACCACATGGTAGTATATGAGACATGAGGGTAACTATCCCGGGGTGGTAGTGTGTGTGTGTGTGTGTGTATTTCTAGAAATGAAGAATGGAGAAATGTGGCACAATCTAATGACATCATTGGACTATCTAGCTACAGCCGAGATGTTTTGGAGGCTTTTGTTGGAAATATGCCCTAGAGGCAATAATAAATTAGTTATTATTATTATTATATTTCCTTGTTCATGATAATCGTTTATTATCCATGCTATAATCGTATTGATAGGAAACTCAGATACATGTGTGGGTACATAGACAACACCATGTCCCTAGTAAGCCTCTAGTTGACTAGCTCGTTGATCAATAGATGGTTACAGTTTCCTGACCATGGACATTGGATGTCGTTGATAACGGGATCACATCATTAGGAGAATGATGTGATGGACAAGACCCAATCCTAAGCCTAGCACAAAGATCATAGTTCGTATGCTAAAGCTTTTCTAATGTCAAGTATCATTTCCTTAGACCATGAGATTGTGCAACTCCCGGATACCGTAGGAATGCTTTGGGTGTACCAAACGTCACAACGTAACTGGGTGGCTATAAAGGTGCACTACAGGTATCTCCGAAAGTGTCTGTTGGGTTGGCACGAATCGAGACTGGGATTTGTCACTCCGTGTAACGGAGAGGTATCTCTGGGCCCACTCGGTAGGACATCATCATAATGTACACAATGTGACCAAGGGGTTGATCACGGGATGATGTGTTACGGAACGAGTAAAGAGACTTGCCAGTAACGAGATTGAACAAGGTATCGGCATACCGATGATCGAATTTCGGGCAAGTGTAATACCGCTAGACAAAGGGAATTGTATACGGGATCAATTGAGTCCTTGACATCGTGGTTCATCCGATGAGATCATCGTGGAACATGTGGGAGCCAACATGGGTATCCAGATCCCGCTGTTGGTTATTGACCGGAGAATGTCTCAGTCATGTCTGCATGGTTCCCGAACCCGTAGGGTCTACACACTTAAGGTTCGATGACGCTAGGGTTATAAAGGAAGTTTGTATGTGGTTACCGAATGTTGTTCGGAGTCCCGGATGAGATCCCAGACGTCACGAGGAGTTCCAGAATGGTCCGGAGGTAAATATTTATATATGGGAAGTCTTGTTTTGGCTGTCGGAAAAGTTTCGCGCATTATCGGTATTGTACCGGGAGTGCCGAAAGGGGTCCGGGGGTCCACCAGGGGTCCACCTGCCCCGGGGTGGGGGGCCACATGAGCTGTAGGGGTGTGCGCCTTGGCCTATATGGGCCAAGGGCACCAGCCCCAAGATGCCCATGCGCCAAGAGATAAGGGAAAGGGAGAGTCCTAAAGGGGGAAGGCACCTCCTAGGTGCCTTGGGGAGGATGGACTCCTCCCTAGCCGCACCCTTCCTTGGAGAAAGGGCCAAGGCTGCGCCCCCCCTCTCCCTTGCCCCTATATATAGTGGAGGGGAGGGAGGGCAGCCACACCTGAAGCCCTGGCGCCTCCCTCCCTCCCGTGACACCTCCTCCTCTCCCGCAGGTGCTTGGCGAAGCCCTGCAGGATTGCCACGCTCCTCCACCACCACCACGCCGTTGTGCTGCTGCTGGACGGAGTCTCCTCAACCTCTCCCTCTCTCCTTGCTGGATCAAGGCATGGGAGACGTCACCGGGCTGTACGTGTGTTGAACGCGGAGGTGCCGTCCGTTCAGCACTAGGATCTCCGGTGATTTGGATCACGACGAGTACGACTCCTTCAACCCCGTTCTCTTGAACGCTTCCGCTTAGCGATCTACAAGGGTATGTAGATGCACTCTCCTTCCCTTCGTTGCTGGTTTCTCCATAGATAGATCTTGGTGACACATAGGAAAATTTTGAATGTCTGCTACATTCCCCATCAGCTTTGTAGTTGTGTATTTCTAGAAATGAAGAATGGAAGAAATGTGGCACAATCTAATGAGATCATTGGACTATCTAGCTACAACCAAGATGTTTTGGAGGTTTTCTAGTTGTCGTTACTTTTCTAAAATATTTACAGATAGATAGTTGTAGGAATCATTTGTAGTGGCATGCATAAGATAATCTATGGTAGCTTGGTCGCACTTCAGACAAGAAAACATGCATGGGGTTACAAGCCATATGGCCATGGAGGAGTCATGCGATAGCCATGAGGAGTTATTTGGAAGACTCAGTGGATATCTATATAGTCATGTGATAGCCACAATTTTCTAAATACCCCCACCCCCTCCTACATGATAACATTTTCAGGGCACTTGTTTAAACGAATTTCATTGGAATTTTTTAGTTTGTAGGATTAAAAAACCGTAAGAATGTTTCATATTGTCTCCATGTAGGTCAAAATGAAATTCACATTGAGCAACTTCATGGAATTTCTGTATTTATTTGACAAGTATGCCATGTTCACAATCTTTTCAGATTTTTTTTTTGCATTTTCTTACTATGGTACGACCAAACATGCTCTATTATAGTATGATGTGTATTCAATTTATGTAGGAATTAATATAACATGACAGCCATTTTGATGTCCTTTTGCTGTTCAAATATTTTTATAATCTGAGCCATAGAGGCCCTTAGGTCCTTTTTGATTTGCATGATTCTCAAAATGCAAGGAAAAGAAGATAAAAACATGTGATTGGAATTATATGTTTTCTCTTGAATCCTGTATGACTAGAAAAACATAGGAATTTGGATCAAAGAGTGTCGGATGGTACTGATAAAACAAAGTAGTTATACAAAGAGGTCTGAATGCATGGAATTTTTTCTCCAAAGAAATCCTTAGGCTTTTTACCTAAGGATCCAAATCCTCAAATAATAATATGAAATCCTTTGAACAATAATATGCATTAACTACTCTACCAGGCCCCTATCATTAGTTGTATATCATATCAGGCCCATCCGCCTAGCCATAATAAATTCTGACCCAAGCATTTCTGGTAATGCCCATGGAGTCCTAAATGAAGCTGTAAAGATGTGACATACTTGCCCTTTGGCATCATTTATGCGACAAAGTAACATCATGTGTAATGTGCATCATTCACGTGACTAAGACAGTAAGACCTAAGAGCATC
>NC_041393.1:7476351-7484409 GCF_002162155.2 Triticum dicoccoides
GACACCCGAACGTGTCCTCCACGTCGGATCCGATAGGCAGACCCATACCAAATCTCTTCAAATCATCCACAACCCTCGGTCGACCTGCCATTTTCCTTGCCTACTTTGTCTATGCCACCCAATCACTAGCTCTGCCGCTGTCCCCAACCCACAGCGCCGCCATCATCGATCCCAAATGCCTCTCGTCCGTTCTTGACACCCCGAACGCTATCCTGCTACATCCTACTCCTCCGGAAATACACCTTGCCATCTTTGTGTTCGACAAAATGTTTGAACTATTTTTTTTTTGATTCTTTTGCTCATTTGTAGGCAAACAGTGTATGAGCAGGATGATGAATTTGAGAACAAGGAGCTTGATAAATTCATTTACATGGATTTCGTGGATTTATTGGATCTAGACGTCGAAGATGCTGACATTATGTTGATGGTTAGCATCCAGGAAGAAATGGAGAGGCAAGTGGAGCATGTTTTGAACTTCAAGGGTTCGATAAAGGGCAAGATAGTTGTTGCCTGGGATGCAACTACGCCGTCAACGGGCATAACTAAACAATGGGATACTACCTTGCTGATAACATTTATTACCTGATGAGCGGCGTTCGTGAAGACTACATCCAACTCCCAAGGTAAAAAAATGATGTCTCTTTGCACAAATGCAAGAAGGTGCTAGGAAGGATGTGGAGAGGGCATTTGGAGTGATCCAAGCTCAGTGGGGTATTGTTTGTGGAGTTGCAATGATGTGCGACCGGAGACATTGTGCCAGTTGTTGACATGTGTTGTGTAGTCTTGCACAACATGATTGTGGAGGATGAGGGCTAAGGGGCAACACACACACACACACACACTCTCTCTCTCTCTCTCTCACACACACACACACACGCACGCACGCACACACACACACACACACACACACACACACATGTCTGCCTCTTGAAACAAGATGCAGAGCATCTTGTGAACTTTCTAAAAATGCATCGACAAACTTCGAGATCAACAGATACATGTGCAACAACCGAATGATCTTGCCGAGCATATGTGATTCCACAATGGAAATCATTTAATTTACATTTAAATTATGCACTCTAGATAATTTACAATTGAACCATGTATTTGCTCTCTGAATAAATTTTATTTGTGCGTTAAATTCATTGTTACGTGTATTTGTATGGTCAAATGATGGATGTGCATGTCATTGCATGCGTTTGAGGTTTTAGAAGTGGGGATGTGGTTGCACGGGAGAACATATAGGGGGTGGCTTTGTCCTTTCCCGTACGCTTCCAAATGCGCCTCCGTGAATATATAGGGGCTCATATTAGCCCAGTTGTAGATGCTCTAACCTACTAATTAATCAATAATGATTGTGATTCCCTAATTAGTTTGGTGTTAAATTTTTTGATTAGATTTTATTCCCGTGAGGAGACACTAATGTACGACAATTACTAATAGGTAGGAGTTATTATTATTTCTTCTGACACTTGCACTTGTTGTTTGGACTTGGTGGTTTGCTTTTATTTTTTATGGTGGTAAAAAGGGTGTATTACTCAAGAGCAAAGAGGTTCATTCCTACACTTAAGGATATTGCCCTGTCTAGATTGGATCCAGACAACAGTGTGATCCTCCCGACAACCAAAGTTTGCAAGAACATGGCTAATTTTATTTTGCTCCCTAGAAATATGAGCAAACAAAGACTCTCTTTCACCCATGAGACTATTTACCTCCTTCACCACCATGGCGAAAATCTGTTTAGAACCGTTCAACTGAATGATTAACCACTTCAGTTAATTAGTTCATGGAATTGAGCTATATGCACATCTAGCTAGCTTGATTGCTATTTTTTTCACAAAGAGAGAGAGGAATACCTCTGGGTTATGTTTCTGCATCAATCATACATGCTGTCATCTTTATTTCATAGTTTGAAGCATTATGAAATATAAGACAAAATCCCACTCAAAGGCGAATCATCAGAGATCATATTGCTAGATCGTCATCCAAGCTTGTTTGCTATTCGTTTCACCGTTCTCTTTCCTTCGGTAAATATATATATGTGTGGCGTGGAAAAGCTACTATGCATATATACTTACATACCTTTGCCTCAGATGTTGGATTCAACACTCCGCAGTGCTCCTCTTTTGCCTCCTGGTACCGCTCTAGTATTGCCTCCATTCCACTGATGAAGGCAAAAAAATAAAATAGAAACACATCCAAACTATGAGAGGATGAAATTAAGTAACTGATACGTAGAGTATTGAGAGGGTGCGGGAATAAATTGTTTAACTAACAGACCTGGAGCTCGCGAAGTCATAGAGGCGACCCGTGCTGGAGAAGACGATGAGTGCGAGATCGGCGTCACAGAGGATGGCAAGCTCCCGGGCCTTCTTCATCAGCCCTCCGCGCCGCTTGGAGAAGGTCACCTGACGGTTCGTTGTGTTGTCGATCCTCTCAATCGCAATCTTCCCCCTCCCCATCTTCTTCTTCTTCTTCTTCCTCTTCTTCTTCTTCTCTAGATCTTTCTCCTGCCGGCTGGCCGGCCGATTGAGGAAAGTAATTAACAACCGATGGAAATTGAGCTAAGCTAGAGGCTGCTAATTGTTTCTTCTCTACTATCTGGGTGAAATCTAATCTAGCTAGTTGAAGCTTTCCCCCCAGCTGCTACCTGATCCAGCTAGCTATTTTTGTATTGTTGGGCTTGCTTGTAATGGTCTGCAAACCAAAAGGGATCGAGAGGCCCCATGTGATGACAACACTAGCTAGGCTTAAACAACTGCTCAATACTATTTTAATTGTAAATTAGGTTAATGAATGGCCCACTACATACTATTTTCCTCGGTGGTTGCGACAAGGACATCCATAATATATATATTGTTGTGACTGTTCATAGATTAAATTTTTGGTACGAGGATAGCCTATGGGCTTTGGATATGCCATTGCCATAAAATATGGCGTCAGCTACCAAGCCAGACGCTTTTTGTTCGAACCGTTGAAACAGACTAGCGTTGTGTTAGCTACCTATTCAAAGTTGTAGATTTGTTTCTAACTGAGGTTGGAGTGGTAAAACCTGCTCCATTTCGTTCAGAGGCAAGTGGTTTCTGGTTTGTCACTTTCTTCAAAACCTTGTGGTCATACCTGGTAATATATGGGTGTACACTTTCCTGGAAATGGTGCGCTCCTATCTTGTAATATGTGGGTGTATCTCGACACATTACGACGTAATTTGTAAGTGGCACACTTAATTTATTGAAAATTGTGGGCTCATATCCTGGTGGAGCCATCCAATTGTATCTCGTCATGTTACCATGTAACATGTGGGTAATACACTTTCTTCATAAGCGTGTACTTATATCTTGGTATAGTTGTCCAATTGTGTATTAACACAGTCTATATAGAAGGCGACAAATGGCATGACTTTTTCTCAACAATAGAGGTACGATTTTTATGCCAATATCGCGCATCTGATGCTCTGACGTGTAAGATGCCAAATCTTACGGATTAAGAAGTCGTAGATTCACCACAACCAATAGACCCGGTTGCGTCTTTTTTATGAGTTGGCCACGTCGGCGAAACCTTTATGTGCGGAAAAATGCCTGAATTTCAGTTTCTTTTTAAATTCATTTCTTGCATATGGTGGCTACAGTATTATATGTTTAAGTTTGTATTTCACACTTGGGGAAACCTTGTTGGTTGTCATTTTTGACGGATATAATAACTATAGCCATACTTATTGAGGTGGGTGCGCCAGGAACATTGGCATTTGGGTGCTAATGGTAACATCCAAGTTGTAAAGCGTTAGGTAGTAGCACCATGTTGTTTAAGGTTTCTAGATTCATGAGCACACATATGTACCAGCTAGCTGTCCACTTGGCTCATCCAAAAAAGGACAGTTTTAAAGGTTAGTAAGTAAAGTGGCCACAGAGCACGATGCAAAAATGTGCAGTCCACGTGAGTGACGGCGTTTCGACCTCGATTGGAGCCAGTAATGGATTAGATCCTAGTAAAGATGATTTCCTTCCAGGTTTGGTGCTCTGAGTCATGGCACCACTTGATCTTTAGCATGTAGTCCTTAATGATGCAACCACTCTGATCTGATCTGGTTTGGTTCTTTCTTTTTGCTCTTGCATCAGCTCAGCTGTATGTACTTCAAGTGTTTTGCGATGACTGGACAAAGCTGGAGGCACTGATTCTCCCTGCTGCTTTCTTGCTTCTCCAGCTAAATTATTAACTAAAGCATCTTTCTTTTCCCATCTCAGTTATATTAGCACTTGGAAATTACTTCAGGTTCTTCACATACATGGTGAAAACATTTTGATCAAGCTAGCAGTAGATGATCAAGACAATTATATGCAGGAGTCATATTCTAGAGGATGATTAGCCACAGTTGGACTGACACACGGGACACGGCCTAGACTCCTACTGGAGGCAGCAGTGGTCAATTTTCCGCGATAGTTGAAAGCCTGGTGTAACAACTTAAGTGCACATATATATGAAATATCAATACCCAATACATCTCATGCGTTTGCAAATGAAAATCCTATATCAGCATCATTTTATTGATTATTTGCACCATAACAAGATGATACAACTACAAAAAAGTTCAACTCCCGGTTTCTGCGCATCTTTATGAAACTGTTAAGTGAACAACCATGTTGCACCCTTAGTAGAGCCATTTAATATAAAAAGCTGAAAACCAATATCAAGCAGCACCATTAATCTCAAACCCCCAAAAGGCTTTGGTACATAGTCAAGTCAGTCTTTTTTTTTTTGACAGCATAGTCAAAAATAAAAGTTACCTTGTTCTTTAATTCCAAGTTTTGTTCATGGATAAGCTTTATTTCCCCGGAGAGTCAAATATCCTCTTGATGAAAGATGTATCCCTACAAGGTCACTTTATTGATTTATCACATATGTATAACATTTTAAATATGTATTATTTAAACTTTACACGATAATGGGAAACTAGGTAAAATTGCACACACGAGTGATAGAAATATTGGTGAACCTTCTCGTTGAGTTGTAGAATATATTTGGCAAAACTTTGTTCCTAAAACGAGTATCAGGAGACATATATTTATTATCATTCTCATAAAAAATGTTAGTGTCGTGATTATGGAAGTTGGTACAATGATTAGCAGAAATAAGAACAAACTGAGGGAGCTTAGCTACCTTCTTTCATCTAATATACAGTGTAAGCTCTTCTCCTGTTGATTTTCCATTAAACATAAGTCTTTGACTCCTAAGTTTGATAATCTCTCCTCAATTAGCTTCCTTAAAGTCAAACAATAATGTGATTACTTGAGTGGATTTTCCTGTCTTTACTCTAACTTATTTAAATTAGATAGATAGCATTGGAAGGAACAGAATTAAGAACGTGTACCGATGATGTTCTGCTATAATTTCCTTACTCCCCCTTCCCAAAACTAGAAAAAAAATGACATTTTTCTGTTATCAGAAACTTTGAGTTACTGTAAACCGAGTTACACAACTTTTTTGCAAAATAAAATAAAATAAGAAGTGGTACTATTATGGGTATTTGCCAAATAAGCATTACTTTTTTTGGCTTACGGTGTAGTGCTAAAAGTATATGCATACAGTAAGACTTAAACTTCTCTAATTTGACTATAAATATGCACATTTTTACTGAGATTATTCAAAGGAGCATAACATCATTAGATTTTTTATTAAGTCTGTAATTTAACCAACTATTTTGTATAAAAAAATAGCATTTAAAGTTGCATCATGCAAACTGCATGTCTACATGTCAAAAACATCATGTATGGAAAGTTAGGAGTAAATAAAAGGTTGCAAGGAATGCATGCGCGCATACCATGACTTGTGAGACTGGATTTAATAGCTAATGGTGATCTTGTGCAGATTGGTAGTTTTGAATGATGGAAGGCATGGCCATGCCCATGTTGGTGGTGGCGGTGGATTGGCATATTCGTAGAGGCAACCAGTGGAGGAGAAGACGATGACGCCGACCTGGACATCGCAGAGGATGGCCAGCTCACGTGCTTTCTTCAGCAGGCCACGACGCCGCTTGGAGGAGGTGACCTGCCTGCTGCTCATGTTCTCAATCCTCCTAATCACAATCTTGCCCCTCACCATGATAGCTCTTCTATCTCCTTAATTAAGCACTATATTCACTCAACCGCTTAATCATCTGCTAGCTATCTATCTAGATCTTCACTCCAGTCGTCCAATTAATAGATGGTTGTGTGTGAGCATGTACTGCCCCTGCAGGCCCCTATATATGGACGAACTGAAATAAGGCAAGTATAGTTAGCTACTCATCCAAATATGCAACTTGCAGATTAACTAATGTAAATATTAGCAATTTAAGGAGACAAAGTGCATGCTGATCGATGAGCTCGGTCATTTCCTTAACTAAATATATCATGCAACTTGCTGCTATCTCTGGAACCTGTGAAAGGGCAACAATATTTTTCTTGCAAATGGGTGTTTCTTGTGTGCACCGTACGAGGTTTTGGAATCCGGTAAACGTCACGCCTTGTATTAGTTTTCACAGGTTAGCTCCCGATCCACGCAAATATCAGAGCTGATTCGATTCGATTTGATTCCTGCCCATGTGCAAGTAGCACCACTTTGTCATCAGCAGTACAAATTCCGTAAAGAAATCAGAAGTTATATGTAGGGCAACTCCATCCATTTCAAAACATAAGACCTATTTTGAGTCATTAAGCATTAAGGTTTTGACCATAATCCATCAATATTGGCAGCAATGTAGTGTTCTATAGAGAAATTACAAGTTATATATATATGAAGTAATACCTTAACTTGCGGTGGATTTGTTTGCTGAGATTAGGCGCCAGAGCTGCCCCTAGCAAACACATCAAATTCTCACGACTTCATGGAGCGCAAGCTAGTGAGTCGAGATACTTTCGCCGCTTGATTTTTTTGCCCCAAAATTAATTTCCACACTTATGTACCAAGTGATAAGGACAAAATTTTGGACAGAAATAGAACAACTGAGTGCCTGAAAACACCACATATGAGGATATATGTGCATCTTGTTCTTCTGACTGAACATAATCATAGATATATTATAGGTAGGGTCACAAGCACTGAGAAACTCTATTTGTAGAGTATGGATTCATAATTCCTAGTAGAGAATATCTTTAGTCATACAATGGATTCGAAAATCGTTCCACACATGCATGATGAGCACATGAGCTCTCCCGTGGTTGTGTGGTTATAGAGAGGTAGCTCAAAGAAGCCACCTTGATCCACGCAGGCAGGGTAAGGGCTTATAAATATCATGGAGATATCAATTACGCCCAGCTCTACAACAACACAATGTCGTAAAGATATTATGGGTGCACACGGCTAAAAGACAAAAGGAGGAAGAAGATAAAAAAAGATCCGGCTACAGTGACCAATTCCTTGTAGTTGCACCACGAACACCACCTAGACAACACCCGAAGTACAAATTCTCCGCCACTGTATTCACCATGGAAATTGAAATACCGACGTGTCCCATAATGTGAACATACAACGAAGCTTTATGTCACACCCTCCTGAAGCCACTCGGGCTGAAATAGGGATGCACACGACCGAATCTCATCCGATCCAACAATCTACAGGTGTTAAGCACCCAATGAAGATCTCCAGCAATGCATTCCTGAACTCGTCAACGACCAGATCCACGAGGGCCAGCAACCGACAAAACACCATCTTAGAGCAAAAAGAACCCAAGGAGCGCGCCGCCCACCGGCTCCCAACAGCAGGCCGGAGATCTCGGCGGGCATCACCGCCACCACCCGCACCACGCAGATATGAGTAGCTGAGCCACACTGAGCACCCCGAACCAGTCGTCGTGTCGCGCTCACGACCACAGCTGCAATCGAGGCTGCCGAAGAAATTTGGGGCCGTTGCCTCGGTGCCCATCTCCGCCAACGAACCACGCGCCGTCCAGGGCCGCCATGAAGCTCCGACCAGAGATCCCGCAATGCGACAAAGGAGCCCCCCCTCCCCCGACGCCATCAATCATGCAAGGAGGATGAGGACCCGCCACCGCTGTCAGCCTCGTGGCCTTTGACTGGAGGCATC
>NC_041393.1:7484670-7490155 GCF_002162155.2 Triticum dicoccoides
TCGGAGGGGGAAGGGGTAGTGGTTGCACTAGGCTTCCACCCGAGTCACCCCTCCAGTGTCCTGGGTAGGTCCAAATGTATTTGTATTAGCACTACCAGGCCAATTGAAACAATGGAAATAATGTCATTAATGGATTGCACTTAAAGGAGGCTACATGACTTCAAACGGCACTACTAAACAGATAGGTCCCTTGGTGCCCGCTTGTGACCCAAGGGCGATTAGGGGCCGTTTGGTTTCCTAAAATGCTGAAATAATTTCAATTGAACTTTTGTGGGGATGGGTAACACTAACACTAGTAGAAAAGAGGGCATTGGTCCAGGCCGAGTCAGCCCATTAGTCCCGGTTCAATCCAGAACCGGGACCAATGGGGGCATTGGACCCAGTTCGTGAGCCCCGGGGGCCGGCCGGGCCACGTGAGCCATTGGTCCCGGTTCGTCTGGACCTTTTGGTCTTGGTTGGTGGGACGAACCGGGACCAATGTGCCTTGGTCCTGGCCCACCATCATTGGTCCCGGTTGGTGGCCTGAACCGGGACCAAAGGCTTCCCTTTAGTCCCGGTTCAAGCCACGAACCGGGACCAATTGATTGCCTATATATACCCCTCGCCCGCGAGCAGAGCACTCTCACTGCTCTGTTTTTCGTGGCCGGCGAGGAGAGAGCTTTGTGGTGCTCTAGCTCACCTCCTATGCACACGAGGTGCTCGATGGAATGCCCGAGCCACACTACTTAAGCTTTCTCCTCTCCAAGCTCGACCTCCAAGCTTCATTTTCCTCAATATTTGTCTAGGTTTAGCGGTCCGTCACGTCCCGTCCCCGTCTTCACCGCCGTCGATCGCCCGCGCCGATCTCGTCGCCGGCACCACCATGGTGAGCCTCTTGTTCTTATCTTCTTTCTGAAGGAAAAAAAATTCTTACTTGTATGTTTATATAGATACTTGTATAATTTTCTTACTTTTATTATTGCATCTTATATAGTGCGATGGTTTTGGTATCCGCCCCCGTCGGCCCTCGTCCTGTCTATGATTCGGATGTGGTATATATTATCTTTTCATAACTATTGGTTCATCTATTTTTTATGACAATTATGCCGACCAATGTGACACAGATTTTATTTATCTAGGAGGTTGTTGAACCGGAAATTCCAACCGAGCCTATTGTCGAGAGGTTAAATTTAGTTGAAGAAGAAAACAATTTCTTGAAGGAAAAAATTAGAAAAATTGAGGAGGAGAAGATGATATTGGAGTTGCATGTTGCGGATGTCGTGGATGATCACAAGATCAAGATGGATGCAATGCGCTTGAAGATTAGAAAGATTAGAAAATATGCCATTCATACCGAGGCTTGGTATCATTATGCCGTTGGATCAGTTGTTACATTGGTTGCGATTATGATCGCATTTGTTTTCGCATTGAAATGTTTTACATAGTTTCAATGTATGGTTTAATTAATTTAGATGCTCTGCAGAGCTTTATGTTGTTAGATGAGAACTATGTATGTACTTTGGTTTTAATGTGATGATGAACTTCTATTAATTTGGTCACTTAATTATCTATTCATGATGTTCTATAATGATTTTTGACACACTTAATTATATATAATGCACGCAGATGAGCCGGCAATGGATGTACGGTTCAAGACACACCTCCGAGTACATTAAGGGCGTGCATGAATTTCTCGAAGTGGCTGAGGCAAACAAGCAGAATGGTTTTATGTGTTGTCCATGCCCTATATGTGGGAATACGAAGTCTTACTCTGACCGGAAAATCCTTCACACCCACCTGCTTTACAAGGGTTTCATACCACACTATATTGTTTAGACGAGGCACGGAGAAATAGGGGTTATGATGGAAGATGGCGAAGAAGAAAAGTACGATGACAACTATGTGCCCCCTGAATACGGTGATGCTACTGAAGATCAAGAGGAACCAGACGATGTGCACGATGATGCTGCAACAGGCGAAGCTGCTGAAGATCAAGAGGAACCAGACGATGTGCCCGATGATGATGATCTCCGCCGGGTCATTGTCGATGCAAGGACGCAATGCGAAAGTCAAAAGGAGAAGCTGAAGTTCGATCGCATGTTAGAGGACCACAAAAAAGGGTTGTACCCAAATTGCGAAGATGGCAACACAAAGCTCGGTACCGTACTGGAATTGCTACAGTGGAAGGCAGAGAATGCTGTGCCTGACAAAGGATTTGAGAAGCTACTGAAAATATTGAAGAAGAAGCTTCCAAAGGATAACGAATTGCCCGACAATACATACGCAGCAAAGAAGGTCGTATGCCCTCTAGGATTGGAGGTGCAGAAGATACATGCATGCCCTAATGACTGCATCCTCTACCGCGGTGCGTACAAGGATCTGAACGCATACCCGGTATGCGGTGCATTACGGTATAAGATCAGACAAGATGACCGTGGTGATGTTGACGGTGAGCCCCCCAGGAAGAGGGTTCCTGCGAAGGTGATGTGGTATGCTCCTATAATACCACGGTTGAAACGTCTGTTCAAAAACGGAGAGCATGCCAAATTGATGCTATGGCACAGTGAGGACCGTAAGAAAGACGGAAGTTGAGAGCACCCACTGATGGGTCGTAGTGGAGAAAAATCGAGAGAAAGTACTGGGATGAGTTTGCAAGTGACCCAAGGAACGTATGGTTTGCTTTAAGTGCGGATGGCATTAATCCTTTCAGGGAGCAGAGCAGCAATCACAACACCTGGCCCGTGACTCTATGTATGTATAACCTTCCTCCTTGGATGTGCATGAAGCGGAAGTTCATTATGATGCCAGTTCTCATCCAAGGCCCTAAGCAACCCGGCAACGACATTGATGTGTACCTAAGGCCATTAGTTGAAGAACTTTTACAGCTGTGGAATGGAAATAGTGTACGTACGTGGGATGAGCACAAACAGGAGGAATTTCACCTAAAGGCGTTGTTGTTCGTGACCATCAACGATTGGCCCGCTCTTAGAAACCTTTCAGGACAGACAAACAAGGGATACCACGCAAGCACGCACTGTTTACTTGACACCGATAGTATATACCTGGGAAGCTGCAGGAAGAATGTGTACCTGGGCCATCGTCGATTTCTTCCGACCAACCATCAATGTCGAAAGAAAGGCAAGAATTTCAAAGGCGAGGCAGATCACCGGAGGAAGCCCGCCATGCGTACCGGTGATCACGTACTTGCTATGGTCAATGATTTAGACATAATATTTGGAAAGGGTCCCGGCGGACTAGCTGTTCTGAGTGATGCTGGGGGACACGCACCCATGTGGAAGAAGAAATCTATATTTTGGGACCTACCCTACTGGAAAGACCTAGAGGTCCACTCTTCGATCGACGTGATGCACGTGACGAAGAACCTTTGCGTGAACTTGCGAGGCTTCTTGGGCGTGTATGGGAAGACAAAAGATACAGCTGAGGCACGGGAGGACCTGCAACGTTTGCACAAAAAAGACGGCATGCCTCCAAAGCAGTATGAAGGTCCTGCCAGCTATGCTCTTACCAAAGAAGAGAAGGAAATCTTCTTTGAATGCCTGCTTAGTATGAAGGTCCCGACTGTCTTCTCGTCGAATATAAAAGGAACAATAAATATGTCAGAGACAAAGTTTCAGAACCTAAAGTCTCATGACTGCCACGTGATTATGATGCAACTGCTTCCGGTTGCATTGAGGAGGCTTCTACCGGAAAACGTCCGATTAGCCATTGTGAAGCTATGTGCATTCCTCAATGCAATCTCTCAAAAGGTGATCGATCCAGAAATCATACCAAGGCTAAGGAGTGATGTGGTGAAATGTCTTGTCAGTTTCGAGCTGGTGTTCCCACCATCCTTCTTCAATATCATGACGCACGTCCTAGTTCATCTAGTTGACGAGATTGTCATTCTGGGCCCCGTATTTCTACACAATATGTACCCCTTTGAGAGGTTCATGGGAATCCTAAAGAAATATGTCCCTAACCGCGCTAGGCCAGAAGGAAGCATCTCCATGGGCCATCAAACAGAGGATGTCATCGGGTTTTGTGTTGACTTCATTCCTGGCCTTAAGAACATAGGTCTCCCGCAATCACGGTATGAGGGGAGACTGACTGGAAAAGGCACACTTGGAAGGGACTCAATAATATGCAGGGACGGATATTCTTGGTCTCAAGCACGCTACACAGTTCTACATAACTCTACCTTGGTGACCCCGTATGTCGATGAACACAAGAACAGTCTGCGTTGCAAATACCCGGAGCAGTGCGACGACTGGATTACATGTGAACACATCAGGACTTTCAGCAGTTGGTTGGAAGCACGTCTCAGAGGTGACAACACTGTTTGTGATGAGCTTTACTTGTTGTCCAGGGGACCATCTTCGACTGTTACGATTTGGAAAGGATACGAGATAAATGGGAATACATTTTACACGATTGACCAAGATCAAAAGAGCACCAACCAAAACAGCGCTGTCCGCTTTGATGCAACAACCGGAGGGGAGAGGACACATATTATGGTTACATAGTGGACATATGGGAACTTGACTACAGACATGATTTTAAGGTCCCTTTGTTTAAGTGCAAATGGGTCAATCTGTCAGGAGGCGGGGTACAGGTAGACCCACAGTACGGAATTACAACAGTGGATCTGAAAAATCATGGGTACACTGACGAACCGTTTGTCCTAGCCAATGATGTGGCACATGTTATCTATGTGAAGGACATGTCTACCAGACCGAGAAAAAGAAAAGATAAGGAA
Source organism: Triticum dicoccoides (assembly GCF_002162155.2). NCBI lineage: Eukaryota > Viridiplantae > Streptophyta > Magnoliopsida > Poales > Poaceae > Triticum > Triticum dicoccoides. The sequence goes on from NC_041393.1 coordinate 7,489,406, forward strand.
GCGAATACATCATACGATGAGCCAAAGCGCCACATAGTTCTTTTAGGAAAAAGGGACGTCGTGGGAGTGGAGGGCAAGACAGACATGTCTGAAGATTATGAAAAGTTTTATGAAATTCCTCCCTTCAAAGTCAAGGCTGACCACAGCATCCTGATAAGCGATGAAGATTATCCATGGTTATGGCGCAATAAGCAAATGACACAAGCGAAGAAAAAGTGAAGACTTTCTCCCGCAACTATTATGATGATACCATGCCAACTTTGTAACACACGAGTATGATACCATTGTCCGTTTTGTACATGCACATGCTATGTGGGTGAATTTATGATACCATGCCAACTTTCAACTTTTTCATAGTTCATTTGAAATGCTTTAATGTCTTATGGTTCGGCCCTCGTAATAATTAAAAATAGCAACAATAAGTATTTTGTTGTAAGTAGAAACAAAATAAAATAAATAAAGCAAGAAAGAAAACAAAAAAACAAAAAACTGTTTTCAAATTTGAAAACTAATGGCACTAACAGAAAGTTTATAATTTTTCTAAAACTAAAAGCAAAAAGAATTTAAAAATAAAGCAAAAAACAAAAGAAAATAAATAATGCAGAAAACAAAACAAAAAACAATTAAAAATAGCAACAATAAGTATTTTGTTGTAAATACAAACAAAATAAAATAAATAAAGCAAGAAAGAAAACAAAAAACAAAAAAGTGTTTTCAAATTTGAAAACTAATGGCACTAACAGGAAGTTT
>NC_041393.1:7490401-7491256 GCF_002162155.2 Triticum dicoccoides
AAAGCAAAAACAAAAGAAAATAAATAATGCAGAAAACAAAACAAAAAACAATTAAAAATAGCAACAATAAGTATTTTGTTGTAAGTACAAACAAAATAAAATAAATAAAGCAAGAAAGAAAACAAAAAACAAAAAAGTGTTTTCAAATTTGAAAACTAATGGCACTAACAGAAAGTTTATAATTTTTCTAAAACTAAAAGCAAAAAGACTTAAAAAATAAAGCAAAAAACAAAAGAAAATAAATAATGCAGAAAACAAAACAAAAAAGCTGGAAAATAATTAAAAATAGCAACAATAAGTATTTTGTTGTAAGTAGAAACAAAATAAAATAAATAAAGCAAGAAAGAAAACAAAAAAATGCCTCCTACTGGGCCCCCACGGCCTGAATACGACTAGAAACCCTACCATGGGCCAGGATTCAGGCCCACAGTAGGCCCAGAACACCCATCAGGCAAAACAGTAGCAAATAGACCCGCAAGCCTACGGTGGAGAGGAGCTCGAGAGGGGTGCGGCAGTGGGGCTTATAAACCACTGCGCGCCCCTCTAAATTAGCGAGGTGGGACTAAACTTTGGCCCCGACGCTGGCAGCACAGGGTCCTTTGGTACCGGTTCGTGGCACCAACCGGTACCAATGCCCATCCTTTAGTCCCGGTTGGTGCCACCAACCGGGACCAAAGGTCGCCGCTTCCTGCCCTTTGGGCTGCTGAAAAGAGGCCTTTGGTCCCGGTTGGTGGTACCAAGCGGGACTAAAGGTGGCATTAGTCCCGGTTGGACTCACGAACCGGGACCAATGCTCTTGCTATATATACAGCACTTACGAAAATTTGACGAACACATAACCAGTTGCCCCCCCCC
>NC_041393.1:7491967-7510639 GCF_002162155.2 Triticum dicoccoides
GCCGTGGTCGTCGCCGACGCCCTCGCCGCTGCCGCCGTCGCCCTCGCTGGCCGCCCACGTTGTGAGCCGCTGCCGTCGAGGCTCTGTGTTTAGTGCTTTTTTTTCATACATACATGTGTATTTTTTTGTTCATTGCATTTTTTTCATATATATAATTAATGTATATATGTATGTGGTAGCTATATGATGAATGGATGTGGCTATGTATGTATGAATATAATGTTCATAGCATTTTTTTGTTTATATATGTTTTTTCATATATGTATTAATTTTTTATTTAGGTTGTTAGTAGATATCGATTTTAGGTTAGTGCATTTTAATTAGGTTAGTGTAGAGGGAAAAGTAAAATAAGGAAAAGGAAGAAAAGAGGAAGAAGGAAGAAGGAAGAAGAAGAAGAAAAAGAATGAGAGGAAAAAGGAAAATAAGAAGAGGAAGAAAGGAGAAGGAGAGGAGAGGAAAAGAAGAGGAGAAATAAATAAGAAGAAGAAAAAAGAAGAAAAAGAAGAGGAGAAGAAGAAAGGAATAGAGTGTTGGGGAACATTGCATAAAATAAAAAATTTCCTACGTTCACCAAGATCAATCTATGAGTTCATCTAGCAACGAGAGAGAGAGAGATGCATCTACATACCACTTGTAGATTGCGTGCGGAAGCGTTCAAGAGAACGGGGTTGAGGTAGTCGTTCTCGTCGTGATCCTATCACCGGAGATCCTAGCGCCGAACGGATGGCACCTCCGCGTTCAACACACGTACGGTCAGCGTGACGTCTCCTCCGTCTTGATCCAGTAAGGGGGAAGGAGAGGTTGATGAAGATCCAGCAGCACAACGGCGTGGTGGTGGATGCAGCAGGACTCCGGCAGGGCTTCGCCAAGCAACTGCGGGAGGAGGAAGAGGTGTAGCAGGGGGAGGGAGGCGCCAAGACTCAGGGTGCGGCTGCCCTCCCTCCCCCCTCCTTTATATAGGCCCCCCCCGGGGGGGCGCCGGCCCTGGAGATGGGAATCTCCCAAGGGGGCAGCGGCCAGGGGGGGTGGAGTGCCCCCCAAGGCAAGTGGTGCGCCCCCCACCCTAGGGTTTCCAACCCTAGGCGCAGGGGGGCCCAAGGGGGCGCACCATCCCACTAGGGGCTGGTTCCCCTCCCACTTCAGCCCACGGGGCCCTCCGGGATAGGTGGCCCCACCCGGTGGACCCCTGGGACCCTTCCGGTGGTCCCGGTACAATACCAGGTGACCCCGAAACTTTCCTAATGGCCGAAACAACACTTCCTATATATAATTCTTTACCTCCGGACCATTCCGGAACTCCTCGTGACGTCCGGGATCTCATCCGGGACTCCGAACAACATTCGGTTTGCTGCATACTCATATTCATACAACCCTAGTGAGGGAGTCCTGGATTAGGGGGTGTCTGGATGGCCGGACTAAGACCTTTGGCCGGACTCCCGGACTATGAAGATACAAGATTGAAGACTCCGTCCCGTGTCCGGATGGGACTTTCCTTGGCGTGGAAGGCAAGCTTGGCGATACGATATGAAGTTCTCCTCCCATTTTAACCGACTCTGTGTAACCCTGGCCCTCTCCGATGTCTATATAAACCGGAGAGTTTTAGTCCATAGGACGAACAACAATCATACCATAGGCTAGCTTCTAGGGTTTAGCCACTCCGATCTCGTGGTAGATCTACTCTTGTACTACCCATATCATCAATATTAATCAAGAAGGAGTAGGGTTTTACCTCCATCGAGAGGGCCCGAACCTGGGTAAAAACATCATGTCCCTTGTCTCCTGTTACCATCCGCCTAGACGCACAGTTCGGGACCCCCTACCCAAGATCCGCCGGTTTTGACACCGACATTGGTGCTTTCATTGAGAGTTCCTCCGTGTCGTCGCCTTTAGGCCCAATGGCTTCTTCGCTCGTCAATCGCGATGCGGTCTGGGATGAGACCTTTCTTCCCGGACAGATCTTCGTATTCGGCGGCTTCGCACTACGGGCCGACTCGTTTGGCCATCTAGAGCAGATCGAAAGCTACGCCCCTGGCCATCATGTCAGGTTTGAAAGCTTAAACTACACGGCCGACATCCGCCGGGACTTGATCTTCGACGGATTCAGGCCACGACCGGGCGCGCCGCACTGTCTCGATGGGCATGATCTAGCTCTGCCGCCGGACAACGACCAGAGCGCCGCTCAGGTGTTCACTCCGACCATTAGTTCGGAGCCGACTGCGCTAGCCAGGGACGGACGGTTGGACGCCGCCTCAGGAGCCGCAATCTCTGCGGCGATAGTGCCGACTACCAGCCAAGTCCTTTGCAAGGCCGGTAACTCCAAGGTGCCGGACTCCGTTCCGGACTCTGAATATTCTGCACCCCTTTCGATCGAACCCGATCGGGCTCCGATCAGGGAGTTCACCGCCGCAGACGTCTTTCAGCACTCGCCCTTTGGCGATATCCTAAATTCGCTAAAGTCTCTCTCTTTGTCGAAAGAACCCCGGCCGGACTACGGTCGGGGTGGTTGGGATGCGGACGACGAAGTTCGAACCCTACCCACCACCCACTTGATAGCCACTGTCGATGATCTATCCGACATGCTCGATTTAGACTCCGAAGATATCGACGGTATGGACGCCGATAAAGGAGACGATCAAGAACTAGCACCTATAGGGCGCCGGAAAGCCACCTCATCATACGATGTATGCATGGTGGACACATACAACAGAAACGATAACGAGGACCAAAAGGATGTGGCCAGGGATCGCTCCCCCGAAAAACAATCAAAGCGGTGGCGTAAGCGCAAGGCCAAGCCCCACCTCGACAAAGACCCAGCCATAAAGCAAGGTGACTCAACGGACGATGAACATGCCGTCGAGCATCCATCCAAACAGGGCGGACAATCCGAACAACCAATCCCCGGGAAAGATAATAGCCCGGACGACCTCACACCAACAAATTGCTGGAACATCAGAACCTCCACCAAAGGCTCGTCGCCGCTGCACGTAGCCTGAGAAAGCAGAAGTGGAGGCTCAAGACAGCGGAAGATGCACTCAGGATCAGATGGTGCAAAGTACTCAATACCGCACACAAGTACGGCAGTAGTGGCCACACAAAGAGCTATCCGAAGCGGAAACTACTACCGGAATTTGACGAAGAGGCCATAAAGCCCCCACAGTCAAAAAATAAGGAAGCCACAAGGTCGGATAGACGACCCTACGATCAATCTCACGCATCAAAGGACGCCACACTCAAAATGGCGCGCGATCCGTCCAAGAATTCACATCAGAAAACTGGCCCAGCCAGATCCATCTATAGGCCAAGAAAGCAAGCTCCAGTGAGTGATGCAACGCAAAAAATACCCGAACATCGCGACACGCCTAAATACAGGGGCCCGCACACCCCCTATGTTTTACCGATGAGGTGCTGGACCATGAATCCCCAGCCGGATTCAAGCCAGTGAACATAGAAGCATACGACGGAACAACAGACCCTGGAGTCTGGATCGAGGACTACATCCTCCACATACACATGGCCAGAGGAGACGACCTCCACGCCATAAAATACTTACCCCTTAAGCTCAAAGGGCCAGCCCGGCATTGGCTTAAAAGCCTTCCCGAAAACACCATGGGAAGTTGGGAAGTGCTTGAGGATGCTTTCCGAGCAAATTTTCAAGGGACCTATGTCCGGCCCCCGGATGCAGATGATCTGAGTCATATAACTCAGCAGCCCGGAGAGACAGCCCGGAAGCTCTGGAACAAATTCCTTATCAAAAAGAATCAGATAGTCGACTATCCAAACGCAGAGGCCCTAGAAGCTTTCAAACATAGCGTCCAAGATGAATGGCTCGCCAGACACCTCGGCCAAGAAAAGCCGCGAACAATGGCCGTGTTAACAAGCCTCATGACCCGCTTCTGTGCAGGAGAGGATAGCTGGTGGCAAGAAGCAGCACCAGCGACCCGAATACGTTCGAACCCAGAGATGGGAATGGGAAGCCGCGCCGTAACAAAGAACCGCGCCGGATAAAGGACAATAGCCCGATGAGCACGACAGTAAACGCCGGATTCAAAAGCTCTCGGCAAAATCAGAAAAAGCCGCCCCCCGAAGATGATAGGGACGAGCTATCCAACCTAAACAAAATTTTGGACAAAATATCTCAAATCCACAACACTCCGGGGAGACCTGCAAACCATACCCACAGAGATTGTTGGGTCTTTAAGCAGTCCGGCAAGCTCAACGCCGAACACAAGGGGCTCAACACACCTAGCAAAGATGACAATGCACCCCACGAGCAGAACACCGGAGAACAAAAGAAGTTCCCAGAAGAAGTCAAGACAGTAAATCTACTTCATGTGACAAAAGGAAAGAGCAGAACGGCACCTACAAAGACATGCGCCGTACAGCCAGCCCCGGAGGAGCAACCCCACTGGTTGTTACAACCAATCACCTTCGATCATCAGGATTACTCCAGAGAAGACCAGAACGCAGGCTGGACTGCCTTGGTCGTAAATCCAATTATAAGCGGACTCCAATTTACAAACGCCCTTATGGACAGAGGCAGCGACTTGAACCTGTTATATCAGGACACAGTCCGCAAACTCGGGGTATACCCAGTTGCAATCCACCTCGGCAACACTTCCTTTCAAGGAGTAACGCCAGGTTTGGATACCCCAAGTCTGGGTTCCCTTACATTAGAAGTCACGTTCGGATCACCCGACAACTTCCGAAGCGAAAAGCTAACATTCCACATCGCCCCATTCGTAAGTCGCTATCAAGCGCTACTGGGACGCGAAGCTTTCGCCTGCTTTAACGCAATAGCGCACTACGCATCCCTTACACTCAAAATGCCCGGCCCAAAGGGCATCATTTTATTACAAGGGAACATAAATTGACCCCAAAGTACGGGCAGGGGTGCGGCTGCCTAGACAGCCGCCCACAAATCCAGCCCTACTATCCCGGACACGGTTCGACGAGTCCGGCGTCAACATGCTTAATAGCCGCATACCCTCGTGCAAGGGGCTCCGTGTGCTCACGCCCGGAGACAATACGGCCCAACTCTTGCTCCAACTATATTTTATTTATTTCGATATAGATTTCTCGCACGCTTATTTTTTACTAAGTTCCTCTCTTTCGCAGACGAATATCGTGGTACGCCCATCCAGGATACGGCACAACAGAGACACAGGCGCAGACGTGCAGCAGGGACCCGTTTCAAGGATTCTTTTTAGATTAAGACCCTGCGTAAACCTTTTTTACTGTCTCTTGTTAATAGCATCCCCCAGTTTTCTCTATAGCCGAGGAGGAGGCTGGCGTCTTGGCATGTGGCCTCGCTAGAATTTTTGCATGTACCTGGACACTAGGGGCTTTTTTTACCAAGGGCTCTATTTCGGCCCGTCTTCATAAAGACCGAATACTTTAGGGAGTGTTCGGCGTCGCGAGTTTGGCCCTATATGCATCAGCTCCGAATCATGTCTTTGGTCAAATGTTGGGTTTGCCCGGCTCCTGTGTTTTGCTGCCTTACGTTCTGTTATATCGGCTAACACAGCACCAGGAGAACTACTGCGATTGTGCCCCGTTTCGGCCAGGTGAGCACCTCAGTAGAGAAAACCGAAAACTGACTGTCATGATATAGCGAGAGACTGGTCAACCACTCGATGACTTTCAGAATCTTTCGGATGCCCCCGCATTAACGAAGGGCCGCTTCCCGGTCAGGCACACTCGCGCCCCGAATTCGGGCGAGCGTGGTGCCCCTAGGGGCTATTCAGTAGCCCCACTGTCAAACTCCTATGGCTAAGTGAAAGTGATAAAGCATTATAGTCCGGTTGCCTAGTTCGCCGCGCCATCACCTCCTTTGTAGGACCAAGACGTTGGATTAAGTGTGAAAAGGCGCTTTTTTGCGAACACCCCCGCATTCTATGCGTGGGGGATGAAGCCAACGACTGCCATCTTTCAGGTTATATACACATATATACATTAAACGGCCGCACAGGAGGCATTATGATTCTTGCAAGCACAAGTATAAAAAGCTTTTTTCATAAAAACAAAATTCGTTTTACAAATAGTATCATCTATTCAATCATAACATCCTTCGAGCACTGTGACTCTATTATACGAGCGCCAGTAAGAACTTCCTCAAAATAGTGCTTGGCAGGTACTCGGCTTTCGTCCGAATCCTGGGATGCAACAATACTGGCCTTCATATCTGCCCAGTATGTTTTCACACGGGCAAGAGCCATCTATGTGCCATCTATGCACGCCGACCTCTTCATCGCATCAGCATGCGGTACCGAACCAAGGAACTGCTGCACCAGGCCAAAATAACTCTTCGGCTCCGGCTTCTCCGGCCACAGACGACTCGCAACATACCTCATGGCGAGTCCGGATAATCTGTTCAGCTCTGCCCAGGCGGCTAAACGGTCAGACACTGACAATGGGCATTCTGGATTGTGGTACTGCGACCAAAAAAGCTCTTCCAACTCATGGTCACCTCGGCTGCGGAAGTGTTCGGTCGCGTCCGCCGCACTTGCGGCCAAATCCAGATAAGCGTTTTCCGCACTCCATTGCCGGTCTAATGGAACATACTTGGGGTCTCTGAACTTCATCTACAGCATATAAGGCTTTCCAGCCGTGATATCTCCGGCCTCACGCAGCTCCTCTTTCATCGCTCTCATGGCAGAGCGAGTATCATTGGCTTCGGCAGTGATCTTTTCAAGGTCCTTCTGAGCCGCCTTACCTGATCGTTCAAAAAATTTACAGCGGTCGGTAGCATCCTTCAATTTTTTGGCCATCTCGGCTATTTCCTTCTTGCTCTGGCAGTAAGCAGCCTGTTCGGCTCTTAGCTCTTCAGCCGCTTTAACGGCAGCCACATCACTTTTCCTTGCTCGCTCCTTGGCTCGGGCAAGTTCCGCCCGAAGGTTCTCCACGGCAGCAACACCATCTACATAAAATATATATATAAGGCCCGAGCATCAAGCTCCTATTACCGGGTGTCTTTTGAACATACCTTGAGCCTCGTCTAGCCGCTTATTTACAAGCGCGATGTCGGCATCTGCTACGTCAAGTTGCCGCTTCAGTTCGGCAGATTCATCAGTCCGGCTAGCCACCGAACACCTCACCACCTTCATAGAATAGGCGACATATTATACCTGGGGTTATGATCCTCTGTGCCCTGTCACTCGTGACGACACACAAAGTCTCAGGGGCTACTATTTATATAGGGCACATTCAATATGCGGCTCTACCAAAAGGTACACCTTTTTACATACCTCAAAGCCTGTTAGTAAACTTCTGGCAGCCTCGTACAATCCACTTTCCGCGGATGAAATCCTTCCAATCACCGTATCCATCAACGTACGGTGTTCTTCTGAGATGGACGCCCTACCAAGCAGATCCTTCAGCCCCTCCGCCGGCGTGCAAGAGGGTGCCGGACTAGTCTGACGACCTTTTCCAGGGTCCGGACTTGAAAAAACCCTCTGGGACGATACCTCGGGGTCGCCATCCTCGTGAGACGGTGGAACAAGGGGAGGCATTTCGCTCTCTATCATCTCTGGACGAAGATCCCCTGAATATGAGCTCTGCTGAGAAGGGTTGAGATCCGAATTGCAAAGTAATGTTTCGGTTATTTTCCTCAGGAATAAAACGTGAGTGTGTGTCATTATGGAACCCCTCCCTTCACTTATGCCTCGGGGGAGAGAGGGTCCCCTTTAGGGGGCGATTCGGCTGGGGCGTTCTCCGGTGCCGAACCCTCTAACGAAGATTTCTTTCCCCGTTTTGAGGTTATCACCTCCGGGTCTTCAGAGGCAGTCCTTTTCTTTCCCTGATCGGGAGAATTTTCGATTCTTCCCTTCCTAACAGCCTCCTTCGGGGAGGCGGTAGCTCCTTGGGTCCCCTCTTCGCCTTTCGCCAACGGTGCAACCTCCAGCATCCTGGTCAGCATGGGATTCGACACGGTCTCAGGCAGGGGGGCTGGACACCTGATAAGCTTTGCCTTCACCATCCACTCCTGTTCGAAGGACAACTCTACTAAAGGGTAGATTTGATAAAAATATGGATGGTGTATCCAAATACAGGGCTACTTACTTTAGCATCCGGGCGATTGCAGCTCAGACCTGCGTCCTCGGACAAATCCGGACACCTTGCTTGTGATCCCAAGAACAATTTGTACATCTCCATGGGTGTCATTCCCATGAAATGTTGTAGGACTCGTGGTCCCTCCGGATTGAACTCCCACAGGCAGAGAGGTCGACGTTTGCAGGGCAGTGTGCGGCGAATCACCATGACTTGTGCCATTACGGTCAAATTGATATCTTTTTCTAGAAGATCTTGAATGCGGCCCTGCAGCAAGGGCACGTCTTTGGGCGGCCCCCAGATAAGTCCTTCGTTAACCCATGACGCCAGCCGTGGTGGGGGACCCGAGCAAAAAGTAGGTGGTGCCACCCATGTGGTACCCCTAGGGGCTCTGATGTAAAACCAGTCTCGTTGCCACAAGCCGAGCTCCTCTTGAAAAGAGCCTTCTGGCCATGGAGCGTCGTCCATCTTGCTTATTATAGCCCCTCCGCAGTCAGCGTGCTGCCCCTCGATCATTTTCGATTCCACTTTGAAAGTTTTTAGCCACAATCCGAAGTGAGGGGTGATATGGAGGAAGGCCTCGCACATGACAATGAATGATGAGATCTGGAGGGTGGACTCCGGAGCTAGATCATGGAACTCCAGCCCGTAGTAATACATAAGCCCCTTCACAAAGGGATCGATCGGGAAGCCTAGCCCCCGAAGGAAGTGAGATGCGAACACCACGCTTTCACCGGGCTGGGAAGCGGGAACCACTTGCCCTTGAGTAGGCAGTCTATGCGAGATTTCGTTGGTTAGATACCTGGCATCTCTTAGCTTTCGCACATCTTCTTCCGTAATGGAGGAAGGCGTCCACCAGCCTTGTAGGTCGGAGCCGGACATCTTCGAAGGTCCGAAGCGCCTAAGACTAGATCTTTGGGTGTTGGAACTCGAAGCGAGGGGCGGATTTGATTGGTTTGAGAAGAAGGGAGCCGGGCCTTGGTTCCTTTATAAAGGAGGTGAATACCAAGAACCCTCCCTATAACCGTTTGAGACTCGCTTTCAATTAGGGAGTCATACCCAAGTCACGGTTGGGTTACCCACACCCGTATTGATGAGAATCCCGGAATAAGGGGACACGATCTCTGCTTCGACAAGACGTGCCAAGGAAACCGCCTTGCTAAACGCGCTAAGATGGAACAATAAAATGAATAAAAGCCTGGCCGTGGCATGATGTCACACCGCGGAATACGTCAGCAGATCCGATTGATACAAATATTATTCTCTCTACGATGGAATGTGGAACTTATTTTGCAGAGCCGGGCACTACCCTGGTGTTCAACATCTTCTATGGAATATTCGGAGGAGGAACCCGCCTTGCAATGTCGAAGATAGCTTGCGTGCCGGACTCGTCGTCATTGAAGCCTGGTTCAGGGGCTACTGAGGGAGTCCTGGATTAGGGGGTGTCCGGATGGCCGGACTAAGACGTTTGGCTGGACTCCCGGACTATGAAGATACAAGATTGAAGACTCCGTCCCGTGTCCGGATGGGACTTTCCTTGGCATGGAAGGCAAGCTTGGCGATACGATATGAAGATCTCCTCCCATTGTAACCGACTCTGTGTAACCCTCGCCCTCTCCGGTGTCTATATAAACCGGAGAGTTTTAGTCCGTAGGACGAACAACAATCATACCATAGGCTAGCTACTAGGGTTTAGCCACTCTGATCTCGTGGTAGATCTACTCTTGTACTACCCATATCATCAATATTAATCAAGCAGGAGTAGGGTTTTACCTCCATCGAGAGGGCCCGAACCTGGGTAAAAACATCGTGTCCCTTGTCTCCTGTTACCATCCGCCTAGACGCATAGTTCGGGACCCCCTACCCGAGATCCGCCGGTTTTGACACCGGCACCTAGCGTTAACAAACCTTAAGTGTGTAGACCCTACGGGTTCGGGAGACATGCAGACATGACCGAGACGGCTCTCCGGTCAATAACCAATAACGGGATCTGGATACCCATGTTGGCTCCCACATACTCCTCGATGATCTCATCGGATGAACCACGATGTCGAGGATTCAAGCAACCCCGTATACTATTCCCTTTGTCAGACGGTATGTTACTTGCCCGAGATTCGATCGTCGGTAACCTAATACCTCGTTCAATCTCGTTGCCGGCAAGTCACTTTACTCGTACCGTAATGCATGATCCCGTGACCAGACACTTGGTCACTTTGAGCTCATTATGATGATGCACTACCGAGTGGGCCCAGTGATACCTCTCCGTAATACGGAGTGACAAATCCCAGTCTCGATCCGTGTCAACCCAACAGACACTTTCGGAGATACCTGTAGTGCACCTTTATAGTCACCCAGTTATGTTGTGATGTTTGGTACACCCAAAGCACTTCTACGGTATCCGGGAGTTACACGATCTCATGGTCTAAGGAAGAGATACTTGACATTGGAAAAGCTCTAGCAAAACGAACTACACGATCTTGTGCTATGATTAGGATTGGGTCTTGTCCATCACATCATTCTCCTAATGATGTGATCCCGTTATCAACGACATCCAATGTCCATAGTCAGGAAACCATGACTATCTGTTGATCAACGAGCTAGTCAACTAGAGGCTCACTAGGGACATGTTGTGGTCTAAGTATTCACACGTGTATTATGATTTCCGGATAATACAATTATAGCATGAATAAAATACAACTATCATGAACAAAGAATATAATAATAATCCTTTTATTATTGCCTCTAGGGCATATTTCCAACATAGAGGAGAAGAAGAAAAAATAGAAAAAAAATTCTATTTTTTCTTCTTGTCCTCTATTCCTTTCTTCTTCTTCTTCCTTCTTCCTTTCTTCCTCTTTTCTTCCTTTTCCTTAATTATTTTCCTTTCTCGAGGGAGAAGAAGAAAAAGAAGAGGAGAAGAAGTAAGAAAGGAATAGAGAAGAAATAAATAAGAAGAACAAAAAAGAAGAAAAGGAAGAGGAGAAGAAGAAAGGAATAGAGGAGAAGAAGAAAAAATAGAATTTTTTTTCTATTTTTTCTTCTTCTCCTCTATTCCTTTCTTCTTCTCCTCTTTTTTTCTTCTTTTTTTCTTTGATCTTCTCCTCTATTCCTTTCTTCTTCTCCTCTTTTTATTTCTTCTTCGTTTTCTTATGTTTTATCGGGTCTGTCGTCGTCAGGCTGCTCGCCTTCGCCCTCGGCCCTCTCGACATGAGGGGCGATCGATATATATACCCCCTCTCGACCATGACAACCTATACAACGGCAGCACCCCCCTCGGCCCTCTCGCTCGACCAAAACTCTCGAGGCCACCTAAATTTACCAAGTTAAAAGAGCGTTGTCGTCGAGGCCACCCCAAACCCTTGAAGCGTTGTGTCGAGGCGATCCCAAACCCTAGAGAAGCAGCGTCGAGGCCACTAACATGATTCCTTATTGTGATTAGCTATCTAGTTCTACGTTTGCCACTAATATATATCCATCTGTACCATGTTTGAATAATAGTTGACATGTTGTAAATATTTGCAGAGACTATGGAGCACTACCGAGACGAAGCAACAGAAGCGATGTTGGGGGAGATAATCGCAGAAGGAACTGATGTCATTGCGTCATTTTTCACCGACGTCGTTGGTCAGGAAGGACTGGGTGAAGAAGAGGGCTATGTTCATGATGGCTCCAACCCATTAATGCCGGTACAAGAAGAGGGCTATGTTCATGATGGCTCCGGTGATGACCCAATGGAGGTACACGAAGGAGACCGTGCTGACTGCTCCGGTGACCGAACCGAGTCTGGCCAGGTATATATATATTAGTTATGCACGTGCTGACTAGTTAATTGATGCATTCATTATTTTGGTATATGTACACATATTAATTACTCTCGTCTTTCTTCCTTTTAATTTCTAGCCCTCCGGATCAAGCACAACTTCGTTAAGGAGACGAGGCACGAAGAAAAAGTTGAGCTCGGATGAAAGGTTTGAGGTCATAGAAATCGCGCCTGACGGCGAACCGATTGAACCCATCGGGACAAAGAACACATTTTCTGCTCAGTGCGGGGTTCTTGTTAGGGACAAGATCCCGATCAGCATCCAGCAATGGTATAAGCCTAAGGACGACCCTGAGGTGTCTTATGTCAATGATATGCAGAAAGAAGATCTTTGGACTCAGCTGAAGGCAAATTTCACCCTACCGCCAGAGGAGGATCCGGAGAAGCCAGTTAAAGAGCAATTAATCAAGTCTTGTGCTCTTAAGAAGATGGCAACCCTATTCAGGAGGTGGAGGAAAGAGTTGAACCATTTTGTCGAAAAAAAGACACCAGAATTCATCGGCAAATATGAGAAGATCAAAGATCACTGGCCCGCATTTTTGACCCACAAGACATCGGAAAAGAGTAAGAAGATGTCGGCGACGAACAAGCAAAATGCTGCGAAGAAGAAGCTTCACCATCGCACGGGGTCAGGTGGCTACCTCAAAGCCCGGCCTAAGTGGTTCAAGGAGGAGAATGATCTGCTTGAAAAAGGGATCGAGCCAGAGACAATGAGATGGCCAGACCGTTGCCGGACTTGGTTCTTCGAGGCTGGCGGAACCTTGGACCCTGTATCAGGGATGTGCCATTGGACGGACGAGCAACTGGAAATACCAGTCAAGAACCTTCGACACTATATCAATGCAGCGCAGAAAGGGACGTTCGTACTAGACAGGGAGAAGGACGAGCTCACCATGGCCCTCGAGAATCCTGAGCACCCTGGACGTACATGAGGCACACCAGGCTCCATTCCGTGGAAGGTTGGTTTTCCGGACGCAGGGGGTTACAAAACCCACGAGAGGAGGAAGAAACCGGAGCAGGGCCAACTGCAGGCGCTGCACGAAAGGGTAATGGGGCTAGAGGAACGAGAAGAGGAACGAGAAGCAGCAGATCGCAGCAAACGACCTGCTGAAGCTTCCCCCTAAGCTACCCCGCCATCTCAGCGGAGAAGCAGCGTGGCTTCCACCGAGCTGCTTCAGCCGGAGCATGTCTTGACGGCTCCTGCCAGCTATCCCGTGGATGCTATCACGGAGTCTCAACATTGCCACATTATGGCGCGATGGATGAATTTGAAGGTCAAGGCGGCTGTTGGCTCTGTTTATCCTACTGGATCCGGAGCAACTTATCACTGCCGGCCGATTCCAGAAGGATATGCTAAGGTGATGGTGGATGAAATAACGGAGAGATTTGAGGACCTCCTGCTTGACCACCCTACCGATGAAGGGGAGACTAGGCTGGGTTCTGCTCTGAAGACTCCATGCCTATGGCGGAAGGAGCTCATCAACCTTCCGAACTGGGCGCCTCCGCCTCCTCCTCCTCCTCCGGCGAGTCAGGGCACTCCGCCTCCTCCACCGCCTCCTCCTCCGGCAAGTGACGATCAGGGCACGCGTGGCGGCACTCCGCCTCCTTCTCCGGCGCGTGGCGGCACTCCGCCTCCTTCTCCACCTGCACCGGCGCTCCCGAGCAGCCAGCAGCCTCCTCCTTCTCCGCCTCGCCAGCAAGGGCGGAAGAGACCCGCCGCCGCCCCGGTTGCTCCGGCGTGTCGTACTCCTTCTCCTCCGCCTCGTAAGCAAGCACGAAAGAAGACAGACGCTGCAACCGCTCCATCTGCTCCGGCGTCTAGCAGCACAACCATAGGCAGGAGGCAATACAGTTACGGTCCATCTCTCAAGCCTCTAGAGAAGTTACCGTACGAGAGGACCGAGGAGGAAAACGATACGATTGTGCGGACCCACGTGAAGGAGTTCTTTGAAGGGGTGAAAGCAAAGAGACATCCACCTCCGGAGGAGAAGGTAGATCCGGTGAAATCAAAGCACACTATCGATGCCCTGAGGAAACCACCAAAGTCTCCGCGGAGAACCAACTATCAGCGCATTACTGAACAGACATATCTCCAAGCCCAGCGGTCAGGAACTACTGTCAGTGATAAAAGGTTAAAAGAACGAGCAAAGGGGAAAAAATTGCCCAGCTCGGCGAACAAGCACATCAATCGTGCCCCCCGCTCAATGTGTCTAATGCTCCGGGGACGGTGTCTGGTTATGGCAATCTTGCAGATTAGCTGCCTGACGATCAACTTCCTGATTTCTTGGAGGTGGACGAACACAGATACGAGTACGGGAAGCCTCTCGTCAAAGATGAAAAATCTCTTACAACAATGATGCGAAGATTCCATAATTGGTACATGGAAACCTGCAGAGAGTCTAGGGGTACGAATGCTTTGTATCTGAATATTAAAGAGGAGCACAACCTCGTTGCAACTGATCTGTTGACTGTTCCATTTGATGAGTTCTTCTCGTTCTTCAATCAAAAGGCCCTCGATAAACTAATGGTCTTTTGCTCTGTCTGTAAGTACTATTTCTGTCATTAAGTCTCTATATATAGCTCGGCTCTTTCATTGCATGTATTTATAATTAATTATCCTCAATATATTATGCAGATTGAAGATCGTCGAGTGCAAAAAACAAGAAATTTATGATATCGGGTTCATTAACACAAATGTCATAGATGGATTTCTGGTTAAAAAGGACGTCAAAGAGGCCGAGGACAACTTGCTACGATCGTTGATCAAAAATCAAAATAAAGATACCATACTCTTTCCTTATAATGGCAAGTGAGTGTTACTGTCGTGTGCATATTCGGTTTCCCTTATTACTCGAGCGAGGTTATAGTAGTGTAATTGATGAGTTATGCATGCATGCGCAGGTACCACTATGTTCTTCTGGAGGTTAAGCTTGAGCGGGGACTAGTAAGCGTCTTAGACTCGAGACGGAAAGAACCCGAAACCTATGCGGACATGACTGAATTGCTCAACAAGTAAGTTCAATCGATCATTATCGCACCATATCGGCAACTTTTTGTTCATTTCCTGATATCTCAAGTAATAATAATTATTTTCTTTGTCTTGCAGGGTTTGGAAACAGTTCACCGCAGAAGCTCCGGGACTGTCGAAGGAGCTGCGATATACATACCCGAAAGTAAGTACTACTGACTAGCTAGTTGCGCGCATCTCCCGTTGATTCTATAGCTATACTTTCATCAATGCCATTTATAATGCTTCATTATCAGTTTGATTGACCTCTATTTCTCGTAAAGTGCTTGTGGCAGAAACAAGGGAATGATTTCTGTGGATACTACGTGTGCGAGTTCATCCACAACGCGACTTTGAAAAACAAGCGGGGCTACTCTAGAAGACAATATGAAGTGCGTAAGCAATAATATTCACAATTTCATTTTATTACACCATCATTTCTGTTGAGTTTCATTCATATATATGTATTAATTAACCCCCTTCTTCAAATTAGACGTGGCAGATGCGGAATGAACTCCTAGAACCAGATCGCATGAAAGCAATTCAAGAGGAATTGGCGGGATTGTTTCTTGACCACATCATCATTAAAGCCGGAGAATACCACGTGGAAGTTGATTTCAAATGCTAGGGGATTGTAATTAAGAGATCTTATACATATTGTACATGTATGTAGCCAGCAGCGTCGGATACATGATACGAAAACTTGTTGTTCGACCAATCTCTCGGAGAAGGAGAGGTCGATCGATCACTTCTCTCGGTATGCATGACGAACTTCTGTACTCAATGGTTCTCTCGATCACTTATGTATATATAGTACGTAGCGTCGACCAAGCACGGACATAAGAGAGGACACTTCTCTCTATTAATTAGCTAGCTAACACAATATATGAAACACCTAAATTAACCCCCAACCCCCCTCCTTTCAAAAAAAAACCCCCAGCCACTGGAATGCTGACGCGTGGATGGCTTTTGGTCTCGGTTGGTGCCACCAACCGGGACCAAAGGCCCCGTACTGGGCTCGGCGCACAGGGCCACGTGGAGGCACATTGGTCCCGGATCGTGTTTGAACCGGGACTAATGGGTGGAGGTATTAGTAACGACCCATTAGTCCCGGTTCAGGCCCTTACGAACCGGGACTATTAGGTGTTTTTCTATCAGTGTAAAGGGCAAAGTTCATGAATATTAGTAAAATTAAACATGCACCATGAACAAATTGGTCAATAGTGTATACAGTTTTGATTTATTTATGGTGGTCACATCTCCAGGAAAGATACAAAACTTAGCAATATGTCCCAAACTACAATCAAGTCAAGGCGCAAGTTCGCTGTAAGCTCACATATTATTTTTCAGGTTTCGCACATTGCTTATATATCATCAAAGTTCATGGTCCTTTGATAAAGGTAGACCGCTATGATCAGTATACAAGGTCATAATTGTTTTTGGCAGCTTAGTTTTACAGGTGACATAGTTTAATTACCTGATATTATTTTTTCTTAATTTATCTTTTGGGGATAATAGATTCTTATGCATTCCTTCAAGTGGTCTGATCAAATGATAATCAATTAGACGATCCTGCAAAAAAAGATAATCAATTAGACGAATGTTCACTAACCGCACAACCCTAAAAGAATTCACTTATACTTTATGGAAGGTAGGGAGTAATTAACCATAGAACTTCATCCTTTTTTGCAGGGGAATTTAGGATATTTATTCCATAATCACATGATTACAGTCGGAAGCGACAAGTTCCACATCACAAGTAGGACGTTGATTAAGCCAGCACATAGTGCTAGCCCGGCTACGCCAAAAGTTTGCTAAATAATTTGTAACCCTATTTTGTTCACGAGTAATCTTAAGAGGAGTAAACACCCAATCTTCCATCAAGAGTTTGATCTCAGAAATCAAATGGACACATGCTGACTTGTCCAAAGTGTTGGAAATATGAGCAATTTATTGAATGATTTTATTAACAGAAATACTAGATAAAGTATGACTAGTATGGCAGTGATAAAATAAGTCATGCGATTTATATAAGAGAAGGTAAACAACATCTTCATATATGAACTGTAACTAAACACATTTAGAGCAGACAGTAAAGCAAGTTGCATATATGAAATAGAGTCTAACATATGTAGGGCAAACACTAAAACAAGGAACTGTAGCAGGACCTCTAATAGATAGAGGAAGAACACGTACGGGACAGCAGCAGCAGAAGCGCTGAACTCGGGGTCGGTGTCCTCGCCAGCCATGTCGTCGAGGAGGTTGTCGACGTCGGGGAAGAAGTCGTCGTTGGGGAAGTAGTCGTCGGAGTCTGGGGCGTCCGTGGCGAAGAAGTCAGTAGTCGCGCGAAGCGCTCTCCAAAAACCTTATCACCCTTCTCCCATACAGGACTCAAAAGGTGCGGTTTCGGAGGCCTACTTTCCCGACCTGCAGTGCAGCCGCAAGTCGGGATGGGGATGATCGTAGCAGCAGTTCAGTGCTCAGGAACTTTGTGGCGAGAGGAAGAGGATCTTCTGGTGTGTCTCTCTGGAGAGGAGCGACCTCTCTTATATAGGCATAGGAGAAGGAGGCGAACAGGCTGCGACGGGAGGTGAAGCAATAGAGGGAGACGAAGCGAGCAGACTTCAGCCGAAGAGGCGAGCCGTTCGGATTCAGTGTCCACTACAGAAAAACGTTTTAGCTCCCGCGTGACCTTTCGTAGACCCGTCGCGCGTGGCAAAAATTTAGACATCGGCTCGTTCCCGCAACCCGCGTTGTGGCGAGGCGGGCGGCGGAGGAGCGCGCGTGGATGTCCCTCTTGTTCTCATGCTCATACAAGTGGGGAAAAAACCTATCTTATAAAGAGGTCCAACTCCCTCTAAACTAGTAATGTGGGACTAAACATTAGTTCCACCTCTTGCCTTGCACGAATGGACTACGTGGGCCTCTAGAATTTATTAGGAATTTCCGAAAGTGCTATTGGGCTAGACTCAAAATAGACAAAATTCCAGCACAAAGGTCCGTCTATAATCGCAGAAAAAGCATTGGAGCAGTCAGACTGGATTAAAATTGGCAGGAGAGTCCGATGTATCACCAAGTCAATTCCTTCCTTGATTGGATCTAACTCGGACTCCAGAGCATCCAGGGGCGGAGCCAGGATTTGACGATAGGGGGGGCGAAGAAGACACAGAACAAAATCGATAATTCTATATGGCAATTCTAGAGTTGTAAATTTTACTCGTGTTAGAATACTTGATCGGTAGTTTGTGTATCAGCTATGTTGTTCTAAGGGTGAAATTTAAAACTCAGATGATAAAATCAGCGCAAACCTAATTTACAGTTCCTATTATTGACAATAAAACAAAAAAATGCTACCTGTAACTAATTTCATCTCAAACAAAAAAGTTTCTACTCTTTTGGAGCCAGATGCGGATCAGTTCATCGGTTTTATTCTACAATATAAATCAACGAAGGAATCAAAGGAGACTCACCGCAGGATTATTCTACCGTTGGCACCGTTGTGGATCAGTTGTACAGATGCCATCATCGAACTTTCAGGCGGAGCCAGCGCGTGATTCGTATTTTTATTGTTTTCCCTAGCGTGGGCTGACCAACAAGTACATATGGGTTTCAACTAGGAAAGCTCCCCTAGCGTAGGCTGATGGCTGACCAACAAGAACATATGGGCTTCAACTAGGAAAGCTCCTGGGCTTTAAGACTTGAGCGCGCTGTTAGGGGGGGCCTAATTAGCGCTAAATCTGTTTGACCTAGCCTAATTTACTTGTCATAGATCGCGGTACTTTCAACACGACGCGGCCGT